>NW_005841879.1:709177-740703 GCF_000455745.1 Alligator sinensis
GGGTGGCGCGTGCCCATCCGTGTCATGCCTCTGGTACGCTGGCTATGGCTGGGGCTGTCTACCCTGGGGGGCGCTCTGGCAGGGTCCGGGGCCCTCCCGTGTGCCCTCCCGCGCGAACTCCACGCTAACTCGCGCGCCGGCAGAGAAGCATGCCTGTTTGCGCAGCCTGTTCGCGTGGCTCCGGTCGCGAGGCTCCCTGGGGGGCTGGGCGAAGTAGGGGCCTGGGCGGGGCTTGACCCGGCCCGGCTCCACTCAGCCGCCTCCTCCCACACACACACTAAGGGTGCAGGCAAAGCAAATCTTATTTAGACACTCAGTTATCCTATTTGAATATCCTGTTTGTATCTGCAGATCAGAGTTTAAATTAATTGCCATCGTTTACCACCACAATTAATTGCACATACTTCTTAGTGCAGGCATAAAATCAGAGGTTTGTTGAGGATTATCTGAAAGCAATTACTTACTCTTCTAATTTCAGTGCTGAATAGCTTGTATTCTTTCTCTGTATTGGCTGCTTTGACTATAAGATATTAAACCGTCTTGTTTCTGTAGTGTTATACAGACAGAGGTTTTAGCAGCTGAATAATCTGTATAATCTAATAGTATTAGTAAGCATTTAGATAAATTTGATGAGATTAATTTGAAGCTCCTGCTCAGTGTTCCTGGGTATCTGAAGACTCCCCAGGGATGAGAAATGCATTTGTGTGTGTGTTGCATGTATTGTATAAAGTTTCTGCCTGCTGCTGAAATAGCCAATGTTGGTAAGATTCCAAACCATAGGCAAACTATGTAGGCTTCCATTTTCTTTTTATCTCGCTTCCTTTTCCTCCAGATTATAGTGTATTTAATTCTCAGCAAGCACAGGAGGAAATAGATGCAAAATCACTTGATGAGATGGAGCAAAGCCTACTGATACTCTCCGAGACAAAATCCTCCATAGAGAGCAATGTAGCCCTTTGGAAACAGCAGGTGTCTACAATAGCCAGGGTTCACTTCCTCAGTTTAAGACGTGAGAATAAATCAGTGAGAATTATGTGAGTATGGTGGCTTTGTTTGTTTTACAAAATACTTGATTTCAGAATGAATTTTAGTAGTAAAAATGGTATATCTATGATGTGTATGTTAATCAATATTGGTACCATTGTATATGATGCTGTCATTGAATATTTTCTCCTGGTTCTTTGTGTGGGCATAGCTTTGGAAGAATTTGTTAAAATTTGATGGTGCTAATATAATATGATTTTGGTTATACGGGGCACATCTACAGGTGCACAGTTACTGTGCAGTAATTTAGGTTACTGCGCAGTAATCGAAAATTACTATGCAGTACGGGCTTGTGTCTACATGTGCGTACCCATACTGTGCAGTAACTATGGTGACTCACGCCAATTTGATGCAGGTAGCAAATTTGCACCCAAGTAGTTACTGCGTAGTAAGGCACATAGATGGCTTACTGTGTAGTAACCCTGTGTGTGTGGACTAACCTGGGGCTAAATTTAGTCCCAGGTCAGTCCACACACAGTGTTACTGCACTGTAACGCCTTTACATGTAGACACCAGTGTAAAAACCGCTTACTGCACAGTAAGTTACTGCACAGTAAATGCGCGTGTAGACATGCCCACAGGATGGCCTAAGCAACTGATCGCTGGAGAGTGCTATTCTTTTGAATAGTATTTACTTTCTAACCACGGTTGAAGAAGGAACTTTACTTTTGAGAGTCTTTCAAACTTTTGCTTAATTAACTGTAGTCCACGAGTTGAACTTGCAAAGCTGCAGTTAACAGTAGTATGTTTATTAGTTGGTTTGAAATTGTTCCCTGACAAACAGGTTATGTTAGTTGTTTTGAAAATAATTTGCATCAGTTGTGATCTGTTTTTACTGAACTGCACTTATAATTGTTTTATCTCTTCCAGGTTGTTGCTTTTCTTAGTTTTCCTTGTAGTTCAAATTTTTATGTTTTTCATTCGTCACTACTTGAAAAATGCTGTAGTTCCTCTCAGACTCTCCCCAGATATGTACTTGTTGAAACCTGGACAACAATCTCACAAGTACAAAACAAGTCTCCTCCTTCAAAATTCCACAGGTAGGGCTGAAAAAGACAATACAGGTTTAATGGATGGTTATTGTGCCTTTCATAGTGCAGATTTAATTGTGTCTTTTTAAAGTCTCGATGTTAGGCAATAAAGAACACAGAAAGTAAAGGAAAGCGTAATGTGCATCCTGGAGTTTTTAAGACTAATCAATGGATGGATGCTGGATGGATAGCTAGATAGATAGCTGAGATTTCTAAAATGGCAACTGGGCTTTATTTTCCCTAGTTAGTTATGTTGCTGAAAACTAGAATACTGTACATTAATATCCTGTGATGGATTTTTAACCAGCCCAGTCTAATGTCTATCCACATTTAATTAAAAAAATGTGTAGAATCAAGGCTGAGAAATTCTGCGTCCTTTTCTTCCCTTATCTTAGTGGGAGAAGGAAAATCGTGTTCTTAAGAGAGCCACTCAAAATATAAGGGTGGGACTTTCAAATTCCCCATCAGGGTGTAGCTATAGGGAAGGCAGCAAGGGTTCTGTTCGGGGGCTACTTGGGGCTACTTCATGGCAGGTACCCCCAGTACAGGGACCACATCAAGATTTTTGCTTCACCTTTACAGAAGCCTATGTATCCTGGTGAGTGCCCAACCTTAAAAATGGTGGCGGTAGAGTTAGTCCAATGTAGGAAGTTCACTTTGTTTCAGTTTCCAGTCCAGGCACCTTTGCATTTTGAGGTCTTATGTATTAGAGTCTATGAACCTGTTGTCAGTACTATAAAAATACTGTATGTAACAAATATATGCACAGAATTGACGTATGTTACTACCTCATTTGCCATCCTTCCATACCTGAATCTGTTCTCAAGAATAAAGTTATATTGTGTTAATTAACTCCACTAAAAATTCTATATATTTAAAATATAGTCATAGTAATCAGTGTGAACTACAGTACATCTTAAGTTGATGTACACCACTAGGATTTCCTTTATTCAACTATTAGTATGGATGCTGAACGAATGAGCTAAAATTGAAACAGGAACAACATTTAAAACATCTGAAGAGTCTTCTGATTTACTTCCCCGCATATTCCTATGGTTTTTCATCGTAGAGATGAATAAATTACTCATTGTATTGATTGAAAATGTGTTCAGAACATTAGTGTAAAGGTTCATCCAACCAGATGCCTTTGTGATGAATAGGTACCCTAGTTTCTTTCTTGTCTCTCTTTAGGATCAGATATTGATGATATCATCAGCTCTCTTGGGAGCCTTAACATACTGACTGAGGTATTCAATAGCAGTGATTATGTGTCAGCAGCTCCGCATACAGCAGCTTTAAACATATATAATTCAGGAAAGGTGAGAAACTCCTTATTTTCTGAAATACGTAACTAAGTTTTTGTGGTGCTGTGCTGGATCTAACTCTTCTTATATCATTCTTATTTTACTTTAAGATGGTAGTGACCATGTAAATGCATACTCTGCTCCTGAATATTCATTGTGATCTTTAATCTGGGGCTGGTGGCAGAATGGGGCCCACACCCAGGGGGGCAACAGCAGCACGGAGCTAGGGTGGGCAGGGTGTAGGTGTGAGGGAGGGTGTGGGGCTGTGGGGACCCCTCCCCACTCCCCCCCCTATGGTACATAGTCCCCAGGCAGCAGCAGCAGGCAGGGGTGTTTTGGGTGCTCATGCTCAGTGCAGGTGCTGTTGCCCAGTGGCGCACAGCTCTGGCCAGTGCTGTGCATTGCGGCAGGAGCTCAGCCCTGCTGGGCCGCCTCTATCACTGGGGCATTCCATCACACAGGTGCATCTCCCGCACTTATGTGCCACCGGAGGGAAGCTCCATGCAGTGGAGCCAGCTGCCTTCCCCACCCCCTGCCGCGCAGATCCCAGGACTCTGCCGGAAGTGGAGGGGAGCCCCAGCCCCTACTTCCCTGCGGAGTCCCAGGTCCTGCACAGCAGCAAGCGGGGAAGGCAGCTGACTTCAGCTCATGGAGCTTCCCTTCAGTGGCGCACAAGTGTGGGAGTTCCATGTGTACAACAGTGAGCCCAGGCAATAGAGGCAGCTTGGCCAGGCTGTGTTCCTTGCCGTGATGTGCAGCACTGGCTGGAGCCACGCGCTGCACCGCAGCAGCACCTGCATCCTAAGATATAACAACTAATACAAGCCTGCTGCTGCTGCTGCTGCCGCCACCACCTACGGGGGCTGCGCACCATAGGGAGAGTGTGCAGGGGTCCTCCCCCCACCCCAATAATTGCCCGCCCCTGTTTAAAGGGCATGCTAGCAGTAGTTTCTAACAGTTTGAGCAGATTTCTTTAAGTATTTTTTGCTTTTGGGTTCTTAAATATCTCAAATACAAGCCATAAATGTGCGCATCAAACTCTCTCCTTTCATATTAGACTCTTGCATCTATTTTCAGTTCATTTTATATTCACCTTTTGGACCTCACCAGAATTGGTTGTGCAATCACTATCTAGTATGGGAAAAAAGCTGAATATTTGGGATGCATGGATTAGTGTATAAATGAAAGTATTGTCTTTAGAAACTAGAATATGATTTAATGTAAAAGTGTGTGATAAGACCTGGAGAATATTGGATTGCAGCATTGCTTTTCCATTGCCATCATGAGTATTTTTACAGAGTATAAAGTATCTGGAGCTAGTGTTTGCTAGTGGTTTGTAACCAGTTCATTGTAATCAGTTCAGTTCAGTGGTTTGTAGCAGTTCATTTCATTCTCGATCTGTCCAGCTGTTATGCAGCAATAACACTGAAACCTTTTTTTTATTCCCCTGTAGAATTACATATTTGCTGCTGTATTTAACAGTAGTATGGTGCATTCCCTCCCTGTTTTGATGAATGTCATTAGCAACCTGGTTCTCCGCGACTTAAATGTGACTGAGAGCATTCAGATATGGAGCAACCCATTCATTCAAGTAAGTGGAGTTCAGATCAGACACAAATGTCACAGGGTTTAATCAAGATCATATAGTTGCAGCGAAATAACAGCAGCAGAATTTCAGTTACAGTTACATGTGCACGTGTGCTCTGTTCTGTGTGGTTAAGCATTTCTTGAAATGTAAGATCCTTCTTTGAGCAAATAAGAATATGTTGATCTAAATGCAAGGCTGCAAGAAAGTTCTAAGTATAGGCAGTTTAAGGCATAATATATTACTGCCTTTTTTATAATTTAAAGTTTCTCAGTTAATGAGATATTGCACATTAAGCACTGTGATTTTGGATTTTAAATCCTCCGTCCTCGTACATTTTTTTTTTTTCTTATGAGTGTAAACATATTATGATATTCAATCCAGGGCACTGTACAAACAGAAAATAGACCCTAGTTAATCAGAGGGATTTGAAATGGAAAATAAGGGAAGATATTAGAATTCAAGTAGGAAAAGAAATGGATGGCAAATCACAGCTTGTCACTTGCCTGGGTTTGATTAGAAGAACTGTACAGTAAAGCCTTCCTGCAGACTCGCCTCTAAAGGAAGGTAAGATAGCAGTGGGTAAAAAAGAATGATCGAGTTTTTTCCTGTGTCGGGCAGTGTTGGAGCATACACTCAGTTATTTAAGGGTAAAGCTAATGAGTGGTAACTGTTGGGAATGCTGGCAGGATCAAGTCAGCAGGTGATGTTTCATAGGTTGCCAGCTCAGGATAGATGGGAGGTGTATGAGTTGTTGAAGGGGCTTTAAGATAAGGGATGACATTCTACCCGTCAGGGGAGCTAGGATTGCACTGAAGAAGCTGGTATTTAATGTGAAGCTGAAAGAAGTGATAGAATGACTTGAAGTCAGGGTTAACAGGAGTGGGATAAGCTAAAAAGGTCATCTTAGAAGTATTCTGAATAGACACGAAGGAAACAAGGGTTTTACTAACCAAAACCAGTAAAGAGGCGATAGCAGTAGTCAGATGTTCATGTTTTGAATTACCATATTTTCAAAATGTTCTAAATATATTAATATTATTAACTGGACTGAAATCTGCTCAAAACGTTTCTGTGGGGTTTTTGTGTGTTGCTATTTCAGAATTCTTACTATCATTGAAATGTCCTTTTTTTGCAACTAATTCTTGGTCAGTCATGTACATATTACAAATGCATAATTTTTCATATAATTTTTATATTATTTCCATGGCAGACTTGCTGATTGAAGAAATATGCTTTTGTATTAACACATAGGCTGAAAATAAATGTAATGATCATTTAAAGGTATTCAGGTTGTAGCCGTTTTGGCCTAGATCATTTTAAAGATTTTTATTCTTATGTAAAGCTGTATCTAATGTGCCATTCTTAGGTACAGCTTTGTACAAGACAAGAGGAAATTATATGTAGAAACTATTTAAAAGAATGGGTGAAAAATTCTTGATGTCAGCTCGTACTTCATGATGATGATGAAATCTGGGTCGTTTTTCAGGAAACTGTTGATGCAGTGTTCAAACTAGAACTTTACTTTGAAGCCGTGTTGCTAGGAATCATTGTAACTGGAATTCCACCATATTTTGCAATGGAGAATGCAGAAAACCAAAAGGTAATTTGAATTAAAATATGCAGTTTTAGATCTGCTAAAATCTAAGTATCTGAAAAAAAGATTCTGGAATCATTTTGAGAGGATACAGCCAGCAGGTAGTAACTAGTTAATGGCTAAGGCACAGTGGCTGGATGGGTTTTTTCTGAAGCACAACAGCTTCAGAACCAACTGACATGTCGAATGTCAATTTTTGAAAGAACTAAAACGTGCCTGGGGGGTTGATAGATGCATATAACCCAAGGATAAATGTGCATGAATTGAATTTCATGCAAGATTCAATTCTATTTAGCTAAATAGTTGTAGAGATATAAATATGAGCAGAAAACCTGTCTTTTTGCATATGGAAGGAACTGGCTGTTGATTTGGAGCTTTAAATTTGACACTCAAGGCTCCTCATACACAAATGCCAACAAAGCGCACTATCAAAAGCCAATGGAAGTAGAATAGTAGAGGGCCCACAGTCCATGTTCCTGTCTGGTATTCTTTCCCTTTTCCCCCAAACTAACAAAAGAAGTTCTATAACAGATGTGAAACAACTGTCAATACACGCAGTATTTCCCATGACACCTAAAAGTTGCAAGTCAGGAATGGTTCTGTTGAAGATGTTGGAATCCTGCTACAGTAGAGTCAGTGCTCTTTGTGAGCACATTAGGCCTGTTTTTTACTCAGTAATAGGAAAAAAAACATCATGGCCACACTTGGCATTTTTTCTGTTACAGATCAAAGCCTACACTCAGCTTAAGATATCGGGCCTTTACCCATCTGCTTACTGGACTGGACAAGCAATCATTGATCTGCCTTTATTTTTCTTTATTCTTGGCTTAATGATAGGAAGCTTATTTGCATTTCATTATGGTGTTTATTTCTATGTTGGGAAGTTCCTTGCTGTGGTAAGTTTAGTTTTATTTATTCCTCTCTCTTTTCATGAAGGGGCATTTTCAAAGCACCTAGGGTCAGATTCTGTTCCACCTATTAGATGCATCAGCTTGGGTATGTAGTTGTTATTCTGTTTCATAAGTCTATGAAAAACTGTTAATACAAAAACTGGATGGGGCCGCTGCTGCCTCGTTGCTTTTTATGATACCCTCTTAAAGGTTAGGTGAGGAGTGTTTAATAAGCAGGGGCACTCATACATATTTAGAACTTAGAATTAGGTGCTAAAGTCCACTTAAATGCCCAGTTGGTAGAATGGAAACTAGTCGATAAAAATACATATGTTTGGAGGGTTTTGAGGAGGAGATGATTTGCTTGCTTTTTTAACACATTATTTTAGTAGAGTTCATCACAGTGAGACTGGTCTTGCTAGCACTGCACGCTTGCTTATTTGACTGTTTAATGATACACACCACATTTGTCATGCTGAATACAGCATTTCAAAGCATTAATGCACAAAAGATGAATTCAAAAATTGAAATGAACCTCATAGACACTGAACATTTTTATACCAGGTTTGCAGGAAGTAGCATTTTTACTGCATGCATACTTACAAAGTAATACATATTTCTTTTCTTGCAGATCTTCTGTCTTATTGGCTATGCACCTTCAGTTGTGCTGTTCACATATGTGGTTTCTTTCACATTTAAAAAAATTCAAAATACTAGAGAATTTTGGTCATTTATTTTTTCAGTGGTAAGTGATTTCTAGTTAATTTTAAGCATTTCCTAGAGCCCAAATCCATTTCTCTTTTCCAATTATCATTTGGAAAAGGATTTCCCGATATTTTAAATATTATCATCTACTCAATCTCTTTTTTACATGTAAAAGATGTGCAAGTAAATTACTTGAACATAAATATTTTTTTTTGCTTGATTTCTCTGTCTCAGCTTATACCTTCACCAAAAACTTTTGAGAACGTGTATTGCCCCTGGAATAAAACAAGCGACACTTGGAGTTAAAGTGCTAAGATTTAGATTCACTTACAAATAGACTCAATTTTTCCCTTTTCCTTGTTTTTTAGGCAGCTTTGGTTTGCACCGTTGTCACTGAAGTGGCTTTCTTCATGGGCTACTATACTGTAACCACTGTTCTTCATTATATCTTCTCCATTTTCATTCCAATCTACCCTCTTATTGGATGCTTGATTTCTTTTATAAAGGTAGGCCCTTGGAGATTTTTTAAATTTCAGTTATCTAGAGCTCTGGCTGGTGGTAGCAAGGTAGTCCACTAATATACAGACATGTTAATGTGGAAGTTTCCATCCATATTGCTCTGTAACATCACCCCATAGCCATTCAGTCAGTTATAGATAGCATCTGGCACTTAAATGTTTTTTTTTTAATTTTTTTTTAACTTCTTTGTGTCAGCAGAATGATGGTGTCTCAGATACTGAAAAGAAACAAAGATGTTAAATGACATGTAAATGCAGATTTCTCCTGCATCTGTCTGTGCAGTCAAGCTCTCGTTTTGCTTTGGAGATTGTACCATTAGGCGAATAGAAGTATTTGGCTTTGTTAGCTTAAAGTTAGGCAAAAGGCAGGACTGTGTTGCAGCTTGCTGACTAAATAAATGCATCTCCAAATTAGACGATAAGCTGCAACTTTGTCCTGTCTTCTTACTAGCTAAACAGAATAATAGGTAGGTTTTGATTTTGGTTCTTCCTATGGCTGTTATGCAGGATTTGACTCCATTACAGTGTTTTAAAAGTAGTACAAATGAGAAATGAATCAGGCCTGCTGTGTATTACTACCATTTTTTAAGTCAGTCAGCAGAGAGTAAATGTGCATGTAAAATATGCAGCATCCGCTGATTTAATTGTTTAAATATTTGTCACGTTGTCAGGTCTCATGGAAAGACCAGCGAAAGAACGAAGAATACCATAATCCAGGGAACAGACTCGTGATAGCAGTTGTAGCAGTAAGCACCAATTGTTTGCTATAAATTGCTAGTTAATTTTCAGTGGAAAGCCACTTCTCAAGGACATTTTTCTTTTGTAAGGTTAAGATTTTATTTACTATTTGTAAAAGGTACTAAATTCGCTATGCAGGAAGCTGCAGCAGTGCAAACTGCTGTTTTAGCGCGATTCAGCCCTACCCTGGGAAGGTAGAAGGTAGTGCTGGTGAGACTATTATTGATCATGATATTACGGTAGTATCTTAGGACAATGAAGAATGGGTTGCTTTTTTGCCAGTTGTAGGGCAAATGCAGAGTAGCCCTTGCACCACAAGAGCTGTCATGCAAATAAGACATGCAAGGTATTCACAAGCAGAGTACACAGTGCGATGGCGCTAGACAGCATTTTGTTCAGTTTCTTTGGTGGTTTGGGAGAAGGGCCAAATGGTGGCAAGTAGTTAGGAGGGATAAGCCAGATGGAAAGGAAGGTGAAGGGAAAGGGGACAAGAAAGCCTCTGTCGGAACTGTGCAAAATCCTCGTCATGTCCCAAAATCTTTTTACAGCTTCTGTGAAGTCTCTGGTGGTTCTTCCCCACAGTATCTTCCCTCCCCCTCAACCCTCCCAAAGCCATGCTGACATGCTATCCATGGCAGAAGCACTGTTTAGGTCCTGGGGGAGGGTTTCCACTGTTTCAGGAATCAACTGCCCCCCACTCCCCCCCCGGACGCGGAGGGGGAAGCTTGTATGCAGCAGCTACCACCGCCATTCATCACCCCGCACCGCCGTTCTGCATGCAGCTGCTGCTCCGGGAGCGGCCGCTCCTACCCCTCCCCCAGCCACTGCATTGTTTTAAAAAATCCAGCATTTTCAAATTTCTGACAGGTACTTGGTCCCAAGCACACCAGTTTTATGAGGTTATACTGTACAAAATAAAAATGAGCAAATCCTGTTACAAAGAACTTGGAAAGACCACAATAGGTCAGAATGCTTTTAACACTATGGATTTGTACTTGAAATCTCTTGGTTTAGCTCGTGAATCACATGTGCACACCTAACAGTGCTAACATTGCATGGTATCTTGTTGGTACCCTTGAAGGGATCCAAGGCACTGCATAAAAGCGAGGCACTGAGTCTTTCTGTTCACTTACCAGCCTCTCTCTTGAGTTTGCCCATTACTCTCCAGTTGAAATATTGTTTATGAGGTAGTTTTCCAGGTTGTAGTCATATTGGTCTAGAGACAGAAGGAATCAAAACTCATGGTACAGGTGACATCTTTTATTAGACCAACTAGATACTTGCAAAAATATGTCTTTATTTGCAAGGTTTGGGCACAGTCACCCTTCTTCAGGCATAGGAGAAAAGATTGTAAAAGTTCTCCTGGGTAGAAATGAAAGTTCATTTTTCGTAGGAGAGTTGAAGGTGTGGTAAAATCTCCTGTTTGGATCTGTTCATTTTATGAAGATTAGGCCCAGAGAAAAGTTGGAATAGTCTGTTTACCTCGTTGTTGTTTGGTGGCAAGCAGAATGTAGAGTCATATTTCCTTCTGGTTATGATGTTTCATATTTCACAGAAGAGTATAAAGAGGAAATGCTCTTCTGAGCAGGAATTTCCTTACCATATAAGAAATTTCTACCCAGAAGAAGGGTGCCTGTGCCCAAAAGCTTGCGAATAAAGTTTTTTGGGGGAGGGGGGGTTTGCAAACATCTATTTAGTCTAATAAAAGATATCGCCTCTACCACGAGTTCTGATTTGTTTTATGAAGTAGGCCCTTATGTCCTAGGGACTAGTGTGAGTTCAAATGTACTCATTTGATAAAATTTGAGTAAATAGGCCAAGTTACGGCCTTTACAATGTAATAAAGGTCTCTGCTGCCTGAGGACAGATTGAGAGGAGCCACTAAGAGGAGGAGGTGTCATGTCAGCCTGCTAATCCCCATCCAACATCAGCTTCTTTATAATAACTTTTTTCCCCGTTATTGTCTTGATATATGGGCTGAAGGGCTGGAAAGCATTACATAAAGATTCAGTTTGAAATATCCATTTGAAAGCCTTGATTAGTTTGTGGTCATCTTTATTCTGCCTAAAGCCAGACATGTATGGGAGTTGTACTGAAAAGATGTTTAGAGAGAGATCCCTTTTGGTTCTCAGAGCATTGGTTAATAATACAGTTTTATTGCCTTCGACTTGGTCGTTAACGCTTTCATTCTGGAGAGAGAGTTGACTTTATTTGATCTTCCTATCCACTGTAGTCATTCTGGAAAAGAATGATTACTGACAAAAAAGCAATTCCCCAAGCCCTCGGGCATCAAGGGGCTAAAAATGTTTTGACTGATTATAATTGTTGTCTATATTTTATTCTAGCCTTATTTGCAGTGCATACTTTGGCTGCTACTTCTGCGATATCTTGAGGTGAAGAATGGAGGTAGAGCAGTAAGAAAAGACCCATTTTTCAGGTCTGTTTGTGTTAACAGACTCTTGTATTGGGTTAAAGAAGCCGTTTCTTTCAGCGGTATTGAGAGTTAAATTGGGGAATGTAACCTATAGCAAAAGATGTATCAAAGATGCCCTTTTCCCACTGTACAAGTATATTAGATTAAAATATACAGATGTTCTTTAATAAAACCTGACTTATTATGTACTGGCTGGCATCTTTATGTTAATACCTATGTAATGTGATGTAGGTTTATTAATTTCTTTAACGTTAAAATGACTATCCTAAAGGTCATTAACTTCAAACTATGAGCCTGCATTTAGGAAATAGCTTAATACTGATTTAAAAAAATAAGCTTTTAATGTTGTTGTGTAAAGATTGATATTTTTCCCCCTGTCTTCAGAAATTATTTTACAGAGGGTAAAATCTGGAAGGTTCCAGAGGTACCACATGATGAAAATGAGGATGAAGATGTAAAGGCTGAGAGGTTGCGAGTCAAAGAAATTCTAACCAGTCAAAACTGTGAGGAGGTAATCCTATAATCATGGTTGAATTGCGCTGGGGCAGTGTGTAATTGGCTCCCATTATTGTCAGCAAATTTAAGTATATCAGATTTGAAATTATAGAAATGAATGCATAAATGGAAATCTAAAATCTAGATACTAGCTTTGTCTTGTCAGTTTGCTATATGAATTTTTTTGTAATATTCAAATACGTGAGTAAGGTTCTGTTTTTCTGTATGTGTTTAATATCGCTTAGTTTTAGTTCCCTTCACATTTCTTGTATATTAATTTTTTTTCTACTTCCTTTTGTCAGAGCAGTAAAATCTAGAATTTTAAACTTAAGTGTAACTGTGTGCCCTGGTAGTTGGTGCCTCTAGATTTTGGGACAATAGACATTCACACTATAAGTAAGAGCTAGATGCCACATCCTAGTGAGATCAAACCTTGGGGGAGGAGTCAAGCTGTGTAGTGTCCAAAAACGGTGCTTGGTGTAAGCTTCGAGTCATATTCTGCATCTATTTCACAATGAAAAGTGTCTGAATGTGGATCAGCTGCAGTCAAACCTTTAGATTGGCTTTATAGTGCGTACAGACAGTGGGGATGCCTCCTGTTTACCTCTATAAATGGAGGGCAGTCATACAGAAGTGAAATTATATCTGCTCTTTGGGGCCAGAGTTATGTTTTATAAGATAAGATTCTTTGATACTTACCATGAAAATCCTAATTGAGTGACAAAAATATTTTGATGTTGTACGTTTCTTTAAAAAGTAGTTACTTATTAAACATTAAACAATACATTATCTTTTGCTTTTATTAGAAGCCAGCAATTTTGGTCAGCAGTTTGCATAAAGAATATGACGAAAGGAAAGATTTTCTTCTTAGAAGAAACATAAAGAAGGTCGCGACTAAGCACGTCTCTTTTTGTGTAAAAAAAGGTCTGAGCTAAATTAGTTACTATTTTTTTTTCAGGAAAAAACAAACATTTCCCTTTTGTTCTTGAAACTCACAGGCAATATTTTGTGTGTCATTTTTATTTTTAAGGAGAAATCCTGGGATTGTTGGGGCCCAATGGAGCAGGGAAAAGCACGGTGATTAACATGCTGGTTGGAGATGTTGAACCAACTGCTGGCCAGGTAGAGTATGATTGTAAACGAAATAAAAACAACAGATGAGCTTTAATACCTGGTTCAGTTTGGGTTTGGGCCTTGACCCGTCTGCTTTAAATATTTTTCTTAATTTTTATAAGAACACTTACAAACCTTATGTGAAAATGTTATTGAGGAAGGGCTGGGGGGGGGTTTGTCCTCTGCAGGTGCTGATGGGAGATGATTCTTTTGGACCGAACGGTGAAGCGGATTTGATTAAATTTGTGGGATACTGTCCTCAAATAAATCCACTTTGGCCAGATGTTACGTTGCAGGAGCATTTTGAGATTTATGGAGCTATCAAAGGAATGAGTAAAAGTGATGTGAAAGAAGTAATAAAACGGTAAACGTTCATTAAATAGAGCTTTTTATATGCTTTCGCCCTTATTTTCTCTAGGTTTTCCTGAAAATGAAACCATAAAGGTTTTGTCTATCAGACTTAATGGAAAGCCGTTTCAGCAAGAGGGTATCATGGTTTGGAGTGCGAAAAATTCTGCACTGCTGTGGGTGGGTGTTTTTTTGTGGGGGGGAACTTTATATCACCTTGAAAATCCAAACCATGCTCACATTTATACAAGTCTAAAGGCAATGTATTATTCTAACTCCCACTTTCAAAGAAAGTATCAGTCAGTTTATAATGATGGTAATATACACTATCCCTGAGAAGTGTCTCCTGTGTTTGTGTAGGCAGACAGAAAGTATAGATAGTTAGTTCTTCTCTGGGACTTTGTGGCAAGCAGAACCCTTGTCTCTAGGCTTTTGTGTAACTTTAGCCAAGTCAAGCACCTGCTTTGATTCTGAGGGAAGTTAAGTGCTTAAATCTGGATGTAGGTCTCAGCTGTAATCTGAGTTTTGCTTTTCCTATCTGAAAAATGGGGAAAACAGCCATGCATTCCTTCATAGGGGTGTTGTGAGGGTAAGTGGACCGCAGATGATAAGGCTCTTCACTAGTCAGTTGGGGAGGGTGGATAAATAATTTCCGTCAGTATTTGCTTAAACTATTTCTTCCCCCATGTTTTTAGTATAAATTAAATTATATGCATCTTCCCTTTTGTCAAATATATCAAAGTGAGAGAGGTTTCTAGATGATGTAAATAATAGGGGTGTGCAAAACTTTGGTCCCTGATTCAATTTGGCGGAGATTCGGCCTGATTCAGCGGCCAAATATCCGAGTCGAATCAGAGGACGCTTTAATCTCTCTGAATCGAACTGGATCCCTCCAAATAGATTCGGAAAGATTCAGCAATTCGGACATAGATGCAGCTTTAAATGTTTTTTCTACATACCTCTAGGTAGCAGGCGGCTTGTGAGTGCTGCGATGCTGGGGCGCGTGGAGTGTCCCACGTAAGCATGGGGGGCTCCCCAGCTCTCTCGGCCGCAGACCTGGAAGTGGACCAGAAGCACTTCTAGTCCACTTCCAGGTCCTCTGGCTCAGCAACTGGTGCCTCCTGAGTCTGAGGGGGTGTAGCTGGGGTCCTCCCATGGTCAATCATCAAGCCGTGGTGTTGCAGAGGGCCCCCCAGCGCGCTCCCCAGCAGACCTGGAAGTGGACCAGAAGTACTTCTGGCCCACTTCCAGGTTCACTGCCAAGCATGTGGCTTGCCCCCCACCCCTTTTGAGCTCCCATGGGACGCTACATCTGCCCTAGCATCGCAGTGTTCACGAAGATGCGCTGGTACCTCAAGGTACGTAGAAAAAACATTTAAAGCTGTGTCTATGTCTGAATCTCTGATTCTCCGAATCAGCATCGAATCTTCAGATTTGGATTTGGCCAAATCGAATCAGGGACAGTGATCCGAATCAACGAATTGGATTGCTGTCCCCAATTTGGGCCTAATCTGAATCCGAATCGAATAGGGCCCACTTCTCACACTCCTAGTAAATAAGGTAAGATAATTTTAAAAGTCTATTTTGGACGAATTATTTTTAAACCATTTGCAAAAAGGTCTGTAACTATCAAAGAAATCAGTTTTTGATAGCTTTGTAAAAGTTATGATGAGCCCTAGTTTGAAGGTTAGTAATATAACAGATGGGTATTATGAGCTTTTCTTAGAAGCTGGTTTATTTAGAGGGCATTCACAATGGTACATAAGATTTACCAATATTATCTCCTGTATGTTTTGCAGTATTGCAAGTGCTCTAGATTTGAAAGAGCATCTACAGAAAACAACGAAGAAGCTTGGAGTGGGAGTTAAACGTAAGGTATGGAGGAGGTTTTAAAAGAAGCTGAATTCAGCATTTTCAGTAAAACTATTCAACAGTCATAAAAACCTGCTCTCTCTTTCCTCTCAGTTATGTTTTGCACTAAGTATGCTGGGTAATCCCCAGATTACGCTGCTAGACGAACCATCTACTGGAATGGATCCCAAGGCCAAACAGCACATGTGGTGAGTATAACACTGCCCTACCTATAATAGGTGTTTTTACAGTGATTTGTATCATCAGATAATCTAATAATAATAATTTCTTTGTTTTCACAGTAAATTTTGGACAATATCCTGGTTGAACCGGAAAGATTTACTTTTCTTTCCATTCACACGTATAAAACCTTGTTATGCAGAACAACCATTCTGTACATTTCAGAGGAAACCTCTTTCCTCCCAGGCCTTTTCCTAACTTGCCCTGGGGCAAAAAGATTTTCCTAATTCAGAACTGGTGATCAGTTTGGTCCCGTGCTTTGTGTGCAAGACGCATCAGCCAAGTCTTTAAAAAAAGAACTCTCTCTACTATATCAGTGAGATGCTTCACCAGTGCAGGTCTGGCCAATCTCTGATACCTCAAGGGAAGCTGGAAAAAAAACACTTCTGCATTGTGGCGAATTCTTCCTGACTCTGGCAGAAGCTAGCTGACCCTCTGAAAAATAGGATTTACATTGTCTAAATGACAAGTTGCAAGTATTCTAAATGTGTTCAGGGCACTGCAAGCAGTCCTGATTTCTCTATGGGCCCATGAAAGAAAGGGATGCCCATTTGGCCATTGCAGTTGTTCTGCTCCCCACAAATCCGTCTCTTCCAGGACTTTATTCTGACATTCCAGTTTTATGACCAGTTTCGATCCTCATTTATAAAAAAAATTCCCACAGAAGAAGTATCATGCTTTTTGTTTCTCCAAATTATGGAATTTCCCATCACCACTTCAGGACAGGCAATATTCAGTACTAGACTACTGACAGTTTCCATATGCCTACACAGTATGCCTTAAAAGAGTACATTTAATATTCAAACAGAAATGTCCCTGGTATTTACCTTTGTTTATTCACATTACTGTGCTCACTTTTTCCCAGAAGTTGGCAATCTGAAGTTTGGGGCATGGGTCTTGGTTAAAGGGAAAAATCTTCTTCTGCCTTCCCAAACAAAAGAAGCTGTATGTTCGATTTGCATGCATATAGCGTGCAAATAAATGTGGTGATGATGCTCCTGTGAATATCCAGATCTCTGCAAAAGATGGATATTACAGTCTTTTATCCAGAATAATTGAAAGGTTTCAGAAAGTAGAGACCAAGACTTGTGTTAGCTCTTCGTTCTGTGCTGTAAAAAAACTGTCTCCAAGGGCTTTGTGTTAATATTTTACTAATATATTTACATGTGACCTGAAAGGTACTTTTTATGGTTTTTTTTTTTATAGGAGGGCAATTAGAGCAGCATTTAAAGGCAAAGAGAGAGCAGCTATTCTGACCACTCATTATATGGAGGAGGCTGATGCTGTATGCGATAGAGTAGCAATCCTGATTTCAGGGCAGTTAAGGTACCGTAGACTCTTACTAGTTTGTGTGTATTTGGTTTCTTTGGAATGAAAGGAAACATGACTTCTGCCAGCATGCATTAGTTATTGCACACACACACATTCGGCTTAAACCACTAGCTGAAAAACTATTGAATTCTGCTCTGCTTTTTTTGCATGATAAATAATAATGTTTTTATCTTTTAAAAAAAAATGGTAGGTGCATTGGTACAGTTCAGCATCTGAAGAGTAAATTTGGCAGAGGGTACTTCTTGGAAATGAAATTAAAAGACACTGCAGGAGTTCACCAGATGGAGATGCTTCAAAGGCAGATTTTACACATCTTCCCAAATGCAAGTCGGCAGGAAAGGTAAAATTGACTAAATGCAGCAACAGGCTTCAAAAAGAAAAAATAATACATCCTGCTTTTTTCATCTGTGATTTATACATGATTATACCATGTTAAAAGTCTACATAAAAATGTTAATAGAGTTTTGGGGACTGAGGGCATTCTTGGAAATGAAGTCATGCATTTTTTTTCATTAGGGTTGTTGGTTGTAGTCATATTGGTCTAAGGGCATAGGCTAAGAAGGGTCTCCCTATGCCTGAAGTAGGGTGTTTGTGCCCACAAGCTTGTAGAAAACAATTTTCTGTCACATTTCAGTCTTGCCCAGGCTACAAAATGTGGATATAACTTAACACTTCTCAAACAACTGTCAGCTGTGTATTTCAAGGAGCAAAGCTTTGATTTAATCCTTTTTAAAAAGTACACAACTCCAGACAGTTGAGAGATATTTGGATTCACTCACTAAAGAGAAATTCTGATCAGTAAGAATAGAGCAGATGACTGAATCTCAGGTGCTGAGGAGGGTGGATCTGTAGCATTGAAGGAGTTTTAGAAAAAATCCTGGTAGGTGCAGCTGGTCTTGGCTTCTGTTAGGGATGGAACATTTTAGATGCTCTCATCTAAAGTGGTAAACCCTGTTTTCCTAGGTAACTCATGGTTAAACTGAACTGGTTTGCATGTTTCTAAAAAAAATACATATTCATGTAAAAGTTCTTGTTTTTTGCTTTTAGCATCTTTAACCAAGGGAAAGCTCATTCTGTGTCTTGTTTTTCAGTTTTTCCTCCATTTTAGCATTTAGAATACCAAAAGAAGATGTACAGTCACTTTCACACTCCTTCTCTAAACTGGAGGAAGGTAAGAAAAGTATCTGGCAGGCAAGTAAATCATTTTGTCTAACACAAACCTGTTAATTTTACTCTCTCTGATAGTGCATCCCATATAGCTTTACTCTCCCCCTCCCCCCCCAACTCCTCTCCACCCACTCCACCAATCTCTCTCCAAAATTCAATTATGTTAATCTTCAAAAATGTATAGGGATCATGACTCCAAGAACTCTCCCCTTTTAATTCTTCCCCCTTATAACATATTTTGTATAATCCTACCATACTGGTATCTGTAGGTAAATATAACTAGCCAGGCTTCTCTGCAGAGTGTCTTACTGAAGACTGAGAGTATGGCTGCATGCTGGGGTCCCCTTAGACCTCTGTATCTTGCAAAGAACGAAAAGCTCAAGGATTTGGGGACCTTGATGTTATAAGGTCCCAAATAATCTTCTTCAGGAAGAGCAGTGGTTGGGGAGAGATTCTCAGAAACAGAACAGTAGTGGGAGTGAGGTATCTATATGGGTGAGTGTTTTGATGAGTTTCTTCCTATGATTCGAGTTTTAAAAGCTTCCAAAAACCTGCAGGTAGATGCTTTATACCAAAGAGCTACCTTACCGCCTCTGGACTGATGATGCTGGTAGAAATTATTATTCATCTCTATTTTAGTTCCTGGTCTAGGTTCCCTTCCTTCTTCTCACACAGGAGAATGGAGATAGTAATCAGAGAGCTGAACTAGTTGGTCTTAGACAGCATCTTCATAACTGGAAAGCTGCTCTGTTCTCTTAGAGGAGTCAACAGTAAATATTTAAAATACAGCTTTGATTTTCATGTCTTTGATAACTGTCTGAAACTTGCATTTTTTCTACTTGTTTAAACAGCAAAGCATGCTTTCAATGTTGAGGAGTACAGCTTTTCTCAAGCCACACTGGAACAGGTATGTGAAAGGCCATGTTATTTCATAAATGAAAATAAATTCTATCCTGTAGAAAATAATTACAGTAAAAGCTGTGCTATCCAGCACCTTACAAGCTGACATGCTCTATTAACGGGCTTGTAAGTGAAAAGCGAAACCAGAAGTGTCCACCATAGCACTTCCGGTTTCACTGAGCCCCCATGGCCCGGGGCAAAGCAGCCTGCGCTGCCGAGCCCCCATGGCCTGGGGCATAGCAGCTTGCGTGAGGTCCCCCTCCCTGTTCCTTGGGACCCGCAGGAGGGGCAGCAATGCAGCGGGAGAGGCGGTGACACGCCGGATGCGGCGGGAGAGGTGGTGGCCCAAACAGGCAAAGACTCCTGTTCAGGCCGCTCAGTTAACCAGCATATTTTGTTATCTGGTGCCCTCTGTTCCCCAGTGGGTGCCGGATAACAAAGCTTTTTCTGTATATTGGATAAAAGTTTTGAATGATCATTTTCAAAAAAATCTGTTGAGCACATAGGAACATGTCCCATGGGTTTCAAAAAGGAAGAAAGAAAACTGAAATCAAAAACAAGCAACAGAAGCAGTGATGATTAGAACAAAACAAATCAGTATTGCAGAGTATTTCTAGTAAGTCAACATATTTGATGTGCCTGTGATTTGTGGCATCATATACCTGGGCCGATAGGACAAACCTAGGACTTGTTCTCAACCTGGATAGTCCAGAGCTTGTGGTTTCTTTAGGTTTCAAAAGAGCTTGCCCCTAAAGTTCTTAAGTTCTTGTGCTCAAGGGTTGGCACATGTGTTCCAGGTGCTGAAGCTGTCTTTTATGATGTGAGGCCATGACTATTTCAGTGGACGCATCACTGCTTGCAGTTTGAATACCCTTGCACTGAACATAAAGTACTTATGCCATTTTTGTCCTTTTTAGGTTTTTGTGGAGCTTGCCAAAGAGCAAGAGGAGGAAGATAACAGTTTGGGAACCTTAAACAGCATGCTCTGGTGGGAAAGAACACAAGAAGATAGAGTCATTTTTTGAACTCTTGAGCATTATAGGATTTAATCAATTTACTGTTCTTACCTTTTCACATGTGCTGAGCACAAAAACAAGTGGAAGTGTGGAAAAAAAATCAGATTTAGGAGGGAAAAAATGTAGATTTGGAAACAGTGACACTCCAGTTTTCACCTTCCTGGCCTTTAGAGATCATTATAAAAGGGGATGAATTCATTTTGAGGACTGACATTGCAAGTTTCAAACTCCTCATCCATCATCATTCTGTTCTCTCTTTTGAACTGGGAGTGGTAGATAACAGTCTATTTCTTCATAATTTCCTGTCGATTCTGGTTAGTTTGTCCTCTATTTTCCTAGTAATTCACCTCATGAGCTGGCTCAGCCAGTTGGCATGTTACATTGCTGTCAAGTGTGGTTATTATCCAGATTTTGAGTTTTGTCCAATGTAATGACTTCTGCACTGCTTAGCTTCTTTTCGAAAGATACCTCAGAAGTTTGGGACCCCACAAGTCATGAGTGGGAGCACTAGAAAAGGGGGCTGGCCAAGCATGTAAAGCATGGCAGATGCAGGCAAAAGTGCAGTGGAAATTAGTGACATGTCTTGACTTAAGCATCTACATCTGTGCATTTACTTCAAGCTACGGACAGAAATTACACATGAACTGGCATAAGTGATCTGAAACCGATTGAAATCTGTAACACAACAGAAGCTCAGTGCACATAAACAGCTTTCAAAATGGCCGAAACTGGCGTAAGATAAACCTGGATGGAAGTCAGACTTAACTGATTTAAGTTAAATCAGTTTATTGAACGTCTGTCCCAGATCCCCAACAGATACAAGTTAATTCACAGTCCCCCAGCATCCCATGATGCTTTGCACCTCCCCTGCAACCCTCCCTGCTTGCAGGGTAGACAAGCTACATGGTCTGCTCCAGCAGAACAGGAAGACATGCTCTAGCACCCCCACCTACCCCAGCTTCCGGCCTGAGCCATTGCAGGCATGTGACTGCATTTCCAGAATCAAAAGTAAATGTCTGTTCACTTGCTTATCAGTTCAGTATAGACAGTTTAGACTAACCTGCGAAGACTGAATCGATTCAGCCTCGGGCTTTTTGACCTTCTGTACTTAGCATTAAGGCCTGTCAAATTCAGGGCCTTAATTGCTTGACAGAACACCTGTAAACTTTGTCACCTCCGGGTAAAGTTCCTTATAGACTACATTGCAGTGCTAAAATTGAGCTACTAAAAATTTAGCTACTAAAATTAATTATATAAGATGATGCTGATTAGTTCAATATAAATTATTTGAATGCTACTGAATACTGGCCGTGTCTATATGAGATGCTTACTGTGTAGTGTCTCGTTACTAATGCGTAGTAGTGTCACCGGACACGAGCCATGATGCGATCCTGCTGCACAGTAGTAACAAGCTATTGTGCATTAGTAACGAGCTACTGCTCAGCAAGAGTCACTAGGCAACTGTGCTGGGACACTACTACGCAATAATGCCGGTTACTGCACAGTCATTTAATACTCTGGTATGCAAGTACTAAATGACTGCGCAGTGACAACTGCACAGTGGGTGTCTCATGTAGACATGCCCACTGACCCCTAAAAGTCTGAATGATAAGCTGATTTAAAAATCCTTATTTTACTCCTTGGAAAACCAGATCTCAGGTCAAATTTCCTTATCCAAAATAATCTGTCTGGCAAAACAAAACAGCGTCAATAGGACAAGGACCCAGTTGTGCTTGGCACTGTGCAAGCTTGAAACCATGCTATCTGTCTGAGCTAAATCCTACTTTTTCTGATTGTTCTTTGCCCCCTTTGGGGCTAGTACATCTCCAGCTGATTACTAATGACATGATCTACAGTATGAGGATGACAGGCACAGCTATCACTTAACAAAAAGCTTGCTTAGAAGAGGCCGTTTTGCTTTGAAGTCACAAAAATATTGTACTCATCACTAAACAGGGCATAAATAATATAGCAAATTTATCTTGGTATCCAGTCAACGTAAACATGTTCACATATCAATACAATATGGCATGTGATTACTGTTATGTATCTATTTATTGCAAATTGGCAGGGGTAATTTGAGTTGGGATATTTTATCGGAGTGCATAAACATTTATAATGTGTAATTTGAGTTGTGTTATTTTATCGGAGTGCATAAACATTTATAATGCATGTGTGTGTGTGTAAGTTTAAATGGGGTTTGCAAGGTCAGATAGGCTCTTTTTGCTTCGTAAAACTGAAGATAAAATATCTTTATGGTTCTTGAAGAAATGTGAACGTTTCTAGTTACGGTTGTTTAAAGCAGCATAACTAGTTGTTTTTATTGGCTTCCAACTTCACATGTTCTATCACATATTCAAGAGGTAATTATTTAAATGTGGTAACTTTTTAATAGTGAATTTACAGGGGCACGCACCAGTATTTTCTAATCTATCTTTGTTGCAATAGTAATGACGCAACAGGATTGTCCGTAACTTTCTTATTAGTAATTCTTGCACTTTCCCAAACCTGAAAGAATAAGCTCTAAATACATAGTCTTGTCACTCATAATGATACTTTTCTTTAGTGTCTTGCAAATTCTTTTCTGATAAGAGCAGGCATGTAGTTCATCTTTAGCTGCAGGAGGAAACATTCATCTTATTTTGTGAAATTAAATCTAAATATTGTTGAAAATATCACAATGCATTGTTGTGTAATTCAGTTTCATAATCTACAACTCTAATTTTAAACAACACTTATCATTATAGAATCATGAATTGAAATTCATTTCATATAAACTTGTATTGTCTGCACATCTGAAGACACTAGCTATGTGAAGTTGTATCAATTATTCATGGTTATATCAAGATTAGAAAATACCTATCTTTTTTCATTCCATATGTGTTCAGACTTAAAATTATGATATTACCTGTGATTTAGATTCCCCACCCCCCACGCTCCCACAGTTGTTGAGCAATAAGTCATGTATTGCTTGTGCAAAATTGATGACATTTTTAAAGGCCTAGTCGCATATTGGTATCAATGCAGATCTTGTAATTGAATCCAGTATGAGCAGGGATTAACCTCTATGTGTATGTTTTTTGCCTCTTTCTTTGTAACTCTAGTATCGCTTATGTGGATTTTGCCACGGATGCCACTTGGATCTTTGTCCTGCATGGTACTGAGATGCATTTGCTCAGGGAGAGTGGAGGGCTTTCAGTACCTTACAGGACCTACTCTGCAGCCAGTCTATCTCTCTGGATAAGTGGAGATGTAACGTAATGTAACCTACCGTAAAACTCTGTTTTATTTTGAAGAAAAATGCAAGTGCTGAATTGATTGCACTGACATGCTGGCTCTAATTCCAGTAGCAGTCTCAGAGTGAAGCTTTCCTGTGGAAAAGATGGGCCAAATCTGGCACTTACCTCGATGTGATCCTACTGGTATATTTTATTTAACATCTATATTGTGGTAGCACAAAAAGGCCAACCAGAATTAGGGCCCACTGCTGGAGGTTGTACAGACGTATCATAAATGAGAGTCCGTACCGTAAGGAGTCTCCCATTGACTGCAATCAGTTGACTGAGTTGTGCTGATGTGACAAAGAGCCACATTTTAATCAGTTTTAATTAGAGGAAAGTTCCACTGTGGTTATAACAAGGGTGGAGTTGAAAATAAGCACCAGATCTTATGGATTCTTGTATGCATTATCTTCTTCGCCTATTTTACTCCTTTGTTTCCTGTACAGCTGTGTAACATCCCATTTACTGGCATCCATTGCATTTTGTCTCCAAGTTTGTAACTGCTAACATTATATTCAGACCTTTACACTTGGTAACTCAGGAGCCTAGTAAGTCATAGACACTTTTCTACTGATCTCAATCTACATTAAATATGGCTCATACCTCTTACATTCTGTCATTTCAGCAAACCATGAGGAATAAACTCTATGTCCTTTTGATTAGATAACACACAATAGTTATGCTTTGCATCTGACCAACATGCCTTCTACTTTTTGCTTTTCATATCACCCTAAAGTTATTTTATGTAGTAAGTTTTAATTTTATTTTTCTATCTGTAGGGTTCTAATACATTTCATAGATTTCATAGACGTTAGGGCTTGAAGGGACTTCGAAGATCGTCAAGTCCAGGCCCCTGCACTGTGATGGTCTTGATTACTGTCAGGAATTTGTAGCTGGTGTTTCATTTTTCATGTTCACCATACGTCACTTTTGGAATAGAACAGATGTCCTTTACTCTTTGGTATGGCCCCATTTCAACATATGTCAGCTGTCAGTAGCTAACATAAAAGCTTCAGGAAAAAATACTTTCCTGAACCAATTGAAAAATTAAAGCATTATTGAATCTCTCCAAAGAATCATAGGTGAGAGGTTTGGGAGGGCATTTCTGGACCATTAAACTGTTGTTTTGCCCTTGGGACTAATCTGAAATTTGTCTTCCAAGGAGCAAGTTGTTTTCTCTTAGACTATGGAGGTCAAATTCCATTGTCTGCCTGTCTGTCTTTAATCTGTGTGACTTAATCTTGACTATCATATTTCTCTGAGTTTTGTTATCTTTTTTTTCTTTTTTTCAAACAACAAAAGTACCCCAAATTGTAGGAGTCCTTGTTGACTTCATTTTTTGCTCAATCTCTAAATTCATGTTCCTATTGTCATTTCCATCTATCAACTATGTTCACAATTATTCCAACAAGGTACAGCCTGTTAATTAATGTGCATTTTCTATTTCCTTCTTAATTTAGGACAGTCTCTGTACCTAGTTTTGATCTTTCTGTTATGTTTGACACCACTCATCAATTGGATTCTCTTTCATTTATACTGGCTGTGAATCTACTGTCTGTCAAACCATTTTGTAGTCTCATAGCATTTCTAGCCAGATATTATTGATGTATCTTTTCCAATAGGTTCCTGTTTTCTAACAGGTTCATCATTATCTAACTTTTCTATTGGGACCATTTTAAAAGCTTTACTAAAATCTAGATGTATTCTGCCCAGTACTGCTTACAATAGAATTAACCCTGTTTGTGGCCACTTGGTATTTAAAAAGATAAGTGAGCATAAATTAGACCCCGAGAGTCCACTGCATCCTTGGCTTTGTGTTTCATATTGTTTGAACATTACACAAAATGTTGATCAAAGACATCCCAAGTTCTTTCATATCTTAGAAAGAGTGCACCAGATTGGTGCAGAAGGCCTCTTAGATTACAAGAATGGAGAAGCAAAAAAATAATAATTCAAAGATCAAATAGATTGAAATAAGTTGGTACAATTGATACCAACAAAGCTTTGGGGACGAAACCTTACATTTCAGCCCTGTGTTCTGTTTTATTATATTTTTTCATGCTGTTTAGGAACTATAAATAATAAATGGAACCCAAACTGTATATAACTGAGAGACATTTTGACTTGGAGGATCACTAGGATTGGGAGTGGGGTAGATTCTTGCTCAAGTTGTCACCCAGGAATTTAACCTCTTTATGCCACAGCTTTTCCCAGCTGTAAAATGGGTCTAATCACTTCACAGGGGTGTAGTGAGGATTAATTAGTGCATATGAAAACCTTAAAGATAAATTTACTTTAGTAGTAGTAGTATATGGATGTATTTTTGTATGGGATATTTAATAACTCAGCTTTTGCTCACGTTATCATGAGAAATCCATATTTTTAAAATGGCGTTATACAGTTAAGTATAGCCTATTAACTATCTGATGCATGCTATGGTCTTTAGGACTGGCATACAAGATACATTTTATCTAAATGTTAGCATTCTTTTAATACTTATCCCAATATGACAGTCATGTACTCGATGAGGTATTTATGATTCATTTTATACATGGATAGTTTTCTTTTATCACTTTTCTGTATCTGTAAAATGACCAGAAATTATTTTTTCTTTTTTCCAGAAGAAAGTGCTATTGAAATAAAGATGGATTGGATTGTTCATACTCTTGTTTCCATAATATGTTTCTGCTGTACTACACATAAGGAACAAGGGGTAAAATGACCAAGTCCCACTGAAGGTCTATAGGACTGTACCTCCAAAGTCACTTAGATATAATCAGTGATTTAAACAATGCGATGTAAAACTCTTGGTAGGAAGGGCCAATCTGAAGAAGGAATTGGTTCTAGATGTCATGTTTTCTGAGTGTATCTAACCAACAGAGTATGGTAAATAGACTTGTATAAATATCACCACTATGTTCTTGTCAGAATGAGGCCTACGAAGAACATAGTGGGCTGAATGCATTTTTGTGTGATGACAGTTGATGACAACTTGTTGCCCTTAAGAGACTTAAGTGGAGTTTTTGGTTCCTGGAGCCTGACCCAGCTTTGTCAGATGAGTGCTGAGTTGCTCCTATCAAGGGGGTTTTGAGCATACACAGAAGCAGAGTTCGAGGCCCCTGGAGAATCTGGAGACAAGGTGAGGTGCTGCAAAGTGTTACACTCCTCCAGGGCTGCTTTGCATTTGAGTGAGGGCTTTTTGAATTGTACATTTGGATCTAAATTCCAAATCCTGATTTAGTCAAGAAATAGAGATAACTCTTTGGCACTTGAGAAAACTACCTACCACTTCAGAGTGAAGAACGGGGATATATGGGTGGTATATGCCTGCCTGTGGTACATGCTGCTTTTATTTCTTGTATCTGTTTTAAGTTCATAACTTTGTCATAACAGAGTATCCTTAGTTTTAGTTGTTTTATTTATTACATTTAACAAAGGAGGGGAAATTGTTGTCAAATTAAAAGAAAAGCCTCGTTAATTGAAACGTAATGGCCTCAGGATGGCAGTACACAGTAAGAGAAGAGACTAATGGTTGTTACAGTGCATTTCACAGGACTTATTTTTTTGGCAAAGCGGGAGGGAATGTTTTTCATGTGGGAGCAAAAGATTGGAATCAAGAGAGTACAAATAATACAAATAATGAAAAGCAAAACTGTACTGCTACATGCAGTCTTCTGTGTCTCATTCAAAATGACTTAGACATTTATTTGGGCACCTATACACATGCCTGATGCCTGCTCCAACCTGTTCTAATTGGAACGCATTGGAGCAGGTTCAATTAACTAAGTCTACTGGAGCGTTCTAATTAGAACGGTCCAGCATGCTCAGCGTCATGTGTATTTGGCATCTCCATGTTTCAAAATGGCAGCTGGGGTGCTTTAACTAAAGCTCATTTTGAAGCGCGGGACGCTGAATACATAAGACCAGCTGGAAAATGTCATGCCATCGGGCCGTTCCATGGCTTTCCTCCAGCTAGTCACACTTTTTTTCTCATTGTCCTTCATGCTCTAGAACTATCATGGACCAGCCTTTGCAGACTTTCAGGAAAAAGAAACAGAAGCAAAGCAGCTCACACCAGTGACATGCTTTTTTTTCTCTGACATGGATTGCAAAGTGAATTCAGTGGTACCCTTTGCCATCTCTGGTGGAAGAGCAGAGGACTCGCTCACTTTTGCTTTCTCCCTCGCTTAGAAGGCTGGAAGCAATCCAGGCTGTCCCGTTGGCCCCAGCTACGAAAACTGTGTGGGTGGGCAGTGAGATTAGTAACACTGAAGCTATTTTGAAAGGTTGGATGTAGCTCTGGAACTGATCAGTTAGCATCAAGCTGGCAAAGGAAACAGTGTTACAATACTGACCTGCCTCTAGATCTTCGTCAATGAGGTGAGCAGCCCACGTGGCTCAACTGTGGGAGACACTGGTAGCAGAAAGGACACTGCTGGGTAAGAAACTCCCCATTCCTATGTTCTAAGTGAAAATACTAATACCTACTCCACTTTCCCTGAATCCAGGACTGATGCTACAAGTTTTCATTGTATTTTAAAGCAAAGTGGCAACAAAAGCACTATCTCCTATTTCCCTGCTGGGCCCACCAGCATTACATGTGATGTTCTGGTAGGCAGAGCAGTGTGCTAATCAAAGGACATATCTGGGGCGGGGCAGTTTCGATAGACATGGATTTGTTTAGAGCTGCTGGAATAGTCTTCTAAATTATTCCTCGCTTGAATGCTGCTGACCTAGTCCATCTGTCTTCTCTCCCAGGTAATTTACCATTCCTTTATTGCTTTATCAACCCTAACATGAAATGCTTCCAAAAATGAGTCTTTCACTACTTCTTCATGTGAAGCAAATACAGAAGGGATGGCACAGGCTTAACAGCTAATAGGATTTTTTTTTCTTTGGACCCCCAATTTTAAAATAAAATAAGTGAAGTTGATTGAAGTGTGCGTTTGCATTCAGCAGTGATGCAAGTGATTCTCAAGCAGTTGTAGTTACTTGGTTTGAAATGCTGCAGCTTTTATAAGTTTGGAATTGCATTTCTTTATTTTGAAATGTGTTTCCAGAATGTCTTGACTAATCTTCAAGGGAAACTTCCCTCCAGCAGTTTAGGATAATGTGCTTTGTTAGTGTTTTGAGAGAGAAGATTCTGAAGAACTACCAAATGCAAGGTGCTAGGGGGAAGTTAGAGGAATGGAGTGGTCATACGGGACTTGCCTTTTTGGCAAACCTGTTGCAGGGAGAGAAAAAAACCATCCGTGTACCAAGAAACAGTAAAAATAGCTGCAACAGCTGGAAAGCTTCTTCCATGGAAACAGGAAGCTTCAGTGTGTTCAGAGTATTTCAAAAAGTAGATAATACATTGAGTTTGTTCCAAAAGTTTTGAAGGTAAAGCTGACTTTTTGCCTCACAAAATAAAATCACATTTGTAGCCTGACCCCTCTCAGCACCAGCCCCGCAAGGGACTCCGTACTTAACAGCGCCTATTGAAGTGTTTGAGAAATGTGCTAGTAGCTTGAAAATCATGCTGCTAATGGTTGATAATGTAACAAGAAAACTTGTGGCAAATGGGCATCCAAATAAAAGGCCTGTTTGAAATTGCCCTGGCTATTTATACTTGATTATTTTTCTCCTGTTTTGCGGTCTCATAGTCCATTATCTTTTTTTTAGCTTTCCCCAGAGCATGCTTTTTCTTTGGTCTGTTTTGATCTCAGAGTGTTACAAGCAGTTGGTAACATAAATGTTGGGGTCCTTTTAAAACAAGCAGGTCTAAAACTTTAAATTTTAACCAAATGTTTTCATTACTCTTATACAAACTCAAGCCGCTGCAGTGTTTACAACCAGCAAGAACATTCTCCTGTTATCCAAACATTGCAGCATGTTCTCCCTGTTTGTTTTATTGAGCATTGCCACATCATGCTCATGTTTCAACTCGCAAGGGATGAAATACATCTTTGCGCAAAAGACCAACACAACTCTAGGCTCCACTCAGTTGCTATATTTTAACTTTGCAAACTAATTGTGTGCAAGTGGAACTTTAATGATGTTCACACCTTGAAGTCTCTTGAGTTTTTTTTAAAAGGTGAAATTCATTTCTAGTGTAGACTAAGAAGATCCAACTGTGTGTTAACAATTAGAGCAAATAGAAATTCTGAGCCTTCTGTACCTGGAATATGTAAATATTTACTCTTCCAAAAACAATCAATGAAGGGGACAGTGTTTTAAGGTATTTTTGTCATCAATTATTAATACCAACTATCCAATCATAGGGATCAAATAATGATGTCCAAAGGGGAAAAAGGGAAATCTAACCTAATCACTCTGATTGTAGTTTCAATGACCTTGGAAAATGAAATCTAAGGTTTGTTCCTCTGCTGTGATTCCTGAAACAGCTGGACATCTGTTTCTGTGAGATTCAGTTACTACACAGAAAGCTTGTCATGTGATTATATGTTTGTCCGCAAAGAGAGGAGGTTTTCTGTGGAAAAAGCAAGTCCTTTCTCCCAGTTATGTATTTACAGAGACATTTTGAAGTTAAAATTTGTGTTAAATATTTTTCTATGCAAACAAAAGTTCCCCTGTAGATCAATCAAATTTCTTGTTGTGATTTTGGGATATTCATTCATCAGTCACACATTTTGTGGTCAATGACCAAAGTGTTTCTGTTTTGATTGGAAAGCCATTACCATTTAGTTTTATTGATTGATTGATTGATTGATTTATTACTTTAAAAGCTTGAACTGTTCAGATTGTACCTTGGACTATGCCTAATTTCCCAGATTTGTTTTGAGACATGAACATTTTCCACACATTTTGTCCTTTAAGAGATCCTGTTTGAACAACTTTCTAAAGCCAGGAGATGGGAATGAAGCATGAAATAAAAATGAAGCACTCCTTTAGGCAAGTCGAGTGTTATTGGACTATGTACATGGTAGCTAGTACAATATGTTGGGGATAAATACTGATATGGTACAAAATAGTTTGGAGGACACAGCTGAAGGGAAACAATACCTAGGCTCTTGTTAATAATGCTATTCTATGTGTTTATGAAGAATGCAGGAAAAATTTTAAGAGACATTTATCACAAGATTACACAAAGGTCGAGTAACAGATTGTTTGTGCAGGTGCTAATTAAAGAGAGTGAAGTGCAGCTGTCTGTAAACCAGGATGGGACATAACTAGGTCCTGGACTGTTGCCCTTCGAAGAACTCATCCTGGCCAACCCGGATGCAAGAACATCTGGAGACATATGCTGATGTGAAAGAGCCGAGGAGGAAGGAGGCTGGAATAATGTTCTCCTATTTACGTCAAAAGGAGTTCTCCTATTTACTTCAAACCTTACCCCGAGGGTCTAGCTTCTCACTTGCAAAAGGGAGAGAATACAACCCAGGTCATATACCATGCTAATGCGATAATCAGTGTAAAAAAGCATTTAGCTTTACACTTTTTTCCTTTAGATAAATGCATAGTTCTTAATAAATTATGCCCCATTTATTCCTGCAACTGATCCAAGAATTGTATTTTTTATCCCTGTCGAAATCAGCTTGCAGAACTGAATCCCCAAGATTCTTGCTGATGATATAAAGCTGCTAGGATATACTTCTCTGCATACAACTGGGGAAAAAAATCATCAGCTTCACAGGTGGATGGCAGCATTGGACTGAAAGTGGAAAAATTCTTGAATTTACAAAATGTGAAAATGCACCTGATATAGGAAATAGCATGCTGCAATAAAAATACAGGTTTAGTCTTCAGTGGAAATGAAATATGCAGCATTATCATATGAAGCACTTCACATAGCACTTTGCCTTCTCAGTCTGCAAGGACAAACCCAGCATGCCCTATTCTGTCATGATCTGGCCACAATATAATGGAATTGATGGGAATTGAGCTGCCATAGCTTGATGCACCTTTGCCAGCTCCCTGGCAAAGCAGCTGTAATT
>NW_005841879.1:740853-761070 GCF_000455745.1 Alligator sinensis
TACTGTATTTTCTTGCATACAACACAAAAATTCCCCCAAATCCGCCCTCTTCTCCTCTTTGCCTCCCACCCCCAATCAAAGGTTGGAGTGCATGTATCAGTCGGGAAGGCTGATTTTCTGTCTGGGATAGTAGCACCCTGCTTTGATTATTGCCCTATAATACAGCAACTGTGGCATTTCTATCCAGGCAGTTGAGAGTCAGGTGACTTAATGGCTCATTGTATGTCACTCTACAGGTGTTAATGATTATCTCTCCTTTTTAATGGCCTTGATGCTAATCAAGCTAAACTTTTTAAGGCAGTTTTATTATTTAGTAGGCATTCTAAGTCCCTCTCCCCTTATTTCACAGCCTTAAAGACTGTTGACCTCTTTTCAAAATCATATATCTACCCATGGAGACCAGTTTTCAGGAGCAGATAGGTTTTCAGCTGTAGTTAAGCAGGAAAGGAAGAGTGAGTCAGCTGACAGGGTGAGCTAGCCCTGTCCCTGCTCTGTTTTCTAACTCAAAAACAAATCTGTTTCCTTCATTGTGCCTCCCAAAACCAGTGTAGATTATATTCCAGGGCACGTTGTAAGAGAAAATGCAGTATGTGATACAAACCAGCCAGCATACTGCAGCCTCAGTCCAGATGTTGAATGCCACCAATGGTGTCTCGTATCCTTTGTAGGGTGTGAACATCACAATGCCTTCTACGGTCATTACATCTTACTTTAACAAGTGCTGGGCTTCTACTATTTGCTTTGGGAACTGAGTTTAAAATCTGTGTACCTGTGCCTAGTTGTCAGTATAGGATGTCTGCACAGAAGCCTGCTGTCTGTGTTGGAATGAAATCTCATGTGCAGATTTACCATTCAGCTGCTATTTAACAGATGAAATTAAAATAATTTTATCTATGAAATGCTGTATTAAAAAAATTAGTGTTTGTGTTGTCTGCTGTGCTTTTTATCCAATGGGTAAATGAGGTGGAATTATTTTTAGGTGAACCTTTAGAAGATCTTTGCTCTCCAGTATTTTGAGAAAAGAGCTGCTGATTTAAAGCAGTAAGTAAAGTTCAGCACCTGTCCATATTAGTGTGTCAATATGTTCTTGATGTCAGCTACTGAAATTGCATGAAAAACTAGAGATTTTGGAGGAGAGGGATTGTATTTTTTTCATTATTAAGTTTTCAGAGTTGCAAAAGCTTCCTGACTAACTTTTTCTACTCAGCAACAATTATTCTTTGTTGGCTTTGTGTAACAGAAATCTGAAAAGCAGCAAAACAGGAAGGATATAAAAAGGTGGAAAAAAAGGAAGCAACTCAGAAGCAAATAGATCTCGTGAAGCATGCTTTTGAAGAGAATTGCTGAAACCTAGGGGGAAAAACAAAGCAAAGCAGCACAGGACAAAGTGTGTTAGCAGCAACTCGTAAGTAGATTTCAAAACAGTTGTCTTCTGCACATTTAGCAGTTATCAGAAAAAAGGAGTTTCCATACTCCTTTCATATTTTTTACCCTTAATATCAAATCATTAATTATTCTTTAAGTCATCCTGTGGCAAAGTGTTCTGCTGGGTTTTTTTTTCCAAAAGCTCTGTGGCCATGATTGATGAGAAGAAAGAATCTTTATAAAGAAAAAAAGTTGAAATTCTGCTGAAGTTTCTTAAACACATAAAGACCAGTCAGTACTTCACCTCTCATGAAGAGACTTGATGAAGAATGCATTGCAACTGAAAGCTTGTCTAACTTTTATTGGACTAGCTGTACAACTGGAATAAAGAGATCACTCCAGAAAAGATTCCTTGCCTCAACTAATTTTTGTCATCTTTTCTAGAATGAATTTTGACTTTTAGCTGTATTAGGACAGAGTTCAGGTCACTATTAATGTCTGTCTGTGACACTGTAGCTGGATGTGGTAGTAGGAAGCCAGGAAATTCCAAGTCCGTTTTTTATCTTTTTACCAATTAAAAAATCTTTTAAAAGGTCCTGTGCTACTGCACATGCTATATCATAGAAATGTGAGGCTATCTATAGGTCATTCCCCTTCCCCAAAACAGGATCAGCTACACCTGCTGACAGAAGTTTAACCTGCTCTTAAAAACTTGGGAAGATTCTCCAATCTCCTTACTTGATCTGTTCCAGGGTTCAAACTGTACTCTGACTTCCCTTTCACTCCTGCCACTTTTCCGCCTGCAAAATCTAATTCCCAGCTTATTTATCTGGGAGGTTTCCATTGGCTTCAGTGTGTGTAGGATCACAGCATGCCCTTGATCAAGGTGCTTACTATCTATTCCTTTTGTTTTCACTGCAAAATATGAAAGGATAGATCTCGTGTGTGTGTTGTAAGCTTAATAGGTAAGGTTCATTGAGTAGATGTGATATCTTTTATTAGACCAACTGTGTAGTTGGGAAAAAGTTCTTTGCAAGCTTTCGGGTGCAATTGCCCTCCTTCAGGCATAAGAAGTCTCTGCTGTTATGAGACTCCAAGAACTGAAAGAAGCTAAAAGTGTGACAGGATGTCAGTGAGAATGTGACTATGTGGAAATTAGGAAAACAAAAGTTAAAGCAGGGAAGGACGCAAAGGTAAGTAAGGGAGACTCTACTGGAGCAGTTTTCCAAGGTAGAAAAGAGGCTGACTAAAAAAGTAAATAGCTGGAAATTAGGAAGACAAAGGGTAGAAAAGGAGGGGAGGGGAGGAAGAGGAGGAAAAGAAAAGTGTAAGAGGTCGGGTAAGGCTGGTACCTGGTAAATCAGATGTCAGGCAGGTTGTAATGTGTCTCAAATACAATGTCTATATTGAGTCCGTGATTTTTTTGCATCCAGTAGATTTATGATGTGAAGTTCGTAGGCTCGTCTATGAAAGGTGTTTTGTAAGTTCCCTTTGAGGATTAGAACTGAGAGATCGGAGTGGGAGTGATTGTCTTGTGAGAAGTGGGCATCTACAGGTAGTTGGGTATTCTTGTCTTTGATAGATTTCCTGTGTGCATTCATTCTGGTGTGCAGTTGTTGTTTGATTTCTTCTACATATTTTCCATCAGGGTATTTGGTGCATTGGATGAGATATATAACATTTCTGGAGGTGCAGGTGTAAAATTCAGGAATAGCAATGGTTCTGTTGTGGTGTGTAGTTATTGTGGGGGTGGTGGAGATGCGTTGGCAGGTTTTGCACTTCTTGTCCTGGCATGGTCTGGATCCATTAGGTGTGGTTTGGGTCGTAGGGAGTTTGCTGCTGGTGATGACGTTGGCAAGGTTCAGTGCTTGTTTAAAGGCTAGGATGGATGGTTCTGGAAAGATCTCTTTAAGAATTGGGTCTTCTTCTAGTATGGGTTACAATTGTTTGAGGATTTTATGTGTAGGTTTCAGGGAAGGATGGTATGTCATAATCAGTGGTGTGTGATTTGTGGGGATTTCCTTTATGTCCTTCAGCAAATCTCCGTGTGGTTTCCGGGTGGCCCTTTCAAAAGCATGAACTCTCTCTCTGGAGGAGTGTTCTAGTTGAGTGAAGGCCCTTCTGAGATTTGTGAGGTGGGTATTCTCCTCTGTGCAAATTCGGTGGTATCAGAGAGCTTGGCTGTAAAATACATTAAGCTTTAAGCTTAATATGTATTTATACAGGGTGTCATAAGAGGCAAAGTTTCTATCCAGAATGTACTGCTAAGATTAGTTGTTCAGACTATCAGGGTAGAGAGAGAAGGCTCAAAATGCACGATTAAGTCAATTAAAAACAATGTCCTCCATAATAAGGTGACTGGAGTAACCTGTTCTTTGGCTTAGACTGCTGTGTCCCTGTGTCCTGACAAGTAGAAAGGTGTACGTCTGTAGTAACAATAATAAAAACTAGGAAGAACAGCTTTGATTTTGGTCACACTTTTATGTGGCTAGTCCAGGATAATGGCCTATGGAGACACTCTGTGAAATGATACAGGTCTTTTTCTTTTTATTCATACCTCTTAATTTGTAGTTTTTGCCATCAAATCCATTCATTAATAAAACCAATAACAACAAAACATGAATTAAAAAATCTGGAGTACTTTTTAGCAATTGTGGAATATGTAAAAATCTCACCAAGTTGCAGTTCTGCTTTTGAACGTGAATATTTGGAAGCAGAAAGAGGAAGAGGGTCATGGTTATGCATTTAGGATCATGTGCAGATTATCTCCAACTGTCCAGTCAGCAGTATCTGATGCTTCTCAGGAAGACACAAAGTTTCCCCGTAATCACATTATGCATCTGGCAGAACACTTCCTGATGTCTTCCATTGGCCAGTTTAAGCCCTGAAACATGGGATTTGGTTTTATGGGGGGGGTGGGGGGGGGCGGTTTAATGTAGAGCTACAAGTTTTGCAAGCACATTGAGAGCGCTGCTGGTAATTCGGAGAGTAACTTCATTCAGTTTATAAAGCCACACTGTGGAGACAGCCCTGTGGTAAAGGCCTGAGGCTGGGAATTGGAAGATCTGAATTTGATTTCCCTGCTGTTAGACTTCCTTACATGAAGGAACTTTGGCAAGTGATTTTAATTCTCTTTTCCTTCTTAAAATGGGAGCGATACTTACCTTCATATAGCAGGTTGGCTTCCTTGGATGCTAAGACTGTGCAAACAGAAGGATTATTATTGTTCTCTTCTCAGATTTGTTTAAGAAGTGCCATTCTTTTGACTCTCCAGAGCTGAAAATGCAGACACTTCACAGAAACATGAGCGTGTTTCAGCAAACTAAAATGTTGTTATGGAAAAATGTCCTTACCAAATGGAGGAGGAAAAGGCAGAGCTTTCAGGTGAGTATCAGAAGGTCTTCCAGGAACAGAAAAACAATTGACAAGCTTTGAAGGGTGTCTGTTGGCAAAGTAGGTCATTGTAAGCCTTTTTTTACTTTTACTGAGCCTCATTCTTTCTGTCATGCTGGCAAAGCAGCAGTAGCATAGGCTCTGAAGCATAAATTGTTGAAAGAACCACTTTTCACTATAGAATCAGTTTTTCATGGTTAGGGCCTGGAAATAACAATGTTTAGTTTTGTGGACTTTTTACAAAAGATTTGGCTCTATGACTAAGGAAATATATAAATATTCAGTGGTGTGTGTGTATATAGATACATAGACTGAACAGGCAAGGATTATTGTTTGTATTTTTGTTGCTGTGGCTCAGATTCAAAAGTGCAAGGGGGGTAGTTTCTTAAAGGGCCAGAGCTGGGGCAGGCAGGGCAGCCATGACGGGGGAGCTGGGGGAGCGGGCGCGGGTCGGAGGGGACAGAGCAGGCAGGGGATGGGGCTGGCAGGGGTCCCCCATGGTCCTCTCCTCATTGCCTTGCCCCCTACGTACCAGCTCAGAGTCTGGGTCCAGCTCCCTGCTGCAGCGGGCGGGGACTGCCTGAATTGCCAAAGCTCTCCAAATCTTTTCCGAATCGATTCAGACCTTTTAACTGGTCCCCTGATTCGATTTGGATTCGGAGATTCAGCCACCAAATTGGGACGAATCTTCTCCGAATCGAATCAGCACCTGAAGCTTTGCACAGCCCTATTAGCTAGTGATAATAGTAAGCCCCCTTGCAAAACAACACTTGTATTGCATAGAGTTGTAGGAAAATTGTACGGAGGGAGACGCTCTGTGAAATGAGACAGTTCTTTTTCTTTTTATTTCATACCTCGTATTTTGTAGTGCTTGCCATCAAATCCATTCAATAATAAAACCCTTTGCTCTAGACAGAATCCCTTCTGTCCAAGTCACCCCAGGCAAATGTTTGTCTAATGTGACAGAACATGGGAAAATGCAATCTCTTTTGTTTGTAATAGGTGATGAAGTGAAACTCTGAGGTCAAGAGAATGGGATAGCTTCCAGGAGGTTAGCAATAGGATGTGGACAGAACTTTCACTTGTCTTGCTGGCTCTTTTCCAGCGTTCAGGGCTGGGACTTCAGGACTGTAGTTTCTGTCCCTCGCTCTAAGGTTCTCTCCCCAGGGATGTCAGAGCTGACCAAGCTAGGATGCAAATTTACAATCAAAATGCAATATTCCTCTAAGCAATATCATGGGAAAGCACTATAAGTGTTGATTAAGTATGTCCACCTGTGGAGGTACGTGTGGAATGAAGCCTTGCAACACCTGCAGGATGTTAGAGTTATCTCTTTTATCATGGAAAATGTGCACCAAGTAGCTGTGGACAATCTGTGTGTGCTGCAATCTTACAGTGCCTTGGTGCAGCATGGTAGCTTGAGAACACGATGGCATTTATAGTGCAGGCAAGATGTATCCACGTACCAGAGTAGCTTGTGCATTGTACATGCACGCCATTGCTGCTTCTGTGCTTCTGTCCCCAGGCAGACAGTTTACCTAGTAAATTAAATTGAGCCGGATGCTTAATCCATTTTGCATCTGTTTTTCTGCCCTTAAAATGTGGTTAGTACTGGCTTCTCGATGATGTTGTGAGGCTTCATTTATACAGATTAGTGGAAGGTTTCAAAATAATCAGCTGGAAGGCTGAAGAGAAGCGTGAAGTATTACTGATCAGACCCCAATAGTTGCCAGGGGAGGAGGAGGGATGAGATAGTCGCCCCTCTTTGCTTTTGAAAGCTCTGGTTTCTATCTGCTGACACATGTAGGGAGCTCACTGTTGTGTCCGCACCCTCATTTTGTGCAATCTTTGATCCACTACTAGTAGTCACTATATGACCTTTCCGATATGGTGCACATGATGACATTTCCCTCTTTCAGTCTGCTTCCCTGTAGGCAGTATGACGAAAGAAAGGATTTGGCATTTATATCTTAGCTACATATTAAATGTATGGAAGTTGAGTGAAAGTTCTGTGCATTTTGAAAGGGATGTTGGTTGTAGCCATGTTGGTCTACAGACACAGGCAGACAAGATTATTTGGGTAAATCTGATATCTTTTATTAGACCAACTCAAATAGTTGAGAAGAAAATTTTTTCCAACTATTTCAGTTGGTCTAATAAAAAATATCAGATTTACCCAAAGAACCTTGTCTGTGCATTTTGAAACACGCATGTACTTTTCCAGCTCACTTTATTCTCTATCTATATGGAGCAGGCTAGAAAAAAATTGCTCTTAAATCCCTTGAAGAGGATTTTTCTTCATTTCATCAAAAATTTTCTGGTTTTGAGGAGAGAACCAAAGCTTAAAATACCCCTTGGGTTTGTTTTTTTATTTGTTTTATAGCTTCTCCATGAAATCCTTAAGGAAATGAAAATGTTCATGGTAAACAAAATGTTGGTAATAGAAGTTTGTTATTGAAAACCCTTTTAAACTTCTGGGACAAATTTTTTATCAGATCAGATCAATAACTGCTAGGTCTTTTCAAGAGAAAGTTCTAGAGGAATATTTCATGCATTAATTGTTTGCTGACATTTCAATTTTTACTTATTTGGGGGAATTTTTAGCGATGTGAAAAGAAACAATGTACACCTGTGTTGTCACTATAATGCAAAGAAGGCTTTAGAAGTATTCCACCATAACCTGAGGATGCTACAAAGAATTATTCTCAGTTGTATTTCTTCATTTTCAAAAGAATTTTAAGAATCTCGTTTTGATGGTGTCACTGTTTACATTTTGAGAATGAGCTAAATGTGTCTTACCTTGCCGTACAAAAAGTGCACGTGTCTAAAAAGAAGTATCCATTTGAGGTTCCAATAAGTAATTATTAAAATATAATGTAAAAACTGAGAATAAATCCCCCAGAAATGTCAACAACATTCATGTGCTCCTACAAGATATTTCAATTTTGAGGGAAAAATTGCTCAATCATATTTATTAACCATTTCCACTGGTGAGATAAGCAGGAGGAATATGCTCTCTCTCATTTACTTTTTCCTATTACTCAGGAATGGATCCTGTCACTACTTTTTCTCTCTCTGGTGTATGTAGTTTCACTGAACTCGCATTTTTTCTTCCGTCGAGACATACCGTATGCCTTCCTTGGGCAATTAAATGGTTCTACCTCTGATGTGACTCACATTTCTTATACACCGGTGACCAGCACCACCAAGGAAATAATGAATAAAGTGGCTTCCAAATCAGTCATGATGGGTATGTCATGCTTGTCAAATATTTAGATGTGTTAATTAATTAACTATGCGACTTGTATGTTTTAACAAGTTTGTCCTTTATCACAGCTTGATGTCTCTTTGTTATTCAGTATCTACCATATTCTCTGTGTCTAGCACATTGAGGAAGGTAATTGACAGCAAATTGTACAATCCCGATGGATTGCACCAAAGGGACAGTCACAATGCCCATGCATTAAGACCAGATTCAGCAGCCTGCTTCATGAGCACTGTTCTGGAAAACTGGGGTTGCCTGAGATCTGCTCTTTTTCTCACTGAATCTGCCCAAAAGGCATTGAAGGCATGCAGAAGGAGGTGTAGTTTCATCAGGAAGATAGCAGAGTTTGCATACTCTGTAGCAGGGCCCCATTATAAAAGGGGAAAGAGTCCTTTAAGTGCAACAGTTCAGACTGGGAGGCTCCATATGGACAGGGATATAAAGGAAGGGCCCCGAGCTAGGAATGGTAGAAGAGCTTTGGCCGTGGATGGGGAGGAGCTCCTGCCAGTGGAAGTGGAGTCCAGAGTGCAGCGACTATGAGTGAGTGGACTTCGGGAAATAGCCAGATTTGAAAACGGCTCAGATGGGATGGTATTGGCCTGGAGGAAGGCTGGGGCTAGCAAAAGACTTCCAGAAGGAGTATAAATAGGCCTTAAAAAGGGCCTGCACTGCAAGGACCCCAGGAGTGACCGAGTGAGGCTAAGGGAAAGACCAAAGGCCCTGGAGACATGACAGTGGATTAGAGCAGTGATTCTCAACTGGGGTGCAATGAGATCATTTTAAAGGTTGTGCAATATGCAGCAAAATACACAACTGACAACATAAACTTTATGCTAGTGACCCCAAGTGCTGAGGGCCAAGGTGTGGGGTGCATGAGTTAGATGATCTGGGGAAGATGTTTGGACTGAGGCTGGACCACATGGACCACATCTCAGCCTATGAAGGTGGCACTGCTGGTTCACCACACTGGGCACCAAAAAGAAAGAAAGGAACCTGATTTGTCTAGTGAGATAAAGTGCACTTCTCCATTGATAGCCTGGAGAGAAAAGAGGGGCTTCATCCACAATGTTGTGATCCAGGTCCAGATTTCAGACACCCAAAAATCTGAATCAAGGTTTTGAGTCATCTTGTAGAGACAAGGGCCATAAAAAAGGGCTGTTCAAATCTCTATACTTGGATTTCTCAAAGAAGTTGATGGGTTTTGAGATTCTTTCAAACTGAAATATTGAATGGCTTAGTAGTGTAGCAACTCTCTGTTGTTGCATATACAATTAATCTGATCAGTACTTTCTTAACACATTTTTCCAAGCTGATAAAGTCTACAGTGTCTTCAGGTATCCACATATACCTGGCCTGAAGAACAACATTGTGAAGGAAGTCATGTCTCGGACAAAAACAAGAGATGTACGAAGTGTCAGTGCTCACTTTTTCTGAGTTGTACCTGCCAATTGAAATCCTTTTTTTTTTTTTATATATATATATACACACACCACAGGTATTCGCGCAGAAGGAGTGGAAGATGAGAAGTTTCTGGAAGAGGGAGAGCATTCACAACATGATTTTTTCGGTGTTGTATTTAAAGATGACCTGTCATATAATTTGAGGCATTCTTGGAAAACACCTTTTCCAAATGACAACTTTGGACACATAGGTAATGAAAAATGACTAAATGCCCATACTCTGATAGCTGATGTAAGTAACAGTCTCCAGCAAAGCTACAATCTAGCCCTTAATCCATATGCATCAAATTATTTTTTATGAACTAGAACAAACCACAAATCCAAGTTGATTTTATTTTATTTTATTTTTTTTAAACAACAAAAAAGCCACACTTTCTTATAAGAAATGAGCGGCATATTCTGCTATTACCAAGTAAAATGGAACATTTTAAGTTATGTTTTTCCATTCCCATATTTTTTTTCTCATGTTTCATTATGCTGTTTCCTGCCTTTAAGGTAATGCCATAGTTTATGTCAGTATATGTTTTGGAGATTAATGGGCAAAAGCTATAGAGATCTGACAAGTGAAAATGTACCATTTAACAGTAGTATCCAGAAATTAGCATCTGCTGTTGCAGATTTATGATAATTGTGGGAATGTTATATTGAATCTTTTGACTCTTGTTTAGGATTAAACTCTGAACCTTAAAGTTGCTTTAAAACAATTGTTGCATATAATCATGCTTTTCCTTTCATCTTGGATGCAGATATCTGTTACAATTTTTCAGCAACTTACTGTAAGAACCCAGAGTACTGGTATGAAGGGTTTGTAGCACTACAGTCCAGCATTGATGCTGCCATCATAGAAGTAAGTGGAACTTTTGAGGTAAAACAATTTTCTGTTTCTTTTAGTCTGTACTTAATCCCTAAGCCAATTAACTTGTCATGTGACTGAGACCTTTTAACATCTGGAATTATCTAAATGTAATGGATTGGCTTGTTGGAAATTTCTACTTGAAGATGACTTGGGAAGTATCTTGGTAGCCTGGGTGGTTTGGCAGTGACTTTTTTTTAATAAGTTCACCCACAATGATCTCTACTCAGAATTAAAAAGTCCCCAAATAATAAAGCTCACTATTTATCTTATATAAAGAGCTTCCCAGGCCACAGGAAATATTGCACCCCAATGCACATGGAACTGTAATATGTCCTGTTGCTGGATAATGATCCTGAAGTAGCCATGACAAGCTTGTATTGTGGGTTGTTTTTTAACATTTCCATTTCTTTGCAATATGACGCTCACACCTGTACTTTAAGGTTTTTGCTTTTTTCAGCCCATGTATCCCATTATTGGTACAGAAAAACAATCCAGGCCTCTCACCAAATTTGTGAGCTTTTGTAGGGCCTAAACGATGCAATCCAGTCATGCAGCCAAACCTCCTTGCCTTGCTCAGGATTCAGTGTCTCCTTTGTCTGGGCAGTAGCAGACCGTATCCAGGTCTTTTCCCAACTCCAGTCTTTTTTTCAGGTTGTAGTCACCTTGCTGCCATGTGCTCTGATGACTCTTATCATCCTTGGCCAGCAGTCATTGGAAGTTAGCATGCACTGTTTTCCTTCCATTCTCTTTCCAAAGTATCTCCACTCAACATCAAAGTGTATTAATAGTTCATTCATATGTACATGCCTAAGTAATAAGTGTTCTTTCTTTTATTCTTCTGTCTCAGTAAATGAATTAGCCCCTTCATTTCTATTAGGTCACAATAGAGAAAATAAGGAAATACCTTAACTTTTCTACTAAGTTTTGTAGGAGAGTGGATGAAGGGGTGAGACAGGGGGCTGGCAAGTGGCTGGTCACCATACTAGCCCACCCCTATATTTAGGGAAGTCTGCCCTGTCTTTCCTGCCACGTCTTGCTGATTGATAAACTTGATGTAAATATGCAGGAGGCATAATGCCCCAATGCCTAGGGGCATGGTTCCAACCTTTCCTATACCGTGTCCCATGTCACACAGATGGCATCATAAGTTCTTAGCCTTTGACCCAAACTTGGCCTCACAATGTCTGAGGACTTATCAGGGTCTAACTCCTCTGCCCCCTCATTGGGGCTATTCCTCTGCCTTCTCATTCAGGCCCAAACTCATGCCCCCTCACTGGGGCTCACTCCCTGAACTACTTGTGGGGCTGGCCTGAATGCAGACCTTCAGGTTGCCTGTGCAACCCTACTCTGCGTGGCCCCAGTGCATCCATTCAGGTCACCCCCTGCAATCCTGCTCTGCACCAACACTGCGCAGCCCTTCAGCCTCCCCTTGTGTCACTACTCTGCACAGCCAGTTCTCTCTCTCTGCCCTTCTCACTGGGGCCACTCTTTTGCCCCCTCACTGGGACCAACTTCATACACCCCCACTGGGGCCCCAAGGTCTTACACCCCATGGGCTCAGGTGTCCAAAGACATGCCGGGCCCCACTACCTGTCCCTACTCTGGGTTACCCACCAGGTTGCGGGAGCTGGGGTTATAAGGCGCCCCATACTCACCTTTCACTGGGGAGGCAACTGGCGGGGCATTTCCTAGGGACCACCCCGCCACAGGCAGCCCCACCACACCATCGTACCCCGGCACGGTGTAGTTTCACATCATGCCCCAGGACCAAGAATGTCTTGCCATCCCCATAGTTCCTCCTTGTACCTCCACAGATGTTATGAGCAGCAGTCACAGCTGGGTGGTGTTCTCTCTGGCTGCTTGCAACAACTGCTAGCTCAGCCCTGAGAGCCTGGGTTAAAATGGAGGCTGCTCAGCCTCTTCCTCCTACCCCAGGGCCCTCCTGCAGTCATCAGGGCTGGCCCACACCTGCCGGCTACCCTGCTGCCTGTTCTGCCCCTTAAAGTGGCAGGCACCAAAGGTGCTCTGCCACAAGGGATTTGTGGCTTCGTGATTTATTAGGGTTTGTACTACATAGGTAAGGGTTAGGCTTTCAAAATGGAGAGGTAGTCTGTGTTTGGAATCTGCAGCGGGTATCACAAGATAGATGCAAAGATGGGTGAATGAGAAGAGCACTGTTTCTGAAGCTGATCTTAGCAGCAACATTTTTCATAGACTTAAAGGAGGAAGACTGGAATGTTCAAGGCCAGAAAGGAGTTTAGAATAATAAAGTTATGAGCTTAGCAACCCACCATTAATATCTTTATTTAGTGGCCTACAACATTCATTTGACTGTGTAAAATAAATGACATGCTAATTTTGCTAACATTAATTTTTAGATGAAAACCAATCATTCTGTCTGGAAAGAGATGAAATCAATTAGCGGTGTCCGTATGCAATCCTCCAGTCTCCTGAATTCCATGGTTTGGGGAATTTATTTTACCCTGGTTTTTATTGCAATGTGTTTCTCTGCGTTTGTGCAAGTTTTGTCGACAAACATGACAAGAGAGAAAAAAAATATCAAGGTATTGATGAAGATGATGGGGTTACAAGACTCAGCATTCTGGTGAGTTCTTCAGACAGCTAAAATGTATCCATTTTCTGCAGTATGGAAGTACTTCCAAACTAGTTATACCTTGCAGTATATGTTCAAATAATCTGTAGTGTCACCAAGGATCTCATGGGCAAGAAGGACTCTCAGAAAACATAGGCCCATTCAGTTGCGGATGAGCATGCAAGCTTGGCTTGTATTGTTTGGGGCCTGGGTTTGTTTGCTTTCTGAGGAGAGTGTTAGCATATCTTCTTTGAACACTAAAATGTTGACTCCACTTGGATGTTGGGGAACATATACTATGAACCCAACTGCACTAGCTCTTATGCACCAGATGTGACAAAGCATTCATCAAGGAGTTGAAGAATATCATGGGGCTGTGAGACTTGGCTTTCTGAGCATCCTTGCTCTCAGCAGCAAGGAATGACATAGTGCATTTCCATGTTCAGAGCATGTCAAGCATGCGGGGCATGTTTGGGAACATCCCAGCTGGGATGCACTAAGCAGGACACTCTGAGGTCATTCCACAGCCCTGTGATCTTCATCAACTGCTTGATGAATCCAGGAGAGCAGATGCAGTTGGGTGGGGTGTGACCAAGAATGTCTCGCATGAGGCTTTGTGCTACTGTGTTGGAGTCATATGCTTGGTTATTTTCTTACTGCTGTTAGTTGGGGAGCCATGGTAGAATGAACCATTGCTTCCCAAGTAGGTCTCAAGTTATCTTTTGAGTGTAAGAATAGCCTGCTTTTTGTGTATGGGGATGACCAAAGGTACCACTAATGGGGAGAAAACTCTATGGGAATACTTGCCCTCTTGCTTGTCTTCACATGGAAGGGACAAGTTCCTTTTCTGAACAGCTTTGATGAATAATCTCCTAATCAAGTCAAATATGCCAGCAAATATATATGGAGTGTGAATGGGCTTTGTTAGGGAACTTCTAACCATTTGAATTTAAAATGTTATTTGCCGTGCAGCTGCCAATCATTATATAACCAACATATAACAATATGTTTTTTCACTTCTAGGCTCTCCTGGAGTTTGCTGTATACTGCTTATGTTTTCATTATGTCCTGCCTGATGACAGCTGTTTCTTTTTATGACGAGTTCTATCTAAGCAGCTTCTTTCCAATCGTATTCTTGTTTCTCCTTTATGGCATTTCATCCGTAAGTCTGCATTTCAAAGAGAAACTTGCTCAATGTTCTGTGTTTAAAAATGCCATAATTCTGAATCCTACCCCACACTGCTACTACATGAAGGACAGCCAGAAGAGTAGTCTAAGGGCCCCTCTTCACATTATATTTAAACTGCAGTTGAGGGTTGGTTGCAACATAAATGCCAAGGATGCTACACATGCACCCAATTTTACATGCCATAACATGGTAAACCAGTCTTATGGCATGGCAGGAGGCATGATTGTTGGGACTGGGAATCAGATCCCATGGCACCTTCAAGTGAATATCTTCCAGGTGCTGAACTGTAGCCTTTGCTTGGCCAAACTAACTAAGCAAGCTGAGCATCTCTAAATCAGTTTAGATAGGACTTTAATTATCTGATGAGCTATAAGTAAGTGTGCATCCTTATCTCAGATCTGTCCACCAACAGCCATTTCAAACACTGAGAGAAGAAACAAATGAGGGTTGTGAACATAGAAGCTGAAGTGGCCTGTTGGTATTGAAATGGGTTCTACCATGGATGTCCTTTAATTTTGTGGGTGAAATTCTCCCGGGAATAATTTTTACAGGCTGTTTTTTGGTTTGTTTTGGGGAGGTTTTCACATTCTTAGAATTGGGACCTTCATGTAAGACACTCAAAGATGCTCCTGTGCGCTCAATTAATTTGAAATGCATTTTAAATACAAATTTAACTTCACAGCACCTCTCTAATGTGTCATGCACAGTTTATGATACATTTCCAGGGGTTTAAAATGCATTCGGCCAACTGAGGGTTTCCTTATTTTTACAGATCCACTTCACCTTCCTGATCAGCTCCATCTTTAAGAAGCCTAAAACCACGAGCAGTGCTGTGTTCCTCCTCTCATTTCTCTCTGGAATTTTGAGTATTATTACGCTGTTAGGGAAGCCTCCTGTAGCTTTTGAATGGGTTTTTGGTTTCCTCAGCCCTTTTGTTTTTAATGCTGGAATTGCAAAGGTAAGGAACATTATTGGCGAACAGTCAGGGTTGACTGTGTAGTTTTCCTGTGTAGGTTATGCAATAGGATGGTTTGGGTAGGAATGCACCTGCCTCAAGAAGCAGTTGGACTAGTTGACCTCTGGAAGTCCTTTCTAGTCTAGCTTCTCTTACGAGTCTTTGTACATAGAAAAGCTGCAAGTAGTAGCTGGTTCTGAATGTGCTTGATCCAGACAAAGGTAGAGAACTACTTATCATGTATGGCATTGGTATTCAGAGACCCTATTGTGCTATGGGGTAGAAAAACACATGGGAACATAGCCCTGTCCCAAAGCATTAGGTGATCAATAGTAGTAAAATGTCCAAAAACTTCAGTTTCTTGTATGAAAGTAACTCGGAACTGGAGAAAAGCAACTTCCCAGTCCCTTATGTTTCCATGACAGAAACTCTGCCCAGCCACAGGTTTTATTTTTCTTCTCCACCTCCTCCCACCTTTCAGCTAATTGGAAGACAGGTCCCCAGAGGACTGTGTCCCTTCTGCCAGTGAGTCTGTCCTTTAAATATTGCTAAGTAAGACCTGCATGCTCCAGCGGGAGCTGGGTGTCCAAGAGCTCATCATTTAGGCCCAACCCACGTCCGGACTAGTTTGATTTCCAGGTGAAAACTTCTCAAGACAGAGGGTTTTGCACCCCCAGGAGCCGAGTTCACTACAAATTCTCATTATTTAAGGAGGCATTAAATTTACGATGTTTATGTTGGTTATTTGATTGTAGTCTTCAATAGAAAACCCAGAGGAGTGTCCCGGTATACCAAAATGTGTTTGCACTTCGTTGGTGGGTGAAGTGATACTTTTTCCCCGTGATTTGTAAATATGATTCTGAAGAACTTGTGCTCCTTTGAATGAAAACAGGTAGACCCCTATCATTAGGAGGAATTTATTTCTGTTAAGAAGAGGGAAAAGCGATGATACAGTTCTGGACTTCCCAAATTACCTTTGGGTAAACTAAACATTGCATAAATCGCATCAGATTTTCTTTTATTTTCTGGGGATGGTTTTCAAACTGAAGATTGTTTAGACTTTTTCTTTTCTTGCAGATTTTTCACTTAGAGCGGTATGGAATAGGCTTCTATTTTTCTAACCTAATGGATGAATCATCCTTTTTACTTAAAATATACATCATCCTGATTATTGACTCAGTTTTGTATATGCTGTTGGCTGTCTATTTTGACAAGGTTTTGCCCGGTAAGCAGACTTTTCACTAAGCCATATATACATTTACTGGTACTTCAAAACACGTTGGTTCCTATCACTTGTCTCTTTTATACTCAACCCATAATTGCTTCGAGGGACTACAGTTAATAATGCTGAATAAAGCAAACATATGGGTTGGAGGTCAGAGATCTTGTTTCTGAACCTACTGAATGAATAGCTTTGCACATAAATGAAAGAAGCTCCAGTGCTTGATAATGTACAACCCTAACAAAACTTTTGCTCTGAAGAACTTAGAAGAGTGAGGGGATGGTGAATAGAGTTACTCACTTGTATCTGTTCCATATATAGCTGTTACCATGCAGGATTTCAAGAAAACAGATTAATTGTTTTCATGAAATTATCGCTTTTCATAAGAAGACATTCTGATGTCCTTGCCTTGACACACCTCGTGTTGGTCAAAACCCTTCACCCTATCTACAGGCTCAGGATGCCGCTTCTTCTCTGGCTTCAATAATAGCAGATGGGAGAGAATATTTACACAGCACTGCTCTAAAGCAGTGGTTCTCAACCTTTGAGACTTGAAGCAACCTTCAGAAAATGCCAGCTCATAGTTTTCACTCTTTTTTTTTTAACTACAGAAAAATAATAGAGCATGTTTTCTGTTGCAAAGGGCTAAAAAAGACCACACCTGTGGATTTCTGTTTGAAATCTCTGGGTTTATCTTATAAATCATGTTTGTAGACCTAACAGTGCTAACATTGTATGGCATCTGACAGCACTCTTGAGCAAATCTCAAGGCACAGCTTGATTGAAAAACACAGCTCTCAGCTAATGGTCAAACTTTGAAAGGTTTTTAGGTACCTGAAGATGCAACCTGGGCTCCTGCAGTTGGCTTTTCAAAAAGAGTTAGGTACCTCTGTACTGTTGAATAGGGCTGCACGAGACAGCATCTTTTCATTTCGACTTCCATTTCGAAGGGACAGTGTTTCATTTCATTTAGTTTCGAAGCACTGTTCCAGTTTGTTTCATCGAAACTGTTTTGACGTGTTTTGACATGTTGCCCATAGGCTGTAATGGGAAATCATGAAAATGTCTAATGTTATTTCTTGCCTGATTTGCAAGCCCAGCTTCGAAATTTGAAATGTTTAAAAACATTCAAAACATTTTGAGTGCCCTCATTTTGTTTTGAAGCTCTTTCGAAGCCTTTTGTTCCATTTCAGTATTGCTGTTTCGACCTCGAAATGCGTCAAAACGAAACACCTGGCAAAATTTTGCACAGCCCTACGGCTGAAGATATCATCATGTGCCTGTCTCTGTCTTTAGGTGTCTAAATCCTTTTAAAAATCCTATTCAGAGTGTTTAGTGATGTGAACAAATGTTTTGTAAACAGGTTCCTCTGCTAAAATGCCATGTTCTTTGGTCTGTCATTAGACAAATATGGAACACCATATCCCCCTTTGTTCTTCCTGAAGTCATCATACTGGGTCAAAAGCCAGAGGCGTTATGATGGTGGGAGATCCGAATTTGAACAAAACTGTGATCATGCTTTTGGTGATAATGTGGAACCGGTGCCTCCAGAATTTGCTGGAAAGGAAGCCATCAGGTACAATGTGGTACATGAAACATAATCTGTAGCTACGTGTTACATCTGGAGAGTGGAGCAGCAAACATGCTATTGTGCTCTTTATCAGTTTTGCCTTACCTCAGTTTTCTCAGTTGTCTTCTTCAAAGGTTGTTTTCATTTCACTAAGGAAAAGGTAGAGAGTTAGTTAGAAATGAAAGTAAGAGCCAGGTTAAAGTACTCAAAAAGGAAAGAAGTAAGATAACCTACATATTTGGCTTAATGTTGAAAACTTCCTTGAAAAATAACAGCAGCAAAGGCTGAAAGAAGCCATACGCATTTTACCAGAAGTCTATCTGGAACATGATGCCCAGCACCTCCAAAGGCAGAAGGGCAAGATCATTACAACACGTTCAGACTTTTCTATATGAGAGGGCTCACCTCCTTGGGTCTTGCACAAGGTGTAGATAGCTACTCTGTGAAAGGTTGGGGCAGGGCATTACTAAGACAGAATGAAATGTGTCCTGCTGCCTGTGGGAATGGAGGGACAAGGTTCAAGGCAATGGAGAATCAGATCTTTAGGTATCAGTAAAGGACCCCTGAGAAACTAACTTGCTGTGTTGCAATATTAACAATAACTTCTTTATCCTTCCTTTAGGCTCAGCAATATTAAAAAAACATATGGAAAGAAGGAGAAGCAAGTAGAAGCGTTGAGAGGTACAAAAGTTTCTGAAGCATTTGTTTCTGTTTTACCTACAAATGAATTAAATACATTCTGGAATATTAAGGCTTTTTTGTTGTCATTTTTTTTATTTATTTTGAGAGGATGCATCCAAGTTCTGCTTTCACAAGCTTACAAAGGCAATGCAGATATTTTCATTGGGATGCTTAATCCCTGCTACATTTCCAACAATATGTAAAAATATTGAAATCATATGTTCAAATTAAAACAATTACATTTGTCATAATTGCTGAATGAATATCTCGAAACATGATTGATGAAACTGATGCTTACTTGTTCAGTTTTTAGGGGCTGTTTGTGCCTCCTAAAAGTAAAAGGGAGCATACATTGTTCTAGGAGAAGTGAAATAATCATTTTTAAAGTGTCAGTATTTTTTCTTCCTTTCTCTGCAGTGCCCCTTTCCAGTAAATACGAAATATCATACAACTGGATAGGACCCGCAATCCTACCGCACAACTCGTTTGTGTAGTTCTGACATTGTCTATGTCAGCTTTGGCCAAAATGGTATTTCTTGGCAAGGGTCACAAAGAGACACACAGAGACTTAACTTTCTTCGCTAACCCTTTTTCTAACAGGGTGTTGTGCGTTTATTTTAGGTTTGTCCTTAAATATTTATGAAGGCCAGATCACTGCATTACTTGGTCACAGTGGAGCTGGAAAAACTACATTGCTAAATGTGCTTAGTGGACTCACTGAAGCTTCAGAGGGTATGATGATATGCTGTCAACCGAGGGGTGGAATGGGCTTGATTTCAACTCTGTTGTGGGGTATGAACAAAGGACTCATCTGATGTTTGTGTCTGTTTATGCTGCAGGTTCTGCCACCATATTTAACCACCGATTGTCTGAAGTGAGAGACAAGGATAGAATCAAAGAAAGAATCGGGTTCTGTCCACAATTCAATCTCCAGTTTGAAGCTTTAACAGTGAAAGAAAATTTGCGGGTTTTTGCTGGAATCAAAGGGATCCTGTCCAGTGAGACAGAGCGTGAGGTGAGTGCTTCTTCACTGGAGAAGAGCCTTGACTGCACGGCAGCACTGGAGAACGTGCCTTTGAAAATCTAATTTAATTGTGTAATGTAAAAATATGGTGACACCCTGAGTATCAACAGTGGTTAGGATGTGTCTGAAAATTGATGCCAATTTCTTTGGAAAATCCTACTAGGTGCATCCTTAGGCACTGAAATGCCTTTTAAATTTTCGCGCTGTATTCATTTCCAGGCTGGCATATTTATCCCAGTCAGCAGAGTTTGGTTAGATCTACAGTTCAGGTTTATAAAGATATCCTAGGTGCAGGGGGTCCTGAAGTGCAAGGTTTGGTAGAACCTTTGATAAAACGACTGACTATTCCTTATAGTGTCTTTCCTCATTTATATGGCTTTGGCACAAAGGGGCTACCATAGCATCAAACAAAAAGGAGGGCCCTGCTCAAGTAGCTTACAGTGCAGTTTTCAAGAAGTATCCATGTGCTATGGATGTAGAAAGACATCTAATAGGATTTTTGTAAAGACTCCAATGCCTGATCTGGCTTCTTTCCTATTACTTTCTTTTTTTTTTTTTTTAATCTCACGTACCCATTTTTGTCTTTACTAAACCTGAGACCCCATTTCTTACTCCCCTCTATGGTAGTGCCATGGTAATAACCA
>NW_005841879.1:761101-778309 GCF_000455745.1 Alligator sinensis
GGGCAAGAGTAAAGATTATTTCATTATCATCTCTATTTGGTTTGCAATCAGGGATGAGATATGTACACCTAAGATAAGCAGCATGAAGCATTGGTTTGTATGCATATTGAAATAAAGATCATTTCTACAGCTTCCTTTGTTTTCCATCTCTGATTGCTGATGAAACCACTCCCAGCATGCTGCCAACTGATGTGTGAGATGTTTAACCGTTGCAGTGATATGTAACTGCGACCTAGAAGCTGATATTGGAATAGTGACATCAGGAAGTGAAACTAATACTTGTCATTTATTTTGTGCATATTTCTAGGTGAAAAATATCTTAACACAGTTGGATATGATCCATATACAGGACAAACAAGCAGATAAAATAAGCAGTGGACAAAAAAGGAGCTTATCTCTTGGTATTGCCATGTTGGGAAATCCACAGGTAAAAATGAAGAATTCAAGTGCAACTAAGGGATGTGTGCGTGTGTGCATGCGTGCATGCATGTTTATTTATATAAAGGCATGGCATTCAGAAGATTTATGTATGTACTAACTGAGTGTTCCTATGACTACAGTAACATTGCTCAAAGGGGTAAAAATTAGGCACAGGGGTGACGCATAGGGGGTGCACGTGGATACACATGTACCCCCTGAGCGTGGCGGTGCACCCCCTACAAAAAGGCGCCGCCTGCAAATGGTCGCTGACCTCTGGTCGGTGCTCGCAACCCTTCCACCCCTGCCGCCAACAGCGCCGGTGGCATCTGCAGGAGCTCCGCACTTATGGCTGCCGCACTCCTGCTGCTGCCAGCGCAGCCTGGCCCCCCACAGCTGCCAGGGGCATGTGTCATTCATGATTAGGCGTATACGTCTTTGTGGGATCAAATCCTGTGTATGTATGACAAGTTTTTACATGTCTTCCACTCAATATCTTGAGTTCAGGAAAAATAGCTGAAAATGTCTAATTTTTTTTCCCCCAAAATATGGACTACATTCAAGTTTAGGAAGCAAAGAATATGGAAGCAAAAGCAATAACCTGTTTAATGCATACAAGTTATCTCCAGGACAAAAAATATTAGGCAAATAGATAGAAATGCTGATAAGCCTTATTTGATAAGACTTAGCTATCAAAATACCCTAAAAAGAAAGTTCAGAGGCCGAAACTATGTAAATATCTGTACATAAACCAAGAACTCATCATTCCAATTGTATCCATTTGCTCTATCAACAAACATAAAAATCATGAATTTGGCTTCGAGGCATGGACCTTCGTACACAGCAACCCACTTTGTCAGATGTTTTACAATTATAAGACTTGGCAGCACTGCACATGTCTGCTTTGATTCCTCGTTGCAGGTTCTGCTGTTAGATGAGCCAACTGCTGGGATGGATCCCTCTTCCAGGTATCAGGTGTGGAACCTGCTGAAAGACGGTAAAGCTGCTCGAGTGACTCTGTTCAGTACACAGTTTATGGATGAGGCCGATATCCTGGCAGGTGAGCACTGCCTTTCTCACTGTGGTAGAGTAAGAGCTTAAAAGCAGTGTTTTTCTGCTGAATTGAGCTGAGTGCATTGGGTTCTTATTTGGAATTAGAGTTTTACAATGACGTTTTGGCCCCATTGAATCAAGGGCAGATTTGCCAGCGACTTCAACAAAGCTTGGATTTCACTGTCACCGCTTTCGATAAATGCTGTGGCTCAGTAAGGACTGCAAATTCAACCCTCTGAACTAAACACAAATCTTGCTGAACGTCATTGAGGCAATTCAGAGCTTTCATTCTCATTTACCAAAGAGTGAGGCTGCTCTGTGTCCAAGACCACCATAAATTGGTGCTGTTTAATTATGTGAAACAATGTCTGTCTGAAACTTGGTATTTTTCCTGGTGTGTATGCCTTTTTCAACTAAGAGAATTTTAAGTCAGTTGTATCAGACCACATCAGCTTGGATATGTAGGTATAATTCTAAAAAATCATGTACTACAAATGGGGTTGTCTTCCATTTTCTTCAGGTACACCCTGCATCCATCTCTCCTAATTCGTCTTTCAAACCTACTTCTACATTTAATCTTTCCTAAACTATTTACTTCACCTAAAATCTTGGCCTGCCAACCCTCCTCTGAACTGTTGTCCTATGATGTGTAACAAATCATTTGATAAGCATTCTACATAGGCTGACTTGACACTCTTCTTCAGACTCTCAGTTTTATTCCTGGCCTGATTAAAAAAATGCCTTTTAACGAGTGAACTCTGAAGCATAAATTCTTGTGTATTTCTTCCTCTTTAGACCGCAAGGCATTTATCTCGCATGGGAAGCTAAAATGTGTTGGTTCATCTCTGTTTTTGAAGAAAAAATGGGGGATCGGTTATCACTTAAGGTATTATTATTATTGTTACTGCAGATGCTTATCACGTTCAATTTAGATCTCAGTGACAACTGAAGAATTACTTCAGTCCTAGCAGGTAACATCTGAGAATTTACATGTAAAATGCTTCCTAAAATAACTGAATAGAAGTGATGATAAAAAATTCCAAAAATATTTAACAGATACTTAAATCATCTGTCACCTCTTAAAAAATAGAGCTGTTTATTGATTTTTTTTTTTTTTTTTTAAAGATTGCACAAAGTTTTCTATTCCTTTTCTTCACAATCAAATGGAGGTCTTTCAGTGCCCCTCAGGAGAATGAGAGGGAGGTTTCTCTTCCCAGAACAAACACATGGTTCAGACAATGCCTTGGGATCTGAAGAGACTCAAAACTCTGCTCTCTCAGTTAAAATGGTTTGGGACTTAGACTGTTTCAGCAGCTCCGCGATAACGATCCATGTACTTACTCTTCCCCCACAGTAAATGGAAGGAAGCCCCAGGAGGACTTATCCCTGACTGAAAGAAAATTAATAATCGTGGTATATTTTAAAATCATTGTGCATTGTTTTAGTCCATACCCAGAACTTGGCTATCTCACATCACAGAGGAGTACCCTAACTATTCGGTATTGTGAAGTGACGCCTTTTTCTCCTTTTATCCAGAAATTCTACCCTGGACCTGACAAACCTTCACCTAAAATTTTAATTGAGTCCTTCACCAGCTCTATTGAGCACATACAATCTCTGTTTGCCATTATGATAAGCGATGTACTTTTGTAGTTAATTTTTATCCTGGCGTCCTCTGATCTAATACTTAAGATATTCAGATTCCACTTGCAGCCAGTTCTGTTATTCTCTTTATTCTGCTGTAGTCCAAGAACCCCAACAGTGAATGCTGCTAGAAAGTGGACGCTTCTGGCTGTCCGTCTTTAAAGCTGTTTCCTTTTGGTGCCTGATCCTTCCAGTTCTGAGAGCCTCGTGTGAGGTGCTGAGTACTTAGCTCTCTTTCCTAACCACCACCTCTGATGCCTTATCTAATGTATGAGATAGTTGACAACCAATCCTGTCACCCTAACTTATCTACACGGAGACCAATTCTGCACTAACCTTTCACATCAATATGTTTAGCAGGCACCGAGAACAGCTTTGAAGTGCCATACACCCAAATAAGACAGGCTAAGAAATTACTGCCTCAGTAGGTTCATGTATGAATTTTCAGCTCACTTAATCTCTCTGGCCTTAGTACACACAAGAAGGGGTTTGTGCAAGGCAGCTCCTGTTTGAGAGTAGGACATGTAGAAAGTGTAAGGTAGTTAACTCCACCCAGGGAATAGTGTGCAGTAGTGAGTATACTGCAGATTTACTCCCTGACTTCCTGGGTATTCATTTCTCCAAGCAGAAAAGTCCTATTAAAACCAATAAAATAAAACCCTGTTTTTGAAGTTCTGTTAAAATAGCATCTTCAGGAAAAGATATTATTCTTGAATATGGATTGAAAGACCACTGATTTTTTTTTTTCTTTCTTAGTGTTCTACAATATATAGAAAAGTACACTTTACTAATTAAAAGGTTAATCATTTGCTTCCTAAACATCAACAGGATGCATACCAGTGAGCTCTGTCACTCGGAGGAGATGACCTCCTTGGTCAAAGAGTACATCCCTAATGCCACATTCTCAGGACAGAGGGAAAATGAACTGGAATATGTTTTGCCATTAGAAACAGTGGATAAATTTCCAGGTAATTATATTCTTAGGTGTGCGGGAATCAACAGTGCAAAGCATCAGTACATTAGTAAATATATAAAAGAAGTGTGAAGAGAGAAGTTCTGTAAGATTCCTGGACACTTTCAGGAGTTTAGCAGACAGATGAGGGAGCATTGCATCATGAATGCCTTGCAACTTCTTAGTCTGTGTTTAAGACCAGAAGAGGCTCTTTTCTTCCACTTACAATAAGGCACATAAGGTTTCAATTTGGACAGAAATGTTTAAGGGGGGTTTCTGTTTTAAATGTTTAATATGGGTGGTAAGATGAGCAGCTTCCAGCATTCTACTGGAAGTTTACTTTAAATAAAACATTATAAAAAATGAGCTAAAAAGATAAACCTGGAAATTTCTGTTAAAGTGCTGTTTAAGTGGTTGCCCTATGACTAGGAGATGGGGTATAATTTTCATAGTTTCACAGTTGTTAGGGTTGGAAGGGACCTCAGCAGATCATCAAGTCTGACCCCCTGCCCTGGGCAGAAAAGAGCGCTGGGGTCAGATGACCCCAGCCAGGTGCTTAGTTTGTGGCCGTTGTTCCTGGTTATTCAAAGGGGTGCCCTGGTAAACAGAGCATCTCCAATTTGTTGCTGCCCTCCCCACCCCGATGAACTTGTAAATGGCCATAAGATCCCTTCTCAGCCTTCTCTTGTGGAGGCTAAAGAGATCTAGGTCCCTCAGTCTCTCCTTGTAGTGCTTACCTACAGGCTCCTAACCATACGAGTGGCCCTCCTCTGGACCCTCTCGAGGTTATCGACATCCCCCTTGAAGTGCAGCGCCCAGAATTGGACGCAGTACTCTAATTGTGGCCTGACCAATGCCGCATAGAGGGGAAGCATCACCTCTCTGGACCTGCTTGTGATGCACCTGCTAATGCATGGTTGAGTGAGGTTAGCTTTACTGATTACTTTGTCACATTGATGGCTCATATTCATCTTAGAGTCAACTCTGACTCCGAGATCCCTTCTGTTAGAAGATCATCCCCTAGCCTATAGGTGTGTTGGTGATTCCTTCTCCCTAGATGCAGCACTTTACACTTGTCTTTGTTGAACTGCCTTCTATTCTTTTCTGTCCACTTTTCCAGCCTGTCCAGGTCCATCTGAATTCGATCCCTTTCCACTAGTGTGTGTATTTTACCCCATAATTTTGTGTCATCCATGAATTTTGTTCTTTGGGGCACCAATATGTACTGGGAATTACTCTGGATCTAGATTTGTGTTTCTAAAGTAAGGATTTGGCCAAGATGCATTGTTTTCTTATAAGTTCAAAGTATGCATGTTCCTTCCATCATGCAGATCTGTTCTGTGGCCTAGACAGTCACTCTGACCAAGGGATTATCAATTATGGAGTTACCGTGACAAGTCTGGAAGACGTTTTCCTGAAACTGGAGGGAGAAGAGGCAATTGCTGAAGGTAAAATAGTGGGCCTGATCATACCATTTTCAACCATGCCTCAGAGGACTGGCCTGCTGATCATTTTCTCTGGCTCGCTGATCTTTGCTAGCAGGGAGGTCCTTCATGTATTAGGTTTCAGTACATCTGGAGTTCCCAGTCTGCTCCAAGTGACTCTTCTCCCTGTTCTTTACCAGTCGTCAATGGAAGCTAACCACTGTCTCAGGTTTTAGGCTGGAGGTCTTATATGCAACTATTTCAGAAGATACATTAACATAGAAGCCAACTTTTCCCCCTTTTCAATCCTATTCCTTCTTCTGTAATTCAGTTTGTAGCATTCTCCTGAATTTTTTTTTTTAAGTGAGCTCTTCCACGTATGAAACCACCAACTTCTCCCACCGTTCACAGAACGGAAGATTGTAGGAAACAGTTCATGAAATATGTTAGTTTGTTGTTATTTTTCACTGGAGAAGAGCACACTGTGCTTAAAAGTTAGCTGGATCTAATAGCACTAAGAAAATAAAATATATGTTATTCTTCAGGTGTCATTTATTATACCAGGCTTGGAATAATATAAATCTGGCAAGAAGGGAAGAAGATGGGCAGCCTGTAGAGCAGGATATGGGAGGAGTAAATGGGTACAGAAGTGTTCAAAGGAGAAGGATTTTTTGTGTGTTTATTTTCTTGTTGTTTCTGTTATATTCAAGGTTTCCTCAAGAGCACTTCTCAAATGAGGTCTCTTCCATTGCTGAAAGAAGCAGGGATGTTTCATGCTCTGTTTAGCACTGTTTAATGGTTGATACTTTTTTGCACTGACTTCTTGCTAGGGCTTCTGGTTTTACTATCTGTAGAAGGAAAAGTCTTGTCATCGGTTTAACTAGGCACTAGTTCCTTGTTAGGTGATGGCATCCTCGGTGAGGAGCAGGCAGAAGAGGAAAAAGAGCCCTTTTCTGTGGATGGAGTGGAACAAGATCTGTCACTCTCAGACATTCAAAGGACGACTGTAACCGGCATGGCTCTCTGGAGACAGCAAGTCTGTGCCATGGCAAGACTTCGCCTCTTAAGGCTGAAGAAAGCAAGCAAAACCTTCAAGTCCATGTAAGTCCCAAAGTATTTGTGACTTGTTCATGTGAAATCAGTCTGTGAGAGGACATTCCATGTACAGCTCTCCATGTGTACTTTCTCTCATCATTCAGAATGAAGGAATCATACTTGAGCATTTCTTGCAGAGCAGGTATTTGATTGGAGATATTCCTGGCCTTGAAAGCTGACCCTCAGCTGTTTAGGAAAACCTTACCTTGAAGAAAACCAATATGCAACAGTCTCTCTCTGTCTATCTCTAAATAGCTATAGATATTACTTTATTAAGCGGAAATCAAATGAAATGTTTCCCTTTTTGGAAACATTTCATTTGATTTCAGTTCAATACAATTAGATATTTTCTGCTAAACTAATAATATAACCTCCCCCCAGGGCATTTAGGATGTTCCTTCCCCATCAGAGGAGGAGATGAGAGACTGAGCCATGAGAGTTTTTCTCTCTCTCTCTCTCTCTCTCTCTAAGACCTTCCCTGTGCCTCACTGGAAGGTTTTTACCTGCATGGTATCTGCAGAAGGGGGGACCCACATGTTGGAGCTAGAGAAGGGGTAATTTCCCACAACCCTGTCCACCCCACCTCACCCACCCAGGAAGAGGCTTTCAGCTTCCAGGTTTGCCTATGCAGTTGCCTATGATGTGGACCAGTATTAGGTGAGCATCTCATGGCATTGGCTGCCAACAACCGTCTCAGAAAAATGCATCCTAAGGAACTCAAGCACATGATGTTTCACGGGTTAAAGAAAGGCACTTCTCTGGCCCTGGAGACTTTCTTCCTGATAAATTTTAAAGGCCTGTTTTCAGAGCTTCTGAAAACAAAGTTGCGAGGATCATTTTAATTGTAAGTATTAGGTACTCGTGATATTAAGATTGTTATCATGCAACTCCCCTAGCTCTGTCTGTTGGTAAAAATGGGCAAAATACCTGTCTAAACGCACTTAAAACTGTTTGTTGCTTTAGATTACTGCTATATACAGTTCTTCTGTTACCTTTGATTTTGGAATCCCTCCTGATTGGCATCTGGTTTCTTAACAACTCTTGGGAGATGTCTTCTGCTCTATATTTTCGTCCTCTTGGAATGAAGGGTGACAAGGAATACAAGGACTACACAAGTCTTTTGATCCTTAATGAAACAGGTGAATAGAAAACAGAACCATGAGTCTGATGTGCATCTCCAGTGGTGTAACTAAGGCAGGGCCAATGGGGCAACTGCCCAGCTGCTGACTTCTGTGGGTGGTGGGGGAGAAGGAAGTGGCAGCTGCTGTCAACCACATAATCAGAAGTTGCCACTGCCCCTGTGCCCCAGGCACCCAGCTACATCCCTGCTCTTCTTATCTCCTCCCCCCCCCCCCCCCCCCCCCACCCCCCCCGCACGCCTGCTCCTCCCATTCCCTCATCACCGCTGCCCCCAATCCATACGTTTCTTGTCTTTACAAGAAAATTCAACATAAAGGGAGAGGAAGGCAAGAGAATTGGAGCAATGACAGACTCTAAAGGGGATGAGCAGAGGGACAGCATGACTTGAAAGCATTGCAGGATGCTTATATTCCTTTTAAGAATGAATAAGAAGCATCGCTGTGTGTTGTGTTTTTTGAAGGCAGTGTGTGTTTTGGGGCAGTCAAAATTTTCTTGGTCAACATGAAGGCTAGAAAACCAACTTTAGGTGGCTCTTACTGAGGAACAACTTCCAGTGTCATGATTTCTGTTTTCACTTCCCACCCAGGCTCCAGCATTGACGACTTCATCCGCAATTTGGAGAAGCAGAACATAGCATTGGATATAACCAGCAAGGAAAATAAAATGGAGAGGTTAATGCACAATGGAGCCATAAAGGTTTCCGGTGACAACCAGGTAATAATTTCCCTTGATAAATAACCAGTGTGCCAGTGCAGATCCTGAGGAACTTCGTTCAGGGGTGTTTCAGATGAATGGGGGGCCGCATGTCATGGCACAAAAATTGCACCTTTACTCCACTGTGCTGGTAACCCATGCCATGGTTTCCAGCACATTTGAGGGCAACAGGCTCTTCACCGCCCTTGTGCCAGCCCCTTACAAAAGCAGACAGGTTAGGACAGATCTGTACAAGTGCACTGAGGAATGTAGGCTGCGCCAGCAATAGGTGATGAAATGTCCTCTCTGCCTTGAAGCATTGTTGAGATCAAGAGGGTAGATTTTAACTCAAGAGTTGTCAGCTATTTTCAAACTCTAAGAAGAGAGAATTTAGGAGGTTTGAAAAACTGCAAATTCATAGAATCATAGAAGTAGGGTCGGAAGGGACCTTGTAGATCTTCAGGTCCGACCCCCTGTCTGGGCAGGAAGAAAACGGGGCTCAAATGACCCCAGCTAGGTAGGCATCGAGCCGCTTCTTAAAGACCCCCAGGGTAGGAGCCAGCACCACGTCCCTTGGAGGTTGGTTCCAGATCCTAGCCGCCCTAACTGTGAAGTAGTTCCTACGGATGTCTAATCTAAACCCACTGTCCAACAACTTGTGGCCGTTATTCCTTGTTATCCCGGGGGGTGCTAGGGGAAACAAGGTCTCCCCCTAACCCTTCTGGTCCCCCCTAGTGAGTTTATAGACAGTCACCAGGTCCCCCTCAGCCTTCTCTTGTGAAGGCTGAACAGGTTCAGGTCCCGTAGCCTCTCATTGTAGGGTCTGCCCTGCTGCCCCGGATCACTGCCTTTCCCCAAACTCTAATTGACCTTGATATATGCAGTCTATATAACTGATGGCTTCCCCGTCTCAGAGTCTCAACAGTGTCAGCAAAAGCCCTAGTACAGAGACAGTGATGCTGGGAAAATAAAATCTATTGGTAGTGGGGTGCTGGAGAAAGGAATGATCTGAATTCTGTCAGGCCACATCTGTCACAACTAGTGAGAAACTCTGCTGATTGTAGATGGACCCTGAGGGTCATTTTTCTGGAGTGGTACAACAGCTTTCTGGTCCTTGCTCTGAGCATATTGCAAGTATATGATCTAACCCACATGATGTTGAATAATACACTGGTTTTATACTGTGAAAAGAAAAACGAACAAACCCCTTGGAACAATCATCTTGTCTTGCTTTCCTTAAGAGCTACAACTTTACCATTCTGTGCCACTTGGAAGTAATCAACTGCTATCCTGTGCTTATGAACATCATTAGCAATGCGCTGCTGGGAGCTTCAAATTTTACTGGGCGCATTCGAGTCTGGAATAGTCCATTTTTTAATGTAAGTGTCCTAACTTCCCTGTCAGAAATGCTTCAAGTACATATTGTCTTAAAAGAATTAGCTAATGGCTCGATACATATGCAGGTTTTGAATCGGAAGCAGTTTTGTTTTTTATTTTGCAAATATGTATAGGTCCTCATTCATTTTTTGGTGTACGGAGAACCAGCACTATTGGCTTCAGGCAAGCTGGTCCTGCTGGCCTTAGAGATCAAAATGCCCTGCAACCTTTAGCTGCTGAAATGAGTCCCTTTTATCATAGTCTGGGAAGATATCTGCCCTGGAAGTTCATTGGCTCTTCCTCATAAACCCTTGCACCATTTCTCTTCTTGGCAAGTGCCCATGTAACCACTGGCCCTTGTAGGCAGTGAGGGTGACGGCAACACGTAAGGTTGCAGGTACAAACAGAAGGTATGAGAGCTTCTTGCTTTCTTGGAAGTATAGTGAGAAGGGAAGTCTTCCCCTTTCCCCCCTGCAGCACTCAAGAAAGGGTTGGGAATGGAGACAACGTAGACTTAAGCCTCAGCCTGATAAGGGATGTTGGAAATATTGACGTGCCCAAGTTGCAAAAAATTCTAGTTCGCTAATTTAACATAAAATTGTATTTTCTTTTATCATACTTTGGAGGCAAGGGCATCTCTCTCCCGAGAGACTGTGCAATAAGACAGAGCTACGATACTGCACTAGGTGCCTGAGCGGGTGGCTTTTTCCTGGCATAGTTCTGCTGTCCTATAGTAAGAGGATGTGGGGTTTAGTAGGTAGCTCTGAGAAGAAGTTGAGATTTCCCAGCTAGTTGGGAGGAGGACAGTGGCAACTCCAAGAAAAGGGAGCAGAATTGTTTATTTCTCTTCCAAAAATAAAGAAATGCAGTTCTTTTAGTTGGTGCCTGTGGTTGCTGATTGAAGGATTGCACTCGCATGCATCAGCCTGTCAATAAATCGACCCTGAGGGTAACTGCAGCAGTCTTAGCTTATGGTTCTCTTCTGTAATGGTCCAGACCCAGATTCAATCAATATGGTTGTAGTATGACTGTGTTAGAGAGCAGCTGGCCCCCAGGCTGGGATTTTCTAGTGGAATCTCCTGGTGTTCTGCAGATAATTCCCCTCAAATGTATTTGGGATGGCACTTATTGGACTGTCAGGACTAGACTGTACTTCTTCAGTGGTGACATAAATATACAATTTTATTTAAGGGCTCTGGCATTTAGTCACATAACTTAGCATTTCTTATACCAGGATCATATTTTCGACTACATGATCAGCATTCCCTTTGCTAAGGTTTTATGACGTCAGAGCCTCCCTATTGCAGCCAACAATGAATTCCTCGTAGGTAAAAACATCTCCGCCTTGGATGACTTTCCATTTCTGATAAGGCTTTTGGACTGCTCAAACCCAGTACCAACCTCATTGTAGTTATAGTTTTGGTAGACCTAGGCAAAACAGAATTTTACAACGAGATGAGGGTGCCTGACATAGAGGAGACTGCACCTAGGGGGTCCCTTTCTGTCTGATGGTGCTGTGTTTAGGCCTGCAAGAAAAACAGCTTGTGTATATCTAGTATTCTACAGACCCAGCCACACAGAATATCTCAATATCTACAATACTGACATTTTGTTTCAAATGTTTTATCATTTATTTTCCAGATACATGAAGGATTCTGGGACTATTTTGTTAGTTTCTTACTTGCCTATATGCTGCTTTTACTGCCTGGCTTCTTTCCTCAATTTACAATGAATCACATTGAGGATTACAAGGTAAAATCTTTGCATTGTACAAGACTTTATGTAGAAAGAAGAAAATACAGTTTGTAGGCACAGGACTAGACCAGTGGTTCTCAATCCTTTTAGACATAAGGCACTCCTTGAAAAATGTCAGCTCTTTGTTTTCATTCTTTTTTTACTACAGAAAAATAGTATAGCAATTTTTCTGTTGCAAAGAAGTCAAAGATCACAAGGAATTCGCTGTGTTAAAAACAATCTGAAATCTCTACTTTACCTTGCACCTAACAGTGCAAACATTGTGTTGCCCTTGAAAGGATCTCGAGGCACCGGTTTGAGAATCACTGGACTAGGCTGTTTCTGGTGAATACTTTAAGTTAGCTGTAAATATCTTTACAGTAAACTGATGTTGAGAGAGAAGGAAAAAAAGGGATGGCTGAGTGAGGATGTATGAGAAATTCACTGAGGGAGAGTTTCATTTGGTCAGGTGATTTCTGGATGTATCCATTTGGTCTGTAGTCCTTCTAGACACAGGAGGCTCATTCAGTTTTGCATCAAGAATTCCTATCTCTGCATTTGTTTTAATAAACACTTACCAAAGCAGGAAGCCTGGTAACTTCTTAACCCATTTATATCTCAGCTAATGAAAGCTAACGGAAATGAAAATCAGTCTTTCAGAGAGTGTGATATTTCTCAGTGCATGATATTTCAGTTCTTATTCGGACAAATTGCAGAGAGATGGGAAAAGGAAGGGACTAAAACAAGCAAAAAATTAACAGAGAACGAGAAGCAGATACACATGGACAGAGGGAAGGAGCAAGGAGAGGCAATGCAGAGAATGAAAATGAAAAGTACTTTGAATGTAGCAGAATAAGCAGGATAAGCAATATGATAGTTGTGTTATACCCTGAGCTGCTTCTAAGCACCCAGTCAGCAATGGGAGTGACTGTTTAAAAAAAAACCTCCTTAATGCCACTTTTCCTCTTGTCATACATTCCTAGAGAAAAGCTCGGTCTCAGCTGCGTATCTCTGGGCTCTTCCCTTCAGCTTACTGGTGTGGACAGGCACTGGTGGACATTTCCTTGGCCTGGATTCTTGTCATCTCCATATTTGGGATGTATTTTGCAATGAGCAGCGCAAATACTTGGGATGTTTCTCTCGTATTCTCTCTGGTAAATTAGATGATTTTGGTCCCTGAAAAGAATGCATCTTTTTGAAAATTAGAGAAACTCAGAATGTAGGAGCGGGTTTATCTTATCCCCTTCAAAAAGCTGGTAAATCTGCCTGTCACTGGTATATATTTAACGATGGCTGAATCTTTGTCAGATTTGCACTACGTCTTTTTCTCTTCTGTGAGTCTGAGTTTCCCTGCCTGTAAAATGGAGATACTGGCAAAAAATTTTAGCAACATGTACAAAGTACTTTACACTTAAATGGTTGGTCTTTGATCTGTTTTTCTCAAAGCATTTCCGTATGCCATTTTAAACTGAAGTAGGCTCCTATCTGTTAGCTTTTCATTTGTTCACATCAGTGCACTTCTCCCTAATGGCAAGGATTTTTTGATGATATCTTTTACTGGACCAACTGTATAGTTGGGAGAGATATTAGACTGACGTTTGGACACAGTGACTTTCCTCAGGTGTAGGAAAGAAGCAGACACAGCTTGCGTGACATAGCAAATAGAAACATGCACTGTGTCCAACTCCATCTGTAAATGAAAAACAGTCACTTAAAAGAACCCCTAATAAAATTCTTTCTCTTTATAGATCGCATGCTGTATTGGCTATGGAGTTTCTATGGTCCTGTTTCTGTATTTAATTGCCTTCATATTTTGCAAGGGATGCAGCAGTCTATTTTTGTCTTGTGCCCTCATCGCGGTAAGCAAATGTTGACCGTTCTGTGTTGTTTGTAAAACTGTGCTTCATGCTGTGTGTGTGTGGGGGGGGGGGGGGGGGCTGAGATGATGGGATAGAAGTGAAAACACCCTGTGCAGCTTCAGGAAGAAGAAAATGACACTCATTTTATGAAAGTCAGAAAATCTGTTTTTGTTGTCAAGTATGTAAATCCAAATCTAAAAGCAACAGCAGCAACACCAGTCTCCCAAGAGCAAGGACTAGGAGATGGGGTGTTGCCTGAACATGCTTACCTTTTAAGAAGCCTGCAGTTGTATTTGTTCTCCAGTTGTGTTATGCCCCACAAGGAAATGCTAACTTAGCCGTAAAAGTTATTTAAAACATTTTCGGGGGGGATGGTTGTTTTGTATGGTTTGCTTTAGCGTTCTTGCTTTAAATCTTCAAGGGTCTGAGACATTCTGGTTGAATCCTTTCACAGTAATGGTAATATTCATTTGAAAATAAGTGGGGGAAAAACAATTATATTGACTACAAAACAGGATTAAAATTGTTGTAAGTCCAGGTTCCCTGCTTACTGGTTTAAGTAATGATTAAAGTAACCATTAAAACCATTCCACACTCCTGAGCAATTCAAAAAACAGAATCTTATTCTTTTAAATCGCTGTATATTTAAAATGCTGTTTGAATGCTTGGGGCTGGTGCTTTTGATGAACCCTAAATATTGAGGTAAAAAGAGTGGTGCCAGCACTGCCAATGCAGTGGAGTGACAGAAGTGTTCCTTATTTCCTACCAGCGCAACCTCCTCACTCTTATTCTTCAGACACTTCCCATGGTCCCGTGTTGTATAATTAGGTTTTGTAAGGGGTGTCTGCTGGTACAAGTTATAGATTTACACAGTTTTAGATGCAAAGGAGGAAGGTGACTTTCTTTAGCGTAAACAATTTTCTTGCTTTGTTCTAGGTAACTACAGCTGCCTTCACATTCAGCGAAATCCTGAAGTATACTTTTAGTATCCAAATTGCCAACTTCTTCTTCTTTTTCGTTCCTGTGTATCCATTAATAGGCTTTATAATTACTGCTCCCGAGGTAAGTGGCTGTGTTAGATCAGCAAGATACTACATGTATAATTGGCCAAGTATTTTAGGCAGAGAGGGAATGGTTTCCTAGTATTAAATAATTCCAGTAATTGAAAATGATACATTGCAAAGATTTATTATGGTTCTTTGAGTGGGAGGAGTTTCAAAAGTGTCCAGGTGACTGAGGAGCTCAACTCCCTGTAGAAGGCTTTCACATCTTCTCCTCAAAAGAGGTGAGGAGAAGGATCTTGGAATTGCAGAAGCAGAGCAGTCAAAGAGATGTTTCTGCTTTCTGCTCCGGGCTCCCAAAAACCCATTAGTCTGGAAAGGAAAAGTTTGGTGCACGTATTCAGGAGTCTGACTGTCTCCTGAATAATATTTGGACACCAAAATTCAAGTATATGTATTTATTCTTTGACATTTCTGAAATATTTTCTCATTTATCTTCAATTCCCAACACTTGTTCATGCTATACTGAAGAACTACAGGTTTTCCACTCAGTGCATCTTTTCCTCCAACAGATTTTCAGCTCTTATCGATCTGTGGACAATAGCAGGAGTGAACTATTCATATCCATCTTTGCAGTAAGAAACTATTTGGAAATGAGTTTATTTTGTGAAGGGCATATATCCAAGTGTACTGAACATAACTTACATTTGTAGAATATTTCCAGATAGCAAATTCTAGATACTGTGACAAAATCCAGCATATAAAGTGGTGGTATTGTCCAGTGTGGCTTAATGTTGGGTTTAGTCTGTGAATCTAGGGGCTTGTTTGTCACCTATACAGAGACTGCTGAGGTCTACAGTAAAGAGAAAATAGGACAAATAGTCTTCTTTGGCAATCTCATGCTGTTGAAGGATGATTGTCTTCCATGATTGTCTTATCTGTGTGTCCAAGGATGGCTGATGAGGCCTATCCCGGATCAACAGGTTCTACTGCAGCTCAGACGTGTGTTTCCATTTGTGGGGGTGGCGCTGGATTTTTTATTTGCTCCGTGGCACTCTGTTTCTGCCACTCCCACTTTTCCATGTCCTGTTGCTGTCATGAGGTTTCAAAGTACTGAGATCCCTGCAGCAGACTCTTCCTCCATTTGGGGTGGTTCTGAGTGAAAGTTTCCCATGAGTTGATATCAGTGTTGCATTTTGTTAAATTGGCCTTGAGGACATCCCTGAAGTGCTTTTTGTGCTTGGATGAGTTGGGAGAATAAAAATTGCTTTGCAAGTCTGTAATTAGTCAGACATCTGGATGACGTGGCCAGCCCAACAAAGTTGATGCCGGATGATCATTCCCTCAGTATTCACGGTGTTTGCAGGCAAATAGTGCATCAAGCTCCGTAGCACTTAAATGCCAGTGGAATTTGGTTAAGACGCTTCAGATCTTTCACTCTGCTGCCCAGAAATAACACTGCGTGTTTGAAAGAGGAGGGGGAGAACAAAATGAGCCACAGATCACACATGAAGCCCAATCCTTACTCTACACACTTGTCTTTATGAACTGAGAGTGATTTCTCAGTTTTTTGTTAGAATGTGCAGTTTTATGCAATATTTAACAAGTGTGTGGATGTAGCATGCAGTGTTAAATTCTGTAAGGTACAGCAGAGTTTTGTAGGCCTCAGAATTAGTTTGAATTTTAAGATCCTGGGAGCTAGATGTTTATTTCCCTATGCTACACTTTTCACCACCCAGCTTGAACTGTTTCTACCACCATGTTGGCACTAGTGATAGGAAGGAAAGGCATGCTGGGATAGACAAGATATCACTGGCTACTGGCATTTTATCACCATGTTGTCTTGATCTGCTCTGTGCTGGGTTAGATGATGTGAAGGCAATAGCCCTAGTAGCTTACCTACTCAACCCAGAATAATATTCTCAGAATTAATATTGAAATTGGAAAGCTGAACATTTTTCATTGAATTTTCCTTGGATTATTTAAAACAGTGTTGTAAGTGAGATAGATTAGATGAGAAACAGATATGCCAGGAACTGAATTCTTTGTTTCTTTCAGCCTTACATCCACTGTGTGGCTTTCATTTTCCTGCTTCGATATTTGGAAATGAAATATGGAAGAGCAGTTCTGAGAGGGGATCCAGTTTTTAGGTTTGTGAGAACGCATGTGAAAGCAAAATTGTCACAAGTATGTCAACTTTTCACAACATGTAATGCCCTTTCTTTAAAAAGAAGTCATAAAACCGTATCCATATTACGTACAAAAAAACTATATCAAAATACTATGGGAATAGAAACCTTTTATTTGTTACACTCTAGGAGAACACTGTAATCAAAAGATTCAGTTAAAATGAGGCATTAGAAACCAGTAATATAAAAAAAATCGTTTGAATGCTTAAAAATGTTAAAGTTCTAGGGGTAATTGGTACCACCAGCTCCAGAGAATAACTTACTCGTCCTCTGCGAAGTTCCTCATTAGCTCTCAGGGTGGTGGTCTATGATGTGGATTCAAACGGTTTGGCTTCTAACCCAGCCAGTAATCCATCCATTAGTTCCATCTGGTTACCCATGAAGTCACCATACCCTGCTCCAGTTCTAACCCCCCCAGTTGTATTTATTTATTAATACATTTAAAAATACTATTAGTAACTTGGTGTTAAGTTTGCAAAAGCTAAGCATTCAAAAGTTAGGAAAAGAAGCCTGTATGTCTTTCAGGATATATTCTTTGATAACTTGATATAGCTTTATTCTAAAGCAACACTGCTTCATATAGTGCAAAGAATCGGCAGTGAATGAGTCAAAGGAGTAGGGAAAGACCAA
>NW_005841879.1:778340-785813 GCF_000455745.1 Alligator sinensis
CTCTGTTATATTTCAGAAATTGGGGTACAGGAAAGAGCCGGGGTCTGTTCCAGGCTTATTTACAAGCATTCTGCATGCAGTAGGGCAGAGCTAGCATAAACTGGCACTGCTAAGTTCGATGTTTGATATTTTGCTATTTTTGATCCACAGAATCTCCCCAAGGAAAGAGCCTTGCCATCAGAATCCTGAAGAGCCAGAAGAGGAGGATGAAGATGTTCAAACGGAAAGGGCAAAAATTAGGCATGCAATAGCTTCTCAGCATGAGGGGGAGGTAAAACTAGCTCTTGTTCTTTTCTGTCTGTGTGTTTACCAACATGTACGTGTGAGTAGTGCAGAGATACACCCAGGTAAAATAATATCAACATCAATAGGAAGTCCAGTTATTTCTTCTCTTTTTTCCCCTTATTCCTGTGAGTCGAAATTGACTTTCTCAATAGAAACAAAAAAATCAGATAGAATTAGAAATGAAAATTCAGCTTTTAAACAGAACTTTTATTCTGAGACAATTTAAAATGAGTAATCACTGGAATAGGATTCTGAGACCCCTGAAAAACATTATGCTTAAGACAAACCAAGTATTGACCTGGCCACATGTTCATTCAGTTAATGGCACAATAAAGCAAGGAATAAGTCACAAAGTTATTGCACAAAATAGATGTAATAACTGCGTGGCTGGTTCCTTACATGCCTTTAATTGACTGTGTGGCCAGTGCCCAGCCTGCAGCGCAGGGCAGTGGGAGGCAGTGGGGATCACAAACAGCCCCTCACCTCCACCACCCTACCCCCCACCCCCGGCCTGGCAGGAACCAGAGAGTTCAGAGCTTTTTTTTTTTTTTTTTTTTTTTTTTTTTTTTTTTAATTGCTGGGAGCTGGGCCGGGTGGGGTAGCTGCAGGGGGGCTGGGAGAGCGGGCAGGGGTGAGGCCTGTCTGATTCAGAGATTCGGCTGATTCAGCAGCGGCCAAATCTCCAAATCAAATTCAATCAAATCGAATTGCTGTCCCCCGAATTGGCCGAATCCAAAACGAATACTAGCTGCTTCGCACAGGCCTATTAACAACTATATTAACAAAAAGAACAACTGTATAGTCTTGTATGATTAAGAGAATTTATTCTTCTCCTAACTCTCATCCCAGAAACCATTGATCATTGTCAATAATCTACGCAAGGAATATGAAGTCAAGAAAGCCGGTTCTGTTTTTAAGAATAAGAAGAAAGTTTCTGTTAAAAACATCTCGTTTTGTGTGAAAGAAGGTTAGAAGTATAAGAGTTTTCTTGTTCCCTTTTACTGTAATGATGACTGTGTCTGCTACTGTTTGGAAAATTAAGTCTAACTGAAAATCTGTATGTGTTTATCTAGGAGAGATATTTGGACTGCTGGGACCCAGTGGAGCTGGAAAAAGCACAACCATAAATATGATCACTGGAGAGACCACACTGAGTGCTGGGCAGGTGGGTGGAGGAATGGAATGGAGTCTAAAGAACTGGGTGAATGGAAAACCCGGTGATTACTTCTAATCCATAAATAGAGTAAAACAAAGTGATATTTGAGATCCAACTTGTAGCCTAGCGCATTGTGCAAAAGGATGAAAAAATAACCATGAATGTAATTAATATATGATTTTTTTTTCTTGTAGTAAGGTAACAAAATATTTTAACTTTATTTCTGTGAATCATACAAAGCCAAATCTAGACCTGAAAGCATACATCCCACCCAGGCATCATGCTAATTTTCTTTTAAACAGTGCAAGTAAGCAGCAATTAAAAGAGCCCATCTCCAATTTCTGCTAAACCTGGAAGTAGTTATGTGTCGCTGCTTATGCATTTTTTAATTTTAATTCTTGTGCCACAGTAAGTACCATTACAAGGGCTATCTACAGCTGCTTTCCCTGTAAAGAAGTAACATAGCAGAAAATGGGAAAGCCTGTGCTAGGGTTGAACCCTTACTCAGTGATCTAGTGAGAGTGCTCATGTAAGCAAGCTTGTGGGATTAGGCCTCTGTTCAATAATCTTCCTTTCTCAAACCCCATGTGACCTTCCTCTCATTTCAACTCTACTCTTGTACCTTTGCAAATGATTATTCAAGAACACGGGTGTGGATCTGGGGCAGGGGGTGCAGCAGAGCAACTGCACCCCCATATGTAGCCAAGAGCTCTGTCTCAACCAGCCAGCACATGTACAGTGAACTCACTGTGCTGACTTTACTCTTCCTCCACCCAAACCTTTGCACAATCCTGCATCCACTACTGCAAGGACAGAATATCTGATTGTTTGTGCAGGTGCTGGCAAAGGGGAAGGGTGCAGCTGAATCTCAACTGGAAGCCAGCGCCCCTGGCTTCCTAAGCTACTGCCCTCAAGAGAACCCTCTTTGGCCAACCCTGACTGTGCAGGAGCATCTGGAGGTGTATGCAGCAGTGAAAGGGCTGAGGAAAGAAGATGCTGCAGTCACCATCTTTCGGTATGGATAGAAACTATTTTTGGTAATATTTTGTATCTCCGCATGACAGGGCACAGAGAGCAAGGGATTACAATCCCTCAGAGCTAGATCCCTCGCTTAAATAAAACAAAGGAAGCAATTTTTTATAGAACTTTTGGAGAGCAGGCTTCTCTCTTGGCTTTGCCCACACAAACTTGCTCACTTAAGCTGAGTTCAGACTTATTACAGTGGGGAGCAACCTTTTTATCAGGCATGACACCAATCCTCATGCCCTCCTCAAGTGCCAATCTGATCTCCTTCCCTTGCCTGATCTGCTTTCTGCTCCCTGCCCCCTCTCTGATCTGGTACATGCCTCACGTAGAAGCTCCCTATGTTTTTGTGACACTCATGCTGCAGATTGGCCACTTCTGGGTTACAACATGATTATTTGTAGTAGTCAATTTTATTAGGAAAATGTTTCTGTGCTGCCAGGGACTGCCAGCTTGAAATGACTTTCCTTATGCAGATTCATCCTTTAAAAAAAATGCTGGCAGGAGCTACCTGCTGAAAAGTTAAAATTGGCTTCTCTTTTGAGAACCCCAGTGTCCTTCCCTGGGTGTGAATTTTCCCATGGTACCTAGTTAACAAGCCCAGAAGAAGCAGCTGACTCTTTCCACCTGGCTGCCAGTCTCATAGAAGTGGACACCATTTAGGTGTCTAGAAACCAAATGTACATTTTACTTCTTTTCCCTCTGCAGAATATTGAAGGCTCTGGAACTTCAGAAGTATTTTAAAAAAGCAGCTGGGGAATTACCTGCTTGGATAACAAGGAAGGTGTGTTCTGCTGCTTTTGTGTTAGATCTTGGGCCAAGTTATTCTCTTAATTAGGCAAGTCTTACACCTGGGGAAGCTTCACTCCAGTCAGTGGAGTTAACCCTGAACATTTGAATGAACATAAATATGTATGGCATGTGACTGTCATAGTTTCAAAGCAATTTTTGCTTTGTAATGTTGTGGACAACAAGGTAAACTCTCTACGAGTGTCCCTATTAAGGCAGCAGCTGCTGAATTGTGTTTAGGACACAATAAGGATTTTTGTTTGGTGATCATTGTAACAACGATATTGTTTAAAACAGCCTCATTTTCTTTTTAGTTGCATGGATGAGATTCCCATTGTTTTCCACGAGATGAGGAATTTGGGCATTAATTTGTGCTTCATCTCGTCATTGTGGGTGGGGCATAGCGGCAGTGTCCAGGGCATCCAACCAGACCTCTGGACATATGAGGTTAAGTCGCTGGTCTTATACAGAAGGTCACCTGGATTGACTGTGAAGTCAAAGGCTGATGGACGTGATGCTGGCTACATAATTCCCTTGTCTATTGATGGCTACAGACATTGGTGTCTCAGCCATGCCAGCTTGGACAGACAGTTGACCTTTCCTTATGACTTCAAAACAGATTATGTCCATTGTTCAGCTGTCGCAGTATGAAGTTGCTGACTGTAGCTTTACACTGGTGTGTGGGTGTGTGTGCACTTGTATATGAGGGAATGCACACACAAGCAGATATGATAGACATGGGTGGGTGTTGGCATAGGACAGAGACAAGGAAATCCAACCTTTATTCTATAGAAAGTTGATATATTTTGGTTTGTTGCCAAAACAGAGATTTCAGAGTTCCCATTAGAATTAAAAGAAATGTTTCATTTTCCAAGATGCATTAGACCAGGCGCACTAGCACTGGTTTCTGAACAGCTGCCTGGTCATAACAAAAAAACCCCCAGAACTTGATTTGATGTCTTTCTCCCATTTTAGCTGTGTTTAGCACTCAGCCTCCTGGGTAATCCAACAGTTGTGCTCTTGGATGAGCCATCAGCTGGAATGGACCCAAGGGGACAAAGTCAAGTGTGGTGAGTAATGCCTGTGCTAATGGTTAGTATACATTTGGCATAAGAACTAAATCTGCACAGTGCAGAAGTACTGAGTGTGAAGACTGGGTTATATAGGTTAGGTTTCTATGTCCACATTTGGGCACCTAAGGAAGTGTTCTGATTTTCAAGTCACTGTGACTGGGTGATCTCTAAGTGTTTTGGAAAATAAGGACACTTTATTGACAGTACATCAGTATGGATTTAGGAACTTATTTTTATGTATGTCAGCATGCAAATCTTCTTGTAACCCATATTTTGGTGTGCTGAGCCAGAGCCAGAGATGATCCAGCTTTGTCACAGTTGTTTGCCCTCACATGAGACTCTTCAGATGAAGGTGAAAGGAACTCAGGCATTTCACTTGGAAGTTCTCCAGTTCTGTCTTGAGTTTGTACCAAGATGCCTGCCGTCCTATAAGCTTTGAAGTTTATCACCAGGTTGCTTCAGTACAAGAACATATTAGGCAACAAAGCAGATGAGCACACTGCTGATTCAGACCAACTCCTCCACAGCTGTTGTGCAAGAAGGTTGGGTCATGATATAGATGCTTTCTGCCTTCTCTCTGACTCTCCAGTTCAAGGTGCAGGGGCACAGAGCTTTCTACATAGTTTTAGGTTCATTGACAATTCTGGGGAAGTTCCCATCCCAGCCGTTCATCATCTAGAAAAACAGTCAGCTGGGACTTAGTTTCTGTTGAGGACAAGGAGCAGAGTTTTGGTTTTTGTCTATCCTCTTCTGAACTGGTTTGTCCTACTTGAATGGTTGTTTAATTCAAAGTTGTAAGACCTGAAACAAACTTCAGTATCATTTTCATTATAAGTTGATCCTGCATATAACTTGACCCCATACTTTCAGGTTGCTTTTTAGAAACAAACAACTTTGTCCCAACTTTTTCAGGAGTTATTGAGATAAATATCTTGACCTGCTTTTGCCCTGACAAAATCCCACAGAAGAATCAAATAACCAAGGGAAAGGAGCCGAAGGCTTAAATACACTAAAAGTGTTAAAATCTAAACTTCACTGAAAAAAAAAATATCTGTTTCGGTATTTTTAAAGCATTCATAAAATTCCTCCACGTGTAAAAGTCAAGATTATAGGAGGTCAACCTCACATATGCCAAGCGTGACTTACAGTTCTTTTCTAGGAAAGGAATGATTGAAGTAGAATCAAAAGACTGCAGTAAGTCTTGCTGACAAGGAGACGTACATCTCAGCTAAAGCAGATCCAGAAAACAGTATTAATTACAGGTCTCCATCACCTGCTCAGCACTATAGCCGATCTTAATTCAGGACAATCCACAAATAGATTTTGGCCATAAATGGGGTTTTCAATCATTATTTCAAAGTGTCCTGATATAGTTCATAATATAAGGAGGTTAACGTTTTGAGCGGAAAGTGCATTGGAAACCTTATTTGGCTGTTCCTGTGATGTATGTTTTTCCTCTTTGTTTTCAGGAAGGTGATTTGTAGTGCACTGAAGAGCAAGGAGCAAGGAGCCATTCTGACAACCCACTGCATGGAGGAGGCAGAGGCAGTGTGTGACAGAGTGGCCATTTTGGTGTCCGGTTGGATCCGGTAGGTCATATCATAGCAAGATCAGCAAATGCATGCTCCTTAGAGAACTGATGCGTGTTTGAAAGCAAATTGATTACTTTAACTTGCTTCTTTGAAGAGGATGGTGTGCCATGAATTAAAGCTTTTTTTTTGTCTGCTACTCTATGTGTCACATTGTGCTGCTTCCTTGTCTTGACAGGTGCATTGGCTCCATTCAGTACCTGAAAAGCAAGTTTGGTAAAAGTTACCTACTGGAGATTAAATTGAAGGACTCTGGGCAAGCTGATCAGCTCCACACAGAGATTCTGAGGATCTTCCCACAAGCAGCTCGCCAGGAGCGGTAACTGCCAAACCTGCTCTAGGTTTCAGTGATTCATGGCTGGCTCCTTGTGAAGTGACTCATTATATCCTAGTTGTATTCTCACTAGAGCAGACCGCAACCAATGTCCCAGCTCAATAAAGAGCCTGTATTTTGGAAGACATGGATGGGTCCCCATCTACAGAGGACTAGCTGACTGGAGATTGTCATGATATCTGGCCCATCACCTGGCCAGGCAATGAAGTGCCCTTCCATTCCAGCCCCCAGGTGTTGATTCTTGATAGACACAGACTGACAGATTCATTTTTTTGTTTCTTCTAGGTTTTCTTCTTTGTTGGTCTACAAGGTACCAATGGAAGATGCCCTGCCACTGTCCCAGGCTTTCTCTAAGATGGAGAGAGGTAGGAATGAAATTATTCATAGAAGAAAAGAGTCACTCATGCAAGGATTTGTATGACTCGAGAATATTTTTAACCATTTTTTTTCATGTCTCCACAGCCAAAAGATCCGTCGGCTTCGAGGAATACACCTTCTCCTTGAACACTTTATCACAGGTATGTGATTTTGAACTTACACACAGGATTTTGTGTGTGTGATAAAGGAACATGCGTGCACAATTTGCCCAAATTGCAGAAATTTGGAGGGAACACTGAAGGCAACAGCATGCACTTATTAGATTTAGATAAAAGAACAATATTCATTGCATTAATCAGGCTCAGAGCACAGTGTATGCTCTATAGTTATATGTCAAGGTAAAAGGATGGAAAATGCCCCTTCACGTTCCTGGATTCACTTCCCCTTCACTCCCATGTTGCAGACCAGTGTACTAGGGAAAGTGGCCTCTGGGTAGACCCTGCATCTACAAAGACCTGGTTTGAATTATGTCTTCTGTACTCTATGTAAAAGTGAACGTGAACAAAAACTGCAGACCTTTACAGAGGATGACAGGCATTCCCAAGCATTGGGCCAAGCCCTAGTGAACTGAATCACAGGGCAATTGGATGTTGCTTGTGCGAAGTGTGAATCTGGATGAGTAGAGAGCCTGGTTTTGAATGAGGTTCTTCTTTTGGACGCTTGCAAGCCTAGACATTGCCTGTACCAAAATAATCATCATTATTATATATACTTGTTATTGGCTCTGAGAAATAACTAGAGACTCTTCGTTCTTGTTTGTTACAGATGGTCCTAGAACTTTCCCGAGAGCAGAAGGATAACTCTGATCTGGATTTGGATGGAAATTTTGAACAAAACCTATTTCAG
>NW_005841879.1:785844-794066 GCF_000455745.1 Alligator sinensis
CATTTTTATCTTAAGCAGTATTTTGAAAATGTGTGATTTGGTATTGCATATGCTTCCTATCAGCATAATATGATTATCCAGGTAGAAAGAAGCCTGGCATCTAGTTCTGCAGCATCTGCCCAAAAGGAAAATTGCTTCCCCTAATTTAGTCTGTGAAATGTAGAAAAGTTGGTGTTCTCAGGAAAAACTGTTCAACATACAGTATGTGGCAGATGAAAAACAAGTCAATAGATTTACAGGTAGGCTGGGAAGATGATACAGATGTGGAATAATTCTGTGAAATGAATTATCAGATAAAATATTTGTGCTCTAAATACATCCACATCGTCCATCCAGATGACACTGAGCCAGATCTTCAGGTCATGCATGTTAACAGAGCTCTGTCAATGGAGCAAGGCCAGTTGACACCTGCTGACAATGTGCCTTCCCTGTTTATAAAAATCATCTAAACCATGGAGCATGAACATACTGCTCCCCTCTAGTACTAAAGGAACCAGCTAAAACATCTCAGAACCATTAGCAGTTAACTAGCAGTTATCATGCTGCTCATGGGAGGTCCCAGATTACTGAAGAAGAACAAGACCGATGCTTTGTTTAAAAGGTTGAGAAAGGAGGACTCAGGGAATTGTAGCTCAGTCTGTTTAGTCTGATATGTGGAACAAATTATTATAGTAGAACTAACTAGTAAAAAAGTAAATTTCTGAACATGAAAGATACAGGATAAAATGGATAAACGGGAAGCAGGAAATGTAATCTATCTTGATGCTAGAAAGGCTTTGTTCACTGTTCCTACATGACACTATTGTAAGGAATTGGGGGAATATGGTTTTGGTGAGACCACTGCAAGAAAGGCATAGAACCAGCTGAAAACAACCGGCCTCAAAGAGGGATTTTCCATTGTCCACCTCAAGCTCTAAGGATGTTTCCTTGAGGTTCCTCAAATACTGAAATACTACTCAGCATTTCTCTAAATCACTTGGATGACAAGCGAGAGGTTGCACTTAATGAAATCAGTGGGTGACAAGCTGAGAGGGGTCACCATCATTTTGAAGGACAGCTTTTGATTCAGGCTGTGCAACTTGCTCCTGAGCCAGAAATAGAGCAGAGAATCAAGTGTTCCACCCCCATGGGCTTTGCTCCGCATTGTGAGAACTAAGCACTTCGGAGAACCTGGATTAATATCCCTAAAATGTCTTCATGTTAAGATGTGCTTTCTTTATTGTTTTCTTTCCATTTTTATACTCTGCCAATAAAATTCTGTTTTTTTTTAAACGGAAGTTTTCAGTAACAGCATGGATTTCCAAATGGATCACATCTCCAAGAGAGACTTAATTTTTTTCAAAGACACGACTCGCAGCAGTAAAACAAGGTGGTTTTCCTCCTGGCTGCCAGCCCTGCACACTCAGGCTGTGTTCTAAACACGAGGCTGTTTCCTTGCAGGCCAGTATCTCATGGCCAATGACAAACAATTCTGCAAACTCTTCTGTCAGGGACCTCAGTATCTTGTGTTTCCTCCAGTTATATTTATTTAGCACCATTCTGCATGCATGTCCAAATCCTCATTGCTTTCAGTTAGATTCCTTTCTTAGAGCCCTCTATTGTTTTTGCCATAAGAACAAGAGTAACAGGTGTATTTTTGTCAATACCCCATTTTCAACAGCAGAAAAATGAGCTGATTTGAAGAAATAATGAGAAGTGGCTACTTTATGAAAAAACATGTCGAAGAAATAGAGTATTGACCCATCTCTGATTTGTCTTAAAAGTGTCTCTGAATAGATGTGACTGGACAGATATGTTGTGGTTTTCCTTTTAGCTTAGAAGTGGAAATAAGTACTTCCTCACCTGACTACACTCAGCAGATCCAGATGCAGATGGACAGTTGGAGATAAAACTGATCTTCAGCTTTAGGGGAGGCCAAATAGAAAATGTGAACTGAGTACAATTCCTGACTAGAGCTGATGAGAAATTTTCCAAACAAAACCATGGTCTTAGAAAATGCTGATCTGTCGAAACCCAAATGTTCTGTAGATACTTTTCTGTTTTAATGGACGTCAAACCAAACCTAGATGGTAAGTACTTGCCTGGCAGATGGCTAGGTAGCCCATCCTTGCGAGAACTGTGGCTCTAGGATATCCTTGCTGCTTGGGCTGCTCCAGGGTCTGTAACCCGCAGGTCTACCTTGCAGAACTAAGCATCTGTAAACCATGCAAGCCCCATTTATAGTTTGGTTCTTGCCATCTCATTGTCGAGTATCAGCAGAGCTTCTAGCCCTAAAGGTGGCTGTAATAAAAGCAGTTTGTAAATAAGTTCATTATTGTTCTATGGCAATATTGTGGTTTTATGATTCTGTGATTTTGTGCAATTTTCTGAGTGTCTGGCAACCCAATGCTATGGGGCTTTTCTGGGGGCCTATAGACACTGTAAAGGTTCCTCCCCCCCCACCCCAAACACACAGTAGATCTGCTTTTCCTGGTAGACCTAGGGATAAACTAGCTTACGTGTGTCTGTTCTCCTAGAATTCAGGGTCGTGATCCATGTTGTCATTGATCACATCTTTTCTATGCTGCAGAAGAATATTCACTGGTGTTAGTCCATGTAAGTTAAACTGCTGCTATCGCTGACCTAGAGAAATGAATGGAAAACAAGATAACAACCATAGGATTCATAACAGGCTATTGTGTGCCAGAGAAACCTGTCCTTGTGAAAAAGAAATCAAGATCTGATATAGGGCAGCCTTAACCATATTCTACAGGTGAAATTAGTATAACTCACTATTGAAATGTTTTGGAGTTTTTTTATTAAGGACATTAAATTAGAATTAACAATATCTGCTGTGCTTTGCATGGAAAGAATAAACAGTGAGGGAGATTTATGTCCTGTTAGAATCACTTTACAGGTGATTATTTGGGAACTCTCTTCTTTGCAATATTTTGCAAACCAAGGTGTTGATCTGCAGAGATGAGTAAGCCTCTACATTTGCTTTCCTCATGTGATTGTGTTAATCTTGAAGTTGGATGCAGAGATGGAAAATGTCATCTTGCCACTATACAAATCCATAGTATTACCGCGTTATGAATGCTGTATTCAGTTCTGGTCTCCACCTGTGAAAAAGTATGAAGTACAGTAGAATTAGAAAAAATACAGAGATGGGCAACCAAGGTGATAAGGGGTACGGAGCAGTTGCCATATCAGGAGAGTCTAAAATGGCTACAAGTCTTCAATTTGGAAAGGAGAAGCCAACAGGGGGTATGATGGAAGTCTCTTTAGAAGTTGCAAAGGGCTGAGCAGAGTGAATAGGGAGCTGTTATTCATCAAGTCTCAGAATACTAGAAGGAGGTGGGAACACTAAAATTAGCAGGAGGTGGGTTTAAAACAAACAAGCAGAATTACTTTGCTATGCGTCTCACAGCTTAGCTTAGAAGTGCTTGCTTATTTTTGTAGACTAGATCTTGTCTGGGCTTTTGTGATGTTTGTTTGTCCATTTTCATTTTAAGCTGTGAGGTGCAGAAACAAAGACCATAAAGCCTTTGCCTGTAATCTTGTGTGAGATTTCCCATCTGAGCTTGTTTACAATAACATGGGCTCAGCAGTGATTTCATTGTAGTATTGCTAGCTAGTCACTGAGGAACAGCTGAGAGGGAAGAGCTAAAGGGAGGGTCTTTGGTCATACGTGGGAGTCCACACGAGCTGTATGTGCAGATGACATTTGGGGCTCCTCCTCTCCTTTCACCCCTTCCACATACCAACCAGATCTTAACCTGGGGTTCATCCTGTGACCCATAGAGTAAGGTGTCCCGAGCGGGTAGTTCAATCAGCAAACAAATTAATTATTTCAATTAACCTCCCTGCAATTCATTAAGTCCTTTAGTTAGTAGGCAGATTAATTCTTTCCATGGATAAGTAGATCCAATAAATTTCAATCAAATTTTACACAGATTAATCAATGCAATCCAAACTAGCAACAATTCATTAAGTCTTTCTGCTACTGAATAAATTAATTCTTGCAATAAATAAATAGTCCATATGGCTCTAAATTGATTTCTAGACAAATTAGGCAGTCCAGTCACGCTGTCCTGCCATTCATTAAGTCCTCCTGCTGAGGGGCAAGTCAATTCTTTCTACAACTAAAGAGTCAGTATAATCTCAGATCAACTCATATACAAATCAAAGGACTGGCTCCAGGTGCCTGAATGCCTTTGGGTCATTTACTCATTTAGGGTCTCATGTAGCTCCCTCCACTGTCCAGTGGAGCCAAGCACAGAGAGGAGCAGCTCATGGGCTTTGCTCCTGCCAGGCTGCACTGAACTCTCCTAGGCTTTGCGGTCCCTGCTGCCTCTGGTGCTGAAGGCACCTCCAAGCCTCCGGTCTGTGAAGCTTGTTTCTTCACCCACCTGCGTGGCGCCAGCCAAGATCTCATCGCCACGGGGCTTGGCATGCTGCCTCCATGCTTCCCTGTCTCTCCTGATCACAATTGCAGGATGCCTGGATATGACATCAGCCCTGGTGCACCCACCAATGCGCAGCAAGCAGGAGCTCACAAAGCGGGACTGCTGCTGCGCCTACCACTCTTCCACCGCCATCGTTGCCTCTGCACCACAAGCACCCTGCAGGTAAGTGAAGACTGTCTCCTGCCCTTACTGGACTCACCTTCACTCCCCTGGTGCCACTCAGGGAGCTTCCCAGGGTTCTGTTTCTCCAGGACCATTCTGCCCGATACCCCTTGAAGCATGAACTGAACTAATGTCGCTGATGTTAACATAAAGTATAGTAGTAGTGAAATGTAACCACCTTAGTCTTGTCCTGTAAGCAACTTGAAAACTCCATTTTGTATCCTGCTTGACATAAGTGAATGAACCCTGCATAGCCTTTATGTATGAGTGCGTGTAAAAGGGTGAATGGTGAGAGAATGGCATAGAGGCGGGAGATGAAGATTTGACTGTTCATGTAAGCAACAAGTTGCCAAATGTAAGTTACCAGTCAGTAAACTATTAAACTACTAATCCTTATTTATAAGCATAGTAATAGTAGTTTTCTTGCAATATGTTGTTCATCTCCCCTACTCCTGCCCCCAGCCATGTTATTTATAAGCAACAGTAAACTAATTCATAAATGGCTGAAGAATCCCTTTTAGGCCTAGGACACAAAGAAGATAAGGTTGACTTGCACCTTTGGAAGCTGTCTCTGTTGTACTCGTTCTGCATTTTGGGTGCGTAAAACAATGGAGACTTTCTTGGGACGTGATTCCAGCTTCAGCGAGCAGGGTCTTCCTACCCCAGTGCTGTGCTGTGTGGATGCCTTCACATTTCCAGAAGAGAATGAAGACTTGGGGTCAGAGATTTCATTGCCATCTGGTCCCAACATACCTCCTGAAGTATTCAAAGCAGTCACGTGTACTCAAGCTTTCAGCTGCAGTGTACCAAGCTTCTCCACCATTCCCTACCCGACCTTAACTTAATTGAAAATAAATTTCTTCCCCCGCCTCCACCTTTTCCCACCATGTATGTAATGCTTCAAAAGGTTTATGACAACTTTTGGGGGGGAACTTCCTTTCCCTTGGCAGTCCAGCAACAATACGCACTTCCAGGTTTAGATAATAGAGATATGTGACATACCAGCAGAGAGAAGACTCTAAGAATAAAGGGGAAGCTACTCATGAAAAACAATCTGACCATATGATGTATGTCCTTTTTGGCAGAATTACTGACATGGCGGGGGGAGGAGTAGGGGAGATGAACAACATATTGCAAGAAAACTACTATTTCGTAATACTTACTAATGATACAAGGAAGACAACATGCTGAATTGCCTTCAAAACTTTCCTTGAGATAAGATTTCTATTTTACTCCTTTTTTCGTAGTATATGGAAACCTCTAGTGATTAACAATTTTGTAAGTAGCATTGTACCACAAAGGCCTGTGCAAGCTATTCTGGAAATGCCACGATTAGCAAATTAACAGTCGTGTTTTCTAAAGGATAAACTTCCCGATGTTTAGTCAACATCCAAGGGGTTTTTAGTAACTTTTCCCCCTTATTTTTATTTCATACTAATATATTTATGCTTCTTAAGTTTTCTCAGGACTGTGCATTTCTTTAGTGTGCTGGTCTTAAATATGAGGCTAAATTTGGCTTCCTTTTTTTTAAAAAAAACAAAATAAAGTAAAAGTTTGGTTAAAGGTGTTGAAAACATAATTTGAAAATGACTGTCCCATAATACTTGAAAAAAATTCCAGTCAAAAGATAGCTCTGTAGAGGCAGTCCTCGGACTTATGACACAATTGGTTCCTGAAAACTATGTCTCAAGTCGAAACGTTGTAACTCGGAACCGTTTTTCGCATGTTATAAATGGGGGATTGGTTCCTGAACCAAGGCCCAATATCCTATTTTCACTAAAAATAACCCAAAATTTTGTACTGAATCAATTTATAGATGAATAATATAGCTACATTAATGCATTTGTATTGTAAATAGCAATAATATTGATTTGGAAGGACTTCTTTGAGGTGACTTTGCTAGACTTTTTGAAGAGCTCTTGGCTGGAGTCTTCTCAGGAGTCTTGGCTGCAGGTTTTTCTGGAGTCTTGTTGGCTTTCTTAAAGGAAGTGTCCAAGCAAGTTTGGAGAGAGGTTCTCCAGGGACATGGGTGAAGCAATGAACTTGTTCGCTGGAGTGGCGTTGCATCAGATCAAGCATAGTAAAGTCGAAACTGATGTCATAAGGTTGAAAGAGGGTGTCAATTTATAAAGGTTGTAAGTGCCAAACGTTGCAACTCGAAACGTTGTAAGTCAAGGACGGCCTGTATTATTTTCCACCTATCTGTGCAAACTCACGCTACCACAGTTGTCAAAATGCACACGACATGGTGGGAAATTGAAAAAATAGACAGTGTTAGTGCATGCTGCTTCTCCTCTCTGCAGTCCTCTCAAGGAATTCCGTTTATGTGAAATTAAAATTTCAGACTTTTATCAGTGTTTCATGTTGACGTTATCTTCCCGAAGAATTAAAAAGGTGGCAAACCTGGGTTTTGTACCACAGAAATCTCCTTGGAGCTGTGAGACAGCAATAAATATATGATATAGCGCATTCAGTGTAGAAAAAAGCTAAGATTTGAAATAAAAGGCTGGATTCCCACGCTATTGCATGCAAATCACAGCCACGGGCTCCACTGTGTTTTGGAAGGGTCACTGTAGTACATTCAGAATTATTGAGGAAGTATTGTGTCTTGTTATATTTACACTTTGTCCAGTTTGTGAATTCTAGTATAAAATGTTTTCTGTTCTCATTATGCCACTGAAATTGGTTTTCCCAAAGTACAGTAACAGTATGAGCCTTGTACTTTGCAAGTGTAAGCATTAATCTGCAAGTGAGTGGAAATTGCCAACAAATGTGTTCATTACTCCAGGTGGGAGGAGGTGCAAGTGGCAAAGGACTGGAGCACTTGTTAAAATTGGTAGAATAAGTAGGAATCAGAACCGATTACACTTGCAAGTGTTTTAACTTTCCAAAATGCAAGCAGAACGGTTGTGTTTGGCATCCTGCACAGACTATCTCCAGCTGCCCAGTCAACAACATCTGGATGTGACGGATTCCAAGAAGTGCTTCAGAGGAGTACCTGCAAGCTGATTTTATATATGGGGGCAGTGGGGAGGTTGGAGGTGCAGTAGGTTTCTTCCTGACCTCTTTGGGTGTTCAGCTGTGATCCTGAAGCATGAGCTTTGATTATAATGACTTGTCTTAATGAAGAACTGCAAGTGTCATGAGTGCATTGGGAGCCGCGCAGGTAACCCCAACAGTAACTGTATTCTGTTTTTAAAACTATGCTGCGCACACAGTTTTGTGATCAAGGCATGAGGTTGGGAGCTGGGGGATCTGAGCTTGCTTTTTCTGATCCCATAGATCCCCTTTCATGAAGGAACAAGTGACTTTATTTCTTTCTTCCTCTGCAAAATGGATGCAATGCTTAGTTGCTATAGTGGGTTGACATCCTTGCATATAAACTGTGCAAGCAGAGCAAAATAAATTGCCTTTTTCCCTCTGATTTGTTTTGCTAGAAGTTCCATGCCTCTCTCTCTCCCTCTCTCTCTTTCTCTCTCCAGGTCTGGAAATGCAGAGACGTGAGAGAACGATGAGTGTGTATCAACAAATAAAAGTGCTCTTAATCAAAAATGTCCGGATCCAATGGAGAATGAAAAAGCAAAGCTTTCAGGTGAGTTTACAAAGGGAAAG
>NW_005841879.1:794076-824478 GCF_000455745.1 Alligator sinensis
AAAGAGAAAGAGAGCAATAAACGATCTAAATGGCATGTTTCCCTGATGCATTTTTGTGTTCAGAGTTAGAAAATTGAAAATCCCCCGTTGGTACTGTCATTATGTGAGCCATTCCCTGCCCACCACCATAGTCTTCCGGGACTGGACAAAATCAGGCCCAGAGGTCATCCTAGTGGCCCACCCTTATTCTTCGTTTAGCCATCATATTAAATGAAAACAAATTGTAAAAGTAACCAATGAATCGTGCGTCCTTGCTGCACAGTGATGTGATAAGCTGTGTATATGCTTGCACATGGGCCGGGGGAGAGAAATTAATTGCAGAAGACATTGCCAGGTTAGCACACAGTGCTGGGAGGGTGCAAGAGTTGACAAGTAGCTTAGAAAAAGTAGCAGAAAGTGGTTGATGATAAATCCAGTAAGTACTAAACTTTTCTCTGTTGGTAGCCTGCAAGAACTAATAATGGAATAAGTGGGCTCACTAATATTAAAGGAAGTACAGACATTTTGTTACCAGGAAAGGAGTCCATTTACAATAAGTGGAGACAGAATGGCTTAAGTTTGAAGACATAACTCTATCTGAACCACAGCAATGGGATCTCAATGCTAGCCTATGCTCTGCAACTTGCACTCTTCCAAAAAATCCCCCCAAAAACAATTTAAAAATGCACTGGTTTGACAGTAGGTGTCAGTGCAGTATTCTTGGAGTGTCATGGGAGGAAAAATTCACAGCTGAAGGCATTAGAAAAAAGACAGTGCATCCACAAGCACCACTAAGAAACAGAGGCTTGCTTGGCCTGGGCACCTGCTCAAACTACAGACACCTCACCTGGCACGACAAATACAGGCATGTTTGGTCAGGGAAACCTTAAGACACCACAAACAACGATCTTAATGAGCTAGTAATCCAACGGCATGAGATTGTTGACCTTGCAGCAGATTGTAATACCTGGAGATCATTAGTTGCTCCCTTATGTCATGTGGAAAAAGAGCACTGCCTGAGCCACTCCACTTCCACGGTAGTTTGATGTCCTGGGGAGACCTTCCCAGCTGAGAAAAGTGTGCACTGTCCAACAAGGGAAAAGCTATTCTCCCATGCAGAGCAAGAGGTAATGTATGAATGCACCTTCCTTCCCTTTTATGAGCTTGTAGTCTCCATAAAATAACTTCATGGAGTTGCACATTGTGGGCAGGTGAGGTCATTTGGTCATTAAATTGTGAATATGATTCCTGAAGCACTTTATTGCTTTGATTAAAAAGCATCAACTCTCATTAACATATTTGTTTCAAATTTTATATCTAGTCATGGGGGGCGGGGGGAAGGCAGATGAGGAGGCAGTGTTTCAAAAAACATTTTGAAACTAGAAAGTGTTATGAATTAAGGACTTTTTGGCTGAATGCCAGCATTGTTCTATAACCTTAATTGAGGTTAAGGTTTAATTGAGTCCATGATAAAATTTCCATTTATTCCAGTGAGGCCTGGCTTTCTCCATTACTGCTTTCAGAAGATTGGAGGATTAGACTGGAAGATTTTGCTCTACAAGTCAATAAAAACCTCAATTGTGCCAATAAAAGGCTTTCATTGTTCTTCACTGACAAGTTGCATTTTACTACTCTTTCCTGAAGTGTATTGCCCCGTGTTTCATAATCAGGTATTTAACAAGTGTTCACATGTTTGATGTGCTTCAGAATCTCAATTTTTTAATGGCTCAAGAAGACTTCCCTTGGGTGAGTGAGCTCTGAAATATAAATTGCTTTGCATTTCTTTCTCCCTAGACTGCAACGTTTTTATCTGATGTGGGAAGTTAAAGTGTGTTGGCTCTTCTTCGGTTTTGAATAAAAAATGGGGGATTGGCTGCTACTTGAGGTAGGTTTTGTTTGCCAACTTTTCTCATATTACTAAATTTACAACTAAGTGACAACAGAAAAGTGACTTCAGTATCAGCAAGTCTCATCTAAGACTTTACGTTTCCTAAATTAATATAACAATAATTGTTACAAAAGCTTCAGCACACATTGAAGGAGCATTTAAAAATATCCCCAACTCCATAAACATTAGAGCTGAATGAGAAATAACTTCCCTGTCCAGAGAAAGTTTCTGTTTTCCTTTTGTGCTTGTTTCTGCTAATTCTGAAGGCTTTGTCCTCTATGAATTTACCACTAACCAAACTGTCAAAAATACATGCCTAAGACATCTGTGTAGGAATAAATTGTGTTCTATGATTTTTATTCTTTTGTTTTTGTCTAGTGCAAATAAAAATCTGGGTTTTTTTTATGGAAGCCATAGTTAGCCTTTGAAATGGTGGTGTGGATTTCCAAATGTGCGGCTTCTCAGGGATGCAGGTGGATAAATCTCTTGAGGCTGTTTTTAGAGCAGAAAAGCATATACATTGATTTTCAACTGAGTCGCAGATTTACTAAACCCAGAAAATCACTGGCTCATACTTTGGGGAATTGATCTTCAACTGAGTCACAGATTAACTAATCCCAGCAAGTCACTGAGTGGCACCTTGGGGAATAACTCGTCTCCGACTAGAATTCTGGAACAAAATATTTCTACAAAATATTTTTCTTTTAGAAAATGCTGCTTTGTCAAGACCCTGATATTTGCAGGAAAAAAATCCTGTTTCTGCTAACTTCCAATCGCACACAACGAGGACCTGCCAGGAGTCTTCCAGACGTCTCACCTGGCAGGTGCTGGGGTCCGTGGCTCCCGAGCAGACCTGCCTTTGGGAACTCGCTCAGGGCTTCCTTGGGGCAGCCCTATAGGTGCTGGCTCACCTCACTCCCAGCTCTGCAGGAACGTCGGGAGCGAGGTGAAGAAAAAAAATCAAAGCATTGAATTTGAAACGTTCCCAAGTAAAACTAATTATAGTCTCCTTGGTTCATGAGTCGAGACTGAGGCACGACTCCCAGAGCTTGTAGACCTTCAGGGCTCAAAACATTTCAAGACAAAAATGTCTTAATTTCTAAACCAAGTTTTAAAACGGATATTTTCCCTTCTGAGGGTATTTTCAGGTTGATGCACTTCAAGGCAGCTCCACCTAAACTTGGATATGATTTTATATCCCTCCAACTCGGGTATGATTGTATAGAGGCCAGTCCTACTGGGTTCTGAATTTTGTCAAAAACCCCTGAAATCAGTGTGGTGAGAGCAGTTCCCACCTCCGAGGAAGGACTCAGCATCTCACGTGATCAGACCCATGCTTTCCTGTTGCTTTCATGGATCAGACTCTTGTGACTTGACATTTGTATGTTTTTTCCTCTATGTAGAAAGCTGCAGAAGCAAAGACTTGACTTAGAAACTTTTGTCTGTACCATCCTTGTGAGAGATTTCTGGGTACGAACTTGTTTCCAGCGGAAGGAGCTCAGCAGCAAGTTCCCAAGGTCGTGGGGCAAGGAGAAGAGGTGCAGGGAGAGAGCAGTCGGGACAACGGTCACATTATTGAAACACTTTTGGCAGCATGGCAAAGAAACATGGCTGTGTCTCTAGAGCTACCCGCCAAGAAAACTTGCAGAAGGTTTTATTTGTTCCCCTTGCATTTTTAGAAAGTTTCTTAGTTTAGAACCAGTGGCAGTTTCCTTCCTCAATCGACGGTTTCCAGGGGGCAAGATTACTTTCATTTCTCTCTTTCTTGCACCCACCTGTCTGTGCTGACTGAAGAGCAGAGTGATTGATTTTTTCTGGAACACGTGGAATTTCAAAAATACTGGAAAAAACCCATTATTTCCGGCAAAGAAAGACCCATGGTTACATTTTCATCTGTGACAAAGGCTTGACTCCATCTCCCTTGGGTTAATACCATCTGTCACATATCCTCCCCTCCAACACTGTTAACTTTGCAATAGCAATAGTTACTGTATTAGCCTACATAATTTTGACTGCTTCTGTGTCTCTGATAACTTAGCTGGAAACCAACGTTGCACTAGAGGACTTGTGCCAGGGAAACTTGCCCTGACTTGTGAAAAAGGTGGGGACGTCCTATATGGTGCAGCTTACAGATCAAGCTGGGAAATGCATTTAAACTGTGGCATTCAGGAAATCAACTTGCTGTTTTCCTTTGCTTTATGTCCAGATGGGAAGAAGGGAGGGAGTTTTCCGGTCTGGGGTTATCGTACAAGAAATCAGTTAAAAGCTTTTGTCTGTACAATACTTTGCCAACAAAATTGTTGTCCTCCAGAAGTAAGTGCTGCTTAATGCATCCAGAAGCATAATCAAGTTTAGAAAAGACATCTTGGGATTTTCTTTATCCTCCGCCTCTTCTCTCTCCTGTTTTACACTCAGTGTCCCAAGAGTTTCCTGGAAGCTCAACAACAACATGCTCTGTATTAGCGTTATATGAGATAAAGAGTTGTGGAGGACTGCCAAGAAGAAAGGCTCTCGGGGTTCGGCCAATAAGAAGCAGAGCGGTCATGTAATGCGATGCTTTTTGGCAAATGCACAAAAAGGAGGGGGAGAGACCTGCGCACAAAGCAGCACTTGGAGTCATCACTGTGTCTGTAAATATATTCCCGGCAAACTACATATTTTGGGGTTGTTTTCCCCTGATATTAGAAGGGGAAAAAATTCTCAATTCCTCTCAAAACTTTTCCCTTAAGATTTCCTGCTTTTCAAATCCATCACATTAAACAGATACATCAACATCTAAAAATCAGTGACTCAACAAGCAATGCTGGACTGTCATGCTAGAAATGTGGAACTTGCAAGCTCAGAGCCTTTCTTTCTAACGGACAGTATTTACATTCTGCTGCAGTTCATCAGCCCTATAGAGAGGTTTGTAATACATTTTTTGTTCTTATTATGTACCTATAACAGCACTTTAACAACTTTCATCTTTCTAAAATGTACCTGTTTCCTACCAATCCTACCAACCCAGAATGACAGCATTTTAATTCTCCTGTTGCGAATGACTGGCCAAGGTACAAAAGAGACCTTAAGTATTAATAAAGGGACCCAAGGAAATTAGCTTGCTGAGATCTAATTGTAACTGCAACTTTCTAATGCTTCCTTTAGGCTCAACAATGTTTAAAAAACATATGGAACGAAGGATGAGAAACCTACTTTATTCCAGGAGAGGCATTAGGACTGGTGGGGCTCAATGGAGCTGGTAAAAGCACAGCTATACATATGATCACTGGAGAGACCACGCTGAGCACTGGACAGGTAGGTGAGATGTGATGGGTGGAGGAGTGAGGTAGACTCCAAAGTAACTGTTGGGTAGAAAATTCAATGACTCATCCCAAATCATAAATTGAGTTAGAACAAAATAATATTTGGGCTCAGACTTATAGCCTGCACATCCCACACATTATGATCAGCTAACGTATTTAATGTATCAGTGTTTCACTTCCTGTCAGTCCAACCAGATCATGGAAACTGGGTGAAGTTATGTGTTATATTTAAACCATATTAAAACTGCAGAATGTTAAAGTTAGAACATGCTGTGAGCAGTCGCTCATTAAGGATTAAAACTGCTTCTTGTCTGCACACCTGATTGCTGTTGGAAACCAGGACACCTGGTTTCTATACCTGCTTGGAAGGTGAGGTGACAGAGACAGGGATGGGGATGGGAGGGATGGGGATGGGAATGATGCATCTTGGGATGCTGGAGAGCTGAAAAATACTTGTTTTAACTCCATGGAGCAGACTCAAGTTACCCTAACATGATCCAGGTAGCACAGCTGAGAGTGTGTGCTGGTCTAAAGTGGTGCAACTTTGAGATACTCAGAGGGACTTAGCGTGAGTTAATGTGCTTTAATGCATGGATACTCATATTTTAAGTGCATGTAGTATGGTCTAAATGTAACATATATTTTCACCTTTATTTCAATAAACCACACATGACCAGAAGACTGGGAATGAAAGCTTGCACCCCAGCAAAAATTACTCCCAAAAGTGTTAAGTTACAGTCTCAGGGGAACAACCCCTGGGAAGAGCCAGAGATCAATTCCCACTTTACAGAGGTAATCTACAAAGATCTAGGGAGGATTATGACTGTGTTGTTTGGTATTTTAATCACTAAGTGATAGCACCTGGGTCCAGAAACTCTAACAGAGCTAATTGAAGGGGGGCAGTAAAAGGTGGTGCTCTGAGTAGAGAGAACAACTGCAGACTGCCCCAGCTACAGCACAAAAAATGCAGGCTCTGCCCCTCCCTCAAATACCTTTCAGCAAAGGCATATTGTCTATTAGAGCTCTGCACATCTAGAAACTGCAGAGCTCAAAAATGGATAAAGTCTTCCCCCCAAGTGTTCCTCCAAACCTTTGCTGTAGCAGATTTACAGACCAGTGGGTGGTTTCTCCTCCAAGGTGTACTACACTGAGATCAACACAAAGTAGGGCTGTGCAAAACGGGTCCTATTAGATTTGGATTCGGCCCAAATCAGGAACAGTGATTCGATTCGTTGATTTGGATCACCGTCCCTGATTCGATTTGGCCGAATCCAAATCTGAAGATTCAATGCTGATTCAGTGAATCAGCCATTCGGACACAGGTACAGCTTTAAAAGTTTTTTCTACATACCTTGAGGTACCAACGTGGCTTGTGATCGCTGTGATGCTGCAGTGCATGAAGTGTCCCATAGGAGCGTGGTGGGGCTCTCCAGCATGCTCAGCAGTGAACCCAGAAGTGAACCAGAAGCACTTCAAGCTGAGCGCGCTTCAAACTGGCCTCTGTGCTTCTGTGGGATGCTGCATCTGCCCCAGCACCGCAGCGTTCAGAGTCCCTGCTACCTAGAGGTATGTAGAAAAAACATTTAAAGCTGTGTCTACATCCGAATCTCCGGATCTGTCCAAATCTCTCTGAATCAATTTGGAGGGTTCTGATTTGATTCGGAGAGATTAAAGGATCTTCTGATTTGCTTCGGAGATTCAGCCACCAAATCTTGTCAAATCTCTGCCAAATTGAATCAGGGACCAAAGCTTTGCATAGTCCTAACACAAAGCTGTTGCAAATGAGATTAATCTTTGGGACAAGTGAAAGCCTAGCAATTGCCTTTACAAACAAAACAAGAAATGCTTTGTATATTTATTATGGTGCTGGGAAATAACGAGAACCTTCCTGTTGGTTGTTCCAGGTGTTCTTGGAGCTCTCCCTGGAGCAAGAGAAACACGACTTTGATCTGGAGTTGGATGAAAACATGAATTCAAACAACTTCAGTGGGAAGAGCCCTCAAGGTATTAACACGCAAATCCCCAAGTTTACCAATGGGCTTCAAAGAGAATGCAGGTTTGGAGTGGTTTCCTTGAATGGAATATATCCTGAGTCCTTACTGTGGTCTCATTTAAATATATCCTCAGATTCTACCATCTGCCTGAGGCTGCTGTTCAGGTCACAAAAATCAGTAGAGTTTTGTCAATCGAGCAACTCCAGTGTATGCCATCTGAGAAACTGCCCTCCATGTGAGCTGTGCAGCACATATATCATGCTTGACATTGCCCAGGAGCACGTAAGGAACCAGTCAAACGAGTCTTTGAATCATTAGCAATTACCTTTTTGTATGAGAGAGGTCCCAGGTTACTTGAAAAAGGGCAACACAGAGTCTGTCTTTGGAAAGCAAGGGAATGGAAGACTCCAGGAGAGTGATCAGTCTGTCTTACTACAACACTTGAAAAGTTAATTTGCCATGTCCAATCTCATGTTTATGAATTTTGTGGATGACAAAGTTAGGAAAGGCACTAGTCATTTTTGTGAACAGGTAATCTAGATTATCTCCAGACTATGGTAATGTACTGGTGAGTGAAAATCAGGGAAGAGAGTCCCAACACACGTTTTCCTCTTCATCTTCTAATCACATTAGAGAATGTGGACCAATATTTTGATCTTCTCTGCTCAGTTCCTGTGAAGTGACACAAATAAAATTATTTGGCTTAAAAGCATCCTTACATTCAAATACAGTTTTCACTCTGTTACTGTACTCTGCCAATAAAAGCCACCTGCCGTTCTTCAAACTATCACTTCTCTTTGAATGACTGGTTTTTCAAGTGTGTCACATCTCTCTGATGTCTAAGGCCCACCTTCCAGATTAGGGGTGCAAGGGATGTCATTCCCCCTGTTGAGTGGCTAGTTAAATTATGTGAATTGGGTCCTACCTGGGTTACCAATCTGCTGACCAAAAGGCTAATCAGCAATTAAATATATGATTGGGGCAGACATGGGTGTGGGCCATCTATCAGACCCTAATAATAGTAGGTAAAATCCCTAAATAAAACCCACTTCCCCACAGCAGTGGGGGAAAGGGATATTTATTAAAAGGGACAGCAGCAAAGCAACAATACCAACAGCAATAACTACAATCAGGATGAGCTGTTGGCTCTCCCAGGCCGTCCATCTCCAACAGCCTCTCGCTGCTAGGCTAAGGGCAGCGCTGTGTGTGGTCGCTTCCACCCTACCACCTGCAGGATTTTGGCTGGAGACCTGGTCCATAGATGCCAAAGATCCTATTACCAACTCCCAGCTCTCAGGAGCTAATCTCAGGCATTTTATACACGAGGTACTTTCTCAATACAAAACCCAGTCTCTCTCCTTCGTGGTCTTTCCCACACTCGTTCTCAGGTGGGCTTATATGTGCTGATAGCCCAGGCCTCCACAAAGGAGAAAAGCCACACCATACCTAGGCCTGACACCCCAACTTGCCAGCCCTCACACTTAGCCCGCTGTGTGAATGTTGAGCTGCTTGCTTGCAGTCTGATGCTTTAAATGAAGAAAGTCCTGAAAGTTCATGTTTGTCATCTGCAACACCTGGCCATCCCCTTTATCTCATTTGGCCTTTGGTTACAGTTTTGCAACACCAGTGGTGAGCAAGGGTCCAGGGCCTTTCATTTGGCAACACCTCCTCTCATGGCAGCATCTTGCCCCAGCTCTGTTCTTTGCAGCCAGAGTCTCAAGACCACCCGACTTCATTGTAGACCTCGCCCCGCTGCTTTTACTGAGCACCCCACACAGACGAGCCCATGCCACTTTCAGACTACCAGTCAGTGTGCTCACCCTCTTGGGGTCCGTGGCTTTGCTCTGTGCTCCTCCAGAGTCAGAAACCCCTGGACAACCAACATCCGTCCATGCTGAGCTTCTGGAGATTAGAAGTCCTGGGAGTCCTTGCTACAGCTTGGACCCTGTCTGCACAGGAAAATAGGATTGCTAAGACTTTGTAAATTTACTGCAATTTGCCTGCGACACAGGCATGACTGCAGCTCTCTTCCCCCACTTAAGCAAAGCTCTTCCAGCGTCTCTTACAGTATAAACTTCACGGCACTTTCTGCTGTCTGTGCATGTAATTGAACCTGGCTGTGTTTCTACTATAGGCCTCAAGAACCTGGTTGCTGTTCTATAGCTGACATTAGAAAAGCTCTCTGTTCAAAATGTCCTGAACTAGAAATCAAGTGTTCCTATGACCCCTGCTCTATATCCAACTACTGAGAAGTGAGGGATACTTCTGCTATTTAGAAGCTATTTTCTAGATAATATTTTGCAAACAACACTATTGACCTGCATAGATAATGGAGCTTACATTTGCTTTCCTGTTTACCTACATTATCTTGGTGTTTCATTCCCTTTGAAGTCAGTAGGACTCCTGCACCAATAAGTGAATTTATAAGAGGCAGACAAGGTTCTTTGGGTAAATGTGGTATCTTTTATTAGATCAAAAAATAGTTAGAAACATTGTGCCTGAAAGCTTGTAAAGAACAAACACACTTCTTCTGGCATAGGGAGAGTCTGCTGGTGTTTATATGCTCTCCTGGGTGGAACAGAAGTTTAAACCAATATGCACGATCAGGTCTGTGAAAACACAAATGTATGGCAGAGAAGATCAGAGGGGATTTGATTTAATAGATGCAAGACAAGTAGTTGGGGAGGGGAAAGGGGAGAATGGTGACCTGATAGTAGAATGAAGCTGGTAAAATGTAGCAAGGTTACCTGGAGTTATTAGATGGCAGGCAGCTTATAACATGCCATAAATCCAATGTCTATATTTAATCCATGATTTTTTGTATCCAGTAGATTTATGAAGTGAAGTTCGTTGGCTCGTCTACAAAAGGTATTTAGTAAATTCCCTTTGAGACTGGAAAGAGAGTGGTTGTCTTGTAAGAAACGTACACCTGCAGTTAATCAGGTATTTTTGTCTATGATAGATTTGCGGGGTGTGTTCATTCAGGTGCACAGTTGCTGTTTAGTTTCTCCTATGTCTTTTCCATTTGGGCATTCAAGATATATAACATTTCTCGAGGAGCAGGTGTGAGATCCAGGAATGGTGATGGTTCTGTTGTGGGATGTAGTTATTTTGGGAATGGTTTTACATTTCTTGTCCCGACATGGTCTGGATCCATTCGGTGTGCTTTAGGCTGTAGGAAGTTTGCGTCTGGTGATGAGGTTGGCGAGGTTCAGTGCCTGTTTGAAGGCTACGATGGGTGATTTTGGAAACTAACGTTGGCAATTTTTTCTTGTTTCCTCACTGCCCTTTGTGAAGTCAAAACTTCAAGAGTTTTCCATTAACTTTGGGAGAGGTTTCCCTTCAGCAGCTCAGCAGCAATATGCTTCCTGTAAAATAGAATATCATGAAGGAGTGCCAAGGAAGAAGGCTCCTAGAGAGTAGAGAAGCTAATTCAAAACAAAGTGATCACATGAGCTTAGCTTTTTGGCAGAATTACTACTACAGAGAAGAAACAGCTATTCACAGAAAGGCACTAGGAGTCAGTGCTGTCACAGTTTATCCCAGGGAAAAAGGCTTTTGCATTTTCTTCCTGTTTACAAGGAAAATATACTCATTGGTTCATAGATGTAGGGTCGGAAGGGACCTGAACAGATCATCAAGTCCGACCCGCTGCCATGGGCAGGAATACTGGGCTTATATGACCGCTGGTAAGTTTAAGCTCATATGACCCCAGCTAGGTAATTATCAAGCCTCCTTTTAAATACCCTCAAGGTAGGAGCCAGCACCACTTCCCTTGGAAGCTGGTTCCAGATCCTGGCGGCCCCGAACCTACTCTCAATCAACTTGTGGCCGTTATTCCTTGTTACTCCGGGAGGTGTTTGGGGGAACAGGGTCTCACCCATTCCCATCTGGTCCCCCCTGGTAAGTTTATGGATGGCCACTAGATCCCCTCTCAGCCTTTTCTTGTGGCGGCTGAAGAGGTTCAGGTCTCATAGCCTCTCCTCATAGGGTCTGCCCTGCTGCCCCCTCATCATGCGGGTGGCCCTCTTCCACTGGATGCACGCCTCCTTTTTGGCTTTCAGGAATTCCTGAATGCCTTTGGTGAGCCAAGGGGGCTTTTGAGCACTCTTGCCCCCTTTGACTCGCGTTGGGACTGTCACCCCTTGGGCTCGGAGGATCGTCTCCTTAAGGAACAACCACTCGTCTTGGACACCTAGTTTCCCTACTCTCCGGGACTGCAAAGCCTCTCCTACCAATCTCCTCAACTGGCTGAACTCGGCCCTCCTGAAATCAAAGGCTACTGCCTTGCTGCAGGCCCTTGACACCCTGCGCTGGATGGTGAACTCCAACGTGCTGGAAGTCCAGCAGTATGGAAATAAACGTGCTCCAGCAGACTCTGGGGTCACATGCATCAGCATCCTCGTGCCGAAAAATGGTGGCAGGATGCTTTGAGCCCACCGCCATTTTTCAGTGCATGGGATGCTGACACCTCATGTGATCCTTGGGTGGTTTTAATAAGCGCAGCTTGCTAATTAAAGTGCCCCCTGCGTCTCCCAGAGCTCATGTAAAAATGCCCGCTGTTTACAAAATACAGTACGTTTTCTGTGTGTGTGAAATAAAATATTTTTGTTAAAAAGGATGTTTCTGTCCCCCTTTTTAACAAAAACAAATCCTTCAATCACAATCTTTTAAAAGTACTCAGATAAAAAATCCTCCACGCTGATTTTCACCCACCTGTTGCTCAGCATGGGTCTCAACATATGCCAAGCCTACTGGAAATGCATTGGGAGCTAACAATGAATGTAGCACTGGGGAGTTAGCTGTTTTCCAAAAACATGTCATTTATTTGAAGTTAAACTGCCTGGCATGTTTCAGCATTTCATATACATTTTCTCTCATGAGTAGAGTTAAAAATAGTTAGAAACCTGAGTTATGAACCAGAGAAGTTTTCTTGTACTTGGGAGAAAAAAATCAACAGTTGATACAGTGCATCTTGGGAGTTCAATATTTATTAAGTTAGAGTACAGTCATAAAACTGAAAGGTGAGGTTGAGTTCCCACGGCGTTTGCTCGCTTGTGAAGGGCTGATCTAATGAAATGTTCCCAAAATAGTTTATAAAAAACCCCCCTGTCCTTTGTTCAGTAGTGATGGTGACTATTTTGAATTGAATCAATGGTATAGTGACTATTTGTGTCATATATATAGACAATATTATATTATTCTTAATGTTTCCATTTTTTTCCATTATCATTCCTAAATTCCTGCTCTTGCAGATGATTGTTTCCTTACCTGTCTAATGGGGTTATCCTAATGTCCCCCACACGCTCCCATTGTTCTTCAGCACCTTCACCCCCAATTCTAATTCCCATTTCACATGATCTGTTGAAGTTGATGGGGACGGGATCAGAGCCTTACACTGTGTCCTTGAACTTCAAAATGTTTTTTTTCCCTGAAAGCAGAGTGGGGCCAATGGCGGACACAACTGCGATAGTTCATATTTCTGCATTTTAATTCATGAAGTCTTTTATGGAAAGTGTCAAGCTGAACAGTTGGAGATCCTCCTATGGGACAAAGGGGGCTTGCCAGGGGGAACTCTTTGTTTTTTTATAACCAAGTTTCTAGTAATTAATTACCATGTCCCATTTAATATTTCTCATGGAAGCAAAACGGACAGCAGTGATCTCTATAATAAGATGACCAAAGTAATTTTCCTATGACATTTGCTACCTATCTTGGTGCAGAAACTGTCCTGTCAATTTAAGTAAGATGTTGACTACCTGGCAGCCTGCAGAGCGCATCATGGCACCATCAAAGGGACCTGGTGAAAGCACCCTTTGGTGTTGCCTTGAAGTGGTGATGGAGACGAGGAGATGGAGGGTATTTCTTTGACTTGTGTGTTAGGTTTCTTTTGAACTGTGTAGTGTTTCTGGGAAGAGGGGAAGGAGTTCATGTGGGGTCTTTCAGAGGGGAATAGGGGCAAGAGCCACAGACCCTGTGTCGGAGGCAGGGCAGCTTTGGGGGGATGCAAGGGGTGCATGGGGGGATCTCCCTGAGAGTGAGGGACAGAAGAGGTGTCTTGTCCCTGGATGCGAGTGACAGTAGGGAGACGTGGTTGGGGTTGGCGGGAGGGTTGGATTCTGTTGGAGTTTAGGCAGGTAGATGTGGTTGGGGGGAGTTGAAGTCCAGGGGCTGTTTGGAGCATGCCGTCTGCAGTTGTCTGGAGCCCTGAGCCTTTTGGATAGAGCAAAGCCTACATCTAAAAAATAAATCATACCACCAATAACAAAATTAAAATTGTGATGAACAGCTTTGGGTTTGGATGCAATTCCTTTTGTTGTTAATCCTCAACAATATAGACGCAGGCTATGGGAGTATACAGCACACTTTTCTTTGTCCCTTCTTATTTTATAGGGTTTCCCCTCAGTGACACCAAAAGGACAAAGACTGAAAAGACCAGAGCATTTGTTAGCATGGGTAGAATTAAGAGCAATCTGAACCTGTCGTGCTTGTGAATGGTTAACTTGAAAAATCACAAGCATAAAAGAGAACAGGGTCATGGCTGTGTGCCTGGCATTGCATGCAGATAATCCCCACATGTCCAGTCAGCAACATCTGGATGCAGTGATTTCCAGAGGAAGGTGAACAAACTGTCCACAAGCCACATTGTGCAACTGGAAGGAAAAAAAAAAGCTTTCCTGACTCCTTCATGTGCCCAGCTGAAGCCCTGAAGCATGAGATTTGGTTAGGATCATTGTCTAAATGTAGGTCTGAATGGGATTTCTTCACTTCCCACTGCTTTGAGGAATGTTACCAAGGGATTTCAATTCTTTCTTCCTCCATGAAGTGGGTGTAATACTTCCTTTGTAAAGTGCTGTATGGTTTTTCTATGAAAGGACTGCAAATCAAAACAGATATTGTTCTTTTCTCAGTTTTGTTTTATCAGAAGGTGCACGCTTTTCTTTTTCTCTCTGAATCCAGACATGCAGGAACTTCGGAGAAAAAGGAGCTTGTATCAGCAAACTAAAGTTCTCCTATGGAAAAATGTACTTATCAAATGGAGGATGAAAAAACAGAGCCTGCAAGTGAGTGCAAAAATCAAATTGGGAAAAAAAGGAAAGAGCCAGCGTATTTCTTCCATGTGCAGATCAAAATTAGAAGCATTTTCTATGCCCCAGTAGGAGGTGACATTCACCTGTGGTTAAGGCTTTTTTTAATGAATCATAGCTCTTTCTTGCATACATGCCACAGATACTTGGTAGCAGTTCAAAAACAGAGCACTATGAGGGCGTGCACACGTGCAGTCACCTACCAGGTTGCCTCAGAGGTGCACTCCCCAGGTAGGAGGCAACCGGGGCTGCCCCTAGTGCCCTCTTCCCCAGGCAGACTCTGATCAGTTGTTGGCCCTGCGGCAGCAGTTGGCCAGGCCACCTTCCCTCCACCCGCTTGGCAGACAGGTGACAATCAGCTGTCACCATGCCACCGGCAGCTTGACCTTTGGTGGTATTGCTTCTTGTATTTGGATTCCTGTGCCTCAGATTCGAACTCATTACTAAGGCTGCTAGCTGTTGCTGCATGAAGTTAAAGTAAGTTGGACTTCCACAAGGGAACCTGGGGAAAATTGTACCATTGCTTAAAAAAAAATAAACGACCCAATCAACATGTATTGAAGTTGGAATACCTGGAGGGATTTATAAAAAGGGGAGCGCTGACCTTCGACTCATTTTGCCAATGAAGATTTGAACTGAGAAACCGTGACTCTATGGGTACGCCTGCACAGGAAAGGTCATTGTGATGAGTGAGGCTGTGAATATTCAGTAAAGGGATGCTACAAAGCATTATACACTGCTGTATTTCTTGATTTTTCAAATGAATTTCCTCAGACATGAAATGCTGCTCTTAAGCCTTTTTACAGGTGATTAGTGATTCCAGTTGTTAAAGTTCGCTTGGCCTGTTCTCAAAGTGATGAGCTTTGTTTGTTACTTTCCTAGTATTCGACTTAGGTTCTTATATCATTGCTTGCTATTCAAATATAGTGCTTAGAAAAGAAAGAATTCATAAATATTCAATATAATTCAAAGGTAATTCAAAATATGCATAATAAATAATGCCAAACAAATCCACAGTCTTACAAAAGTTTCAAGTTTGAGGAAAAAATTTTCTCTGAAATTTGGAGCTACCATCTCTAATGCTCAAGCAATAAGGAAGAGAGCACTCTTTCAAAGTGTTGTACCATATTCCTTCTTATCCCCTTTTCCTCTCTATTCGAGAATTGATCTTGTCTCTGCTTTTTCTCTTCCTGCTGTACTTCACAGGTAAAAGTACTTTTGATCCATACTGTCAAGATGTACCTTATGCTTCCCTTGGGCAATTAGATGACCTGACTTTTAATACTACATCGGCCAATGTTGTTTATACACCAGCGAACAGTACCGCAAGGCTTATAATGAAAAATGTGGCTTCCAAATCTCTCCTGGCAGGTACATCATGTCTATCGATGTTTACGGTTGTTATTCTATTACCTATGGTACTTGTGCTATGTTTTAATATCCTTTCATAAAGTGGAAAGCAAAGATAGGGGCCTCAGCCTTAATGCTATGATCCAGGTGAAGACTTCAAGCACTGCAAAGTTTCAATCCAGATTCTGAATTGTATTGCATAGACAAAGGGCAGTTCAGATCTCCCTGTGTGTTGGGGTTGCATACTGCTCCTTTCTCTTCAGTATGCAATCCCTTCTCTTGGGGTGAGGTGGGCACGCTAGAAGGGAAGGACAGATTACAGCGGGACCTGGACAGGTTACAGGGGTGAGCAAATGAAAATAGGATGGGATTCAATACTGACAAGTGCAGGGTGCTGCACTTGGGCAGTAGGAACCAGCAGCATACCTACAGGCTGGGGAACTCCCTTCTCAAAAGCACGGTGGCAGAAAGAGATCTTGGAGTCATTATTGACTCCAAGATGAACATGAGCCGCCAATGCGAGGACACAGTCAGGAAGGCCAACTGTACCTTGTCGTACATCCACAGATGCATCACAAGCAGGGCCAAGGAGATGATCCTCCCCCTCTATGCGGCACTGGTCACGCTGCAGTTGGAGTACTGCATCCAGTTCTGGGCGCCGCACTTCAGGAGGGATGTGAACAGCATGGAGAGGGTCCAGAGGAGGGCCACCTGCATGGTAAGGGGACAGCAGGGCAGACCCTACGAGGAAAGGCTACAAGACCTGAACCTGTTCAGCCTCCACAAGAGAAGGCCAAGGGGGAACCTGGTGGCCATCTATAAACTTACTAGGGGGGACCATCGGGGTTTGGGAGAGACCCTGTTCCCCCGAGCACCCCCCGGAGTAACAAGGAATAACGGCCGTAAGTTGTTAGAGAGCAGATTCAGGAGGCGCTACTTCACTGTCAGGGCGGCTAGGATCTGGAACCAACTTCCAAGGGAAGTGGTGCTGGCTCCTACCCCGGGGGTCTTTAAGAGGAGGCTTGGCGTTTACCTGGCTGGGGTCATTTGAGCCCATTTTTTTTCTCTCCTGTCCCTAATGTTCCTAAGTCTTTAGTCCTGTGCTGGGAAAATTACGAGAACCTTCTCGTTGTCTGTTTCAGGTGTTCTTGGACCTTTCCCGAGAGCAAGAGAAGGACAACTTCAATCTGGCTTTGGATGGAAATTATGATTGGAAACATCTTAATCAGGAAGAGCCATAAAAATATTAATTTCTTTCATTTATGATTTAATCAGTATTTTTAATCTTCATAATTTGACAGCATGCATATTTTCTATCAGTTGAATGCGATCATGTCAGTAGCAAGATGTCTGGCCTGTAGCGCTGCAGCTTTTATATTTTTGGGAGAGAAAATATCTTTCCCAAATGTATGTTCTCTTTTCATGGAAGTTTGTCTTTAATAGGTTAAATATGTGGATATTCTTAAGATAAATAGCTTTGAATATCCTAAGTAGCAAATGAAGAACAAGTCAGCAAACTTACAGGTGGGCTCTGAAGAGGATATGGGTTTGGAATCATCCGTTGAATGAAACCAAGAACAGAAAAGGAAGACCTTTTTAGGGCCTTATTTAAAAACATTCCCAATCTCCACCATCCAAATGTGACTCTGAGCCTGAATTGTTAATTAGTGGAGCTCTGTCAATGGAACAACTCCAGTGTACTCGCACTTGAGAAACTGCCCTCCATTTTTAGAAGTAGTATGCAAACTGTGCAACCTATATGTTGTGCTCGATTTGACCCTGGGGCACTTAAGTAACTAGTCAAAGAAGCATCTGTATCATTAGCAACTGCATTTGAGAATTGATAGAGCACAAAGGAGGTCCCAAACAACTAGAGAGGAGCAATACGGTACCTATCTTTATGAAGTAGGGGAAAGGAAGACTCTAGGATTCATAGATCTCTCTTTCTATCTGCAATAGCTGAACCTTATTATTATAAAGTCAGTTTGCCAAGACCAAACTGTTACGCTTATGAATTTTGTGGATAACAAGCTGAGAGAGGTAACAGACATTTTTGTCAATAGGATTATCCCCAGACTATTGTATCATACATCATGCCACTCGACTTGGCACTGGTGAGACCTCATCTGGGCCCCACACTTCAAGAAGGATATGAACAGATTGGAAAATTCCAGCGGAGAGTGACAAAAATGATTAGAGGTCCATGAAGCATGACTTATGAAGAAAAGCTGAACTAGTGTTATTTAGTTTGGAGAAGAGAAGACTGGAGAGCAGGGGGGGTTGGAATTTGATATGAGACTTCAAATACCTGTAGGGCGGTTATAAAGAGGGTGGAGACTGGCTTTTCTCTGTGGTCATAAGAGACCGAACAAGGAGCGATGGCCTCAAGCTGCAGCAGGGGAAATTATGAAACTTTTTGGTGATGAGGTTGGTCAAGCATTGCAACAGGCGACCTAGAGAAGCTGTGGGATTTCCATCCATGGAAATTTAAGAGCAGGTTAGGCAGCCCCTTGGCTGGGATGGTTTAGTCAGGGAAGTTCTTGCTAATGACCTCACGAGGTCCCTTCCAGCACTACTTTACTGTGAACTTATACAACCAGTATGGCTATATTAGTGTAAGCCTCTTAGATGGCTAGTATGTAAAGTTTGTAAAGATTTTGTCATTGGCTAAGAGGCATCAGCCTGAAAGACAGAAACTCAATATTCACAGGACAGGTTGAGTGTGAGGGTTGGCAAGTTGGGGCGGGGGGGATGTCCTCTGTAATCCTCAGCTGGACGGTGGGTCTTAGAAATCAGTGAGACTCAGCACACTTGAACGTGAAGTCATTTCTAAGGGCAACAATGGCTCAGCAATAAAAAAACAGGTTTTTACTGGCTGAATACAAAAATAAATGGAAAACTGTATTTTAATATAAATATGCTATAGGCCAATATTTCTATGCATGCCACTTTATGGGATCTGATTAGAGAATATCCAAATATTGGTCCAGATTATCCATTTGCAGAGAAAGAGTCAATTGACAGTACACTGGCTCTCTTCCCTAGTTCTGGCCCACCTCGGACCCAGGCTGGTTTACTCTGTCCGGTTGGCCAAAAACATTGCCAACTGCTGTTGCACAGAAGTGCAAAAGTACTGAAGCGAAAACAAATATTATCTTGCATTTGGTCACGTGAAACAACTTCCTGATTTCAGTCCGTGCAGTTTTCCAGAGGAACGGCCTTACAGTTTTTATCCTCAAGGAATATGAACCACAAAACTGAATAATGATTATGAACAAGGTCACTGTTTACATTTTTTAAGTTTGTTATTTTTATTCTCAAACCTCTGGATTTTAGACTTGACTTTGCCATATGAATATATATCTATCTATCGCAAAAAGCAAGCATCCAAGGTTCCAGCAGTACTATAGTTACCGTGCACACCTTTCTCCCTAAAAGCAGCCTCCCAAAATTGGGCTGTGCGTCTTAAGTAGGGAAGCTGATTCTTCTTTGCTGGAGTAGAAGAAAGCCTGGAGACACCAGTAAGCTGCCAAGACAGCTTCCATTTGTCTATGGCTCATCAAGAAGGGGCATGATCCTGCGCTAACCACCTCACAGCCATGGCTGTTGGCTGAGCACTATAGCTTGTGCCTGAAACAGCAAGGGAGCTCTTGCATGCAGTCTGTGTCTTGATGAGACTTGTGGTGCAGAAACAGTCCTTTCTTTATACAAGTTCCTGTAAAGAACTATTTACAATAAAGATGTAACAGAATTGTTATTGCCCCCTTGCAAGGGTCTGAAGCCTAACCTTGTGTGGCACAGGGTATGTCCTCCTAGAAACATAAAGTGTCCAGAAAGTGTGTCATCCCACAAGGCAATCTGGGTGAGGCAGCCAGAAGTTCCCAGGACATCCTGTGTTCCCAAAAGGACTTACTTTATGTCACATAATCAGCCATGACTCTGGGACAAATCTTTTTTTTGCTCCATTCTGCCTTCCAAATACAAGTAGGTGTCTTATTTGGGTGTGATATGTAAGACAACATGACCTTAAACATTACAACAAAATATACTGCATTGCAAACCTGTTAAGAGATATGAGCATTGATGAGGTGGAAATTTGTTCTTTCAAAATTATCAGCCATCTTTGTTGCTCATATGATAATCAGAAAGATCATGTTCTCTTTCAGATAGTTATACTATGTTCTCTTCTCATTTCCTTTTCCTCTATTATCCAGGAGTGGATCCTGACACTACTTTTTCTTTGCTTGCTGTACTTGGTAGTATTACATCCTTCACACGATTGCTGGGGCCCTTCAGGCCTGGGGTTTGGCCTTTGTGCTTAGCTTAAGCTGCGTGCTTAGCTGGAACTGTGGTCAAAACATGCACCCAGTGAAAAGGAGCAGATGGAAAAATACTGTTTCCTATTTGGCAGACAGAAGCAAGATTATTAATATGCAGTAAGGTGAAGGCTTACACTAATTTTATGTAATGAGAATTGCAAGCTATCTGGTATATCAAGAGAGACGAGAGAGCGTACCCTTCGCAACCTGCCCCTGAAAGAGCCGGTCACTGATTCAAGATTCAGAACTGGGGCAAAGGAGTCGGGAACCCCATACGTGACCTGGCCCGGCCATCCAGTGATGTTATGTTCATTATATATTGGGGTGGTGAACATGTTGTATTGCTCTTGACTAACTCCAGTAATAGACTTGTAACAGCTAAAGGCTGAATAAATGTATTATTGTTTTATAAGCAGGGATCTGCAATCAAAATGAAACACCCTAATGTGTTTCATTTTGATCATGAAAAAATGTGCAATTTGAGTTAATTTTTTCCTCCAAAAGATTGGGGATTTTTTTTATCAGAGAAAACCAGGATCCCTATTTATGAGTAATCGTGTCCTAATCTTGGCATTAACATCTGGTACAAGGCCCAAAATAATGATACTGGATGTAACAGGATGAAACACCAGATGCTTTTCTTAGACCACCAGAATCTCCATGATGTCTGAATGTATGCCATCTAATTCAGGAGCATAAGGGAGGTTTTCCCCTTGCTTGCCATCCTGGCAAACTCTCAACCCATTTTCTGAATGTCAAGCTATTTTCTCCCAGGCTGATGCCTCCTGGCACATGACAAACAATCCTGCAAACTCAGTTCCATTATCTGTGACATCCATGCCTTTGGTGATGTGTATGCAGCACTTCTGCACATAAGTCAATGCAGGCATGTATCCTGATTGCTTTCAGTAGGAGTCGAATCAAACACAGGAGTTAACTCAGAAAGTTGTCTGCTTGTACCCAGATCACCTGTGAGGTTTCTGGGGCACTGTGCCTCCTGGGGTCTATGACTTCAAGACCGTCTTGCTGTTTCGATTCTTTCAGAGTCATAACCCCAAGATTTTGAGTGTCTCTGTTGAAGACCTGGAAGCCTTGGGTCCTATAGTCTGGGTCTTAGCTTAGGCAAGAAGTCATTTTTATAACTTCATCTTTTTAATGAAGCATGACCATATTCACCTGGGGCAAGGGCATGACTCCAACTCCTCACCCTTTGCCCCCTTCCCTAGCAGTCATAATTCTTCTGTCTTTTAATGCAGTTTAATCTTCACACTACTCTCTGCTGTTCGGTCTGTATTGCTACCACCAGCCTCAAGAGCTTAGTTGGGAACCAATGTGAGCATCCCTAGCTCGGTAGTTTAACTGTTGCTGTCCAGCTGGAATTAGAAAAAACCTCTATGTTTAACGTACCATGACGAGAAAATCAAACTACTGTTTGTTGTGCTTTGTATGGTAAGAAGCAAAGGAAATTTCCCATCTGCTGCAGTTACTGTTTCAGAAGCATTTTCTAAAATAGTAATTGCAAACAAAGCTGTCCTACAGATAAAAACCAGGCTGGACATGGCTCCCCTGTTTCCCCACACTGACATGTTGCAGTCCTTTTGAAGTTAGGTCTGGCTTGCATACAGGGCAGTAATCGATTTTAAAAAACACATTTGGGGAATTCTTTTCTTGCCTCCCACTCTCCCCTTTATGCATAAGAAATGTCAAGTGTTTCCCAGCTAACTTTTGAGAGAGACCTCCATCAGGCACGTCAGCAGAAATGTGTTCTCTCATCTTTATATAAAGGGAGAAATGCAAAGAGCTGCCAAGGAGGAAGGCTCTCGGGGGGTAGGAGAGGGGAAGCCAATGAAACACAAAGCGGTCACGTGAGGTTTGTAACTGCTAATAGTAGGGGGAAAATGCCTCTTCACAGAAAAGCACGAAGAGCCATTGCTTTGATTTCAAAATATATCCCAGGAAAACTGCTTTTTTCTGCATTGCTTTTACTGCTATTAGAAGGCAAATATTCCTGATTCCTCTTAAATTGTTGGCTTTAAGGTAGGAGTTCTCTTTTTCTACTGCATTGTCTTAATCAAATATGAAAACATCCAATAACTAATAACTTGAAAAGTAAAGCTGTGCCACTCTGTGCAGTACAAGCTATGCTGGAAAGAACTGTCCATACTTATTGTTGCAGCTTTGGGTTTAGTCAGTTCGGTATCTATAAATAAGAGAAACATTAGGAGAGTGATGGTGACATTCCTCACTCAGTTTGAACCAGTTGTCCAGCTCTTATTTGTGTGTCTGGACTGGAAGACAATGTGAAGTTATTTTTGGTATGCATTTGCCTGCTGTGCTTTTGCCCATGCACAGGCAACACAACACACAGTTTGTCTTTTCCAAGCACATTTGTAAATCTGCAAAGAAGTGAATGTTTATATAACTCTTATATAACTCTTCATGACTATTTTTGTTGTCTTCTTTCTGGGTATTAATTTTTACTTTTGCTCTTTTTCTTGGGGCAGAGTTGTGGTTTGTCTGTGACCTGTGAATGGATGCGATGTCTAAAATGTACTTCTGAATAGCCTGGGTCCCTCCCTGATATTTTTTCAGTAAAAAAAAAAAAAAGCCTTCACCATAAAGATAAAAGGTAAAGTTCTGCATTCTTAGAGAGAAGGCAGTTGTTCTGTCTTTGAGGTTTTTCTAATGGAGGAAGGAGGCTCACCATGTGCAATTCTTTTTCATAACCAAGTTTTTTGTAATCTCTGCTGATGAATTGCTTCAATTGTACACAACATTAGTAGCAGTGCCCTCCGTTATTAGATGACTGAAGCCATTTACAGCTGCCTCAGCTGATCTTGATGGAGAATCTGCTCTTTCAGTTAATGTAGCAGATCTTTCTAGCCTGCCTAGTAGACAGACGTTCACTGCAATAACAATAATAATGCAACTAAAATTGTAATGAATTGTTACGTCACATTTACTTTTTTGCTAATCCAGAATATAATACTATAGAAACAGTCTATGAAAGCATAAAGCATGTTTTTATTTTCTTTCTCTGAAATAGCGTGCGCTGTTTTCTATCAGTTTCCATCCCCAAGTTAAAACCAAAGAGCCAAGAGTGAAAAGGATTTTTTTTAGTATTAGTAGAATAAATAGAAATCTGAATCCATTGCACTTGTTCATGTTAAACATGCAAAAACACAGAAAGGAGTGGGGGGTCATGTTACGTACAGTATTTAACATCGTGTTCGGGTATTCTCCACTGGTTTAGTCAGCAACATCTGGACACAAGCATTGCCAGAAGTGCTTCAGAAGAAGGTGAACAAAGTATCTAAAGAACAAATTATGCACTAGGGTAAAAAACATACTTCCTGACTCCTCCAAGTGATCAGTGAAGCCCCTAAACCATGGGATTTGGTTAGTCACCGTCTAAATGCAGAACCAGAAGCCTTGTGTGCAGTGCTGGGAATCCCAAAAGTCATTGCCTTTTGCTTATAAAAGCTATGCTGCAGAGATGGTCCTAGAGTTAAGGCATGACCTGAGGAGTTGGGACATCTGAATTTGATTTCTCTGCCACCACCGACTTCTTTGCATGAAGGAATAGTGGCAAGCAATTTCAATTCTTTCTCCCTCACTAAAATGGGAGTAATAGCTACCTTTTCAAAGTGCCGTGATATTCCCAGATGAAACGACTGCACACGCAAAACTATATATATTCTTTTTCTGCTTTGTTTTTTTAGAAGATTCCTGCTTTTGCTTTTCTATCTAGAGTAAAAAATGCAGACACTTCAGAGAAAGAAGAGCATGTACCAGCAAACTAAAGTTCTCTTATGGAAAAATGTGCTTATCAAATGGAGGATGAAGAAAAAAAGCTTTCAGGTGAGCACAAAAAGAAAATTTAGGAAGCAAATTAAAAGCACTTAAATAGAATGCTTTTTTTTTTCTTAGCTGAAAGAGCTAAGTGGGGGGGGGTGTTAATTAACTGATGTATTTTGTCATCAAAGTAAAAAAAAAAACCCCCAAAAAAAAGTATTTGAAAAGTCCCAGTGAGGCAGTTCTCTTTGTGCAGTTCATGCGTTGTTAAAGCTTTTCTTTTTCTATTGATCTTAGATCTTTCTCTTATCCATACCATAATGTAAATGCTCAATAGCAAACATTCATAATGCCAGCTCTTCGCTATTCAGTCGGGCATTCAAAGACTTGATCGTGTTGATATAGTGATCTGAAAAACACAAGAGTTCAGCTACTATTTTTCACTTATAAAACCTCTACAGATTTGACTGATTTTGGCCACGTGACAAAAACAACATGTTTTGACTTGCTAGATAGTATTGCTGGTCATATTTGCACTGCCAGGTGTCAGATTTTAAAACTTTAGCTAGTGATAATAGCAAGTTATGACTGAAGTTCAAGTAACTTTTGAATTCCATGACAAACTAGAAAAATTCAACCGTTGTTTAACAACAAGCAGGTGATGAAAGGAAAGGCTACTGAAATCAGAGTAGCTGGGTGGGGGTCAGGAGGATAGGCACAGTGTGGGCTGACATTATATTGCTAATTCTTCTCTAGTATTCAGGACTCAGCATCCCTGCCTGAAAAGGGGGTGTGAGTGAGCTAGGCTGTGAATTTACAGTAAGGCCATTTTTACACCTGGTTTGCACTGAGTTTAAAGGTTGCCCTCAAATGCCCTACGCAACAAAAGCTCCCCCTTCCCTAGCTGCGTTTCCTACCTATTCTGCACAGAGGCATGACCAGAGAGACAAGTAATGGGCAGACTGAAAAGGGAACTCAAGCAGAGCCATTGCAGGAATCATACTCATTACTTGTTGCTCCTTCTGTACTCAGTTCTCATAACCAGCAGTAGGGTCTAGAAATGGATCTTGCTATAGATTTCTTCTTTCTCCCACCTTACTTACCTTAGGTGGGTGCTGAACACTTGACACACAGTATTTCACCCCAGAAGTACTGTACAGGTTTCCCTCGCTGACCACTGGGATTAGGTTCCTGAAAGTTCCCGTGGTTAGCAAAACCATGGTTGGCAAGACAAAGGACTTATGGGGAAAAATGGCAGGTGGTGGGCTGATGTGCAGCCATGGAAAACCGTGGTTACTCAAAACTGAATACCGTGATAGCCAAAATAGTATATAGAATATTAAGTGTGGATACTCAAAACTGTGGTTGGTGAAGGAAATCTGTATTACATAGTGCTGGCCAGAAAATTGATCTCCTCCCCCCCTCGTCCCCCCCGAAAATTGGATAAAGAGCATTCAGGTTTTCATTTTTAAAGCTGTGACAGCCCCAAACCTGGTTTTTTTGTTTTATTTTGTTGGGTTTTTTCATCTTTCAATTTGTCAATACAATCCTAAAAAAGCAGTATTTTTTCTAATGGAAATATGGCATGGTTCATCAGAAGCATAGATCAATTGAAAACTATTTCAATTTTTTCTTCATTAAAAAAGTAGTGGTCAAGGTTTGATCAGATCAACATGCAGCAGACCTTTGCAAGTGGGTGCACACCTGGGCCACACTCCACATGTACGCTTGTTGCACATCTGAATATTACATATTGGAGGAAACACTTTAGAGATTTATCACGCACATTATTTAATATGAATACATGTGTTTATAGATTAAACTGCCTGTTCTCTACAGCTAATATTACTGCAATCCTGAGACAATACAAAGCAATTTCTGCCTGGTGTTTTCTCATTTTGAAACAAATGTAAACAACGATATAAAATGTTGATCATAAATGGCGTCTGCATTTGCATCTTTAAAGTTCATTCTTTGTATTCCCAAAGGTAGGGATTTTAGACTTGACTTTACCCTCCTCGGCTGTAGTAATATTAAAAGTTATGAAAAATTGTAATACCAGTACATACAAAAAGGATAATATAGAAAATTGTTCTGAGTCATATTCTCTTTCAGGTTATTATATCATGTTCTCCTTGCATTTTTTTCCCCTATTACACAGGAATGGATCCTCTCATTACTTTTCCTTCCTGTTGTGTACCTAGTAGCATTGCACTGTTCTTTTCCTTCAATTGATGAAATACCTCACACTTTCCTCGGACGCTTAGATGATCCTGCCTTCAATGCTACTGAGGTTACAGTTGCCTATACCCCAGTGACAAACACTACGAGACAAATAATGAATAAGGTGGCATTTGACTCTGTCATGAAAGGTATGTCATGCCTGTCAAGTTTTACAACTTGCCTGGCTAGTACATAGAAGTCATCCTAATTTATCCATTATCACAACTAGGCATTATCCAGTACCTCTCATTTTCTTTTAGTGTAGTGTGACAAGTATAACAAAAGGATATGACTAAGCATAGCCCAGTAGTATTGAAGTACATGTTGGTTCATTCCTTTCAGGAAAGTTCATAAAATAATTAAGTTTCCTAAGTATATTTAGCTGTCTGATCATGAAAGAACTAGACTGATTCCCAGTACTTCTTCATTTTAGACATTGCAGAAACTATTACTTCAATGATAGATGTAGTTTCAGGAAAAAAGCAGAGTGGAAATCACATGTGCTTGCACACTGAAAGCCAAATGGAAATAAAATGAATTGATTATTGGCTGTCTGGCACTCCAGATAACAGAGGTACTGTGAAGCCCCATATTTCGGACCCTAAGAAGAAAGAAAGAAATCTGAAACTTTCCTTAGTGTGATGTGATAACATGTATTTCTTCATCATTTGTTGAGTGGAAAGCAAAGGCTTAGCCTGAGCCATAAAATCGTGATCTCGGTCCACATACCAAACACCCAACAGTTTGAATCCAGAGAGACAAGGGCCACTAAAGAGGGAAGTTCAGACCTGTATCTGCATTTGGATCCCACATTGTCACCTGCAGACATTTATGGATACTGTTAGGATCCAGGGTTTGTGTTCAGAGACTTTCTAGTGAAAAGTGCCTTCTGATTGACTTCTGCAACATGGCTAACTACTAGGGCTGTGCAAAGCTTCGATCGATGATTTGATTCAGTGGAGATTCAGCCCGATTCGGCAGCCGAATCTCCAAATCCGAATCGAATCAGGAGACCCATTAATCTCTCCGAATCGAATCGGAAGCCTCTGAATTGATTCGGAGAGATTTGGAGAGAGATGCCGATTTGGCCGTAGACGCAGCTTTTTGTGTTTTTTCTACATACCGTTCCCATTCATCCCCCTTTTCCCAGGGAAGGGATAAGTTCCTGATCTGATGCATTCCTCTGGGTAACTCCTTGCTGATGTCAATCGTGCCAACAACCGTATGTGGAATAGCAATGGGCTTTCCCACGGAATGCCTAAGTAATGTAATTAAGAGATGGTGTTTGCCATACAGATGAAGTCTTACTTAAGATGAAGTCATTAATTAAGCAAGCAGGAACATAATAATATCTTTTTGTTTGCAGGCTTGTGAATGCCGCAATGCTGGGGCAGATGGAGTGTCCCACAGGAGTGCAGGGGGGTCCTCTGCATGCTCAGTGGCTGACCTAGAAGTAGACCAGAAGTACTTCCAGTCCACTTCTGGGTCCATTATGGAGTGTGAATGGGACCACCCCCCAGCCTCCTGGCTCAGCAACTGGTGCCTTCTGGGTCTGGAGGAGCACCTAGGGTCCCCCTGTGGCCAGTCGTTGAGCCAGGGGCCTGTGGGGGGAGTCCCCCGCATGCTCAGCATTGGACCCAGAAGTATTTCCAGTCCACTTCCGGGTCTGCCACCGAGTACATGGGGGACCACCTTGCACTCCTGCGAGACGCTACATCCGCCCCACCGTCTCAGCATTCACAAGCTGGGCCTGGTACCTTGAGGTACATAGAAAAAACATATAAAGCTACATCTGTGGCCGAATCACTGATTCTTTGAATCCGAATCGAATCTTCAGATTCAGCTGAATCAATTTGGGACAGTGATCCAAATCAGCAAATCAAATCACTGTCCCCCCAAATTGGGCCAAATCTGAATTGAATACTGCCCACTTTGCACACTCCTACTAACTACCTGTCTTTGCTAGTGAAAAGATGATGTTTACAGTAGAGAAGGCCATCCTCACAGTCAAATATTGCATTCACTATTGATCCTAGCAAGAATCTCTTATTAAACTCTTCCAAGCTGATTAAATCTAAGGTGACTTCAGATATCCCCACACAGAACTAAGCAGAGAATAACACCATGAAGACTCTTCATTGAAGAGAGTCGCACCACAGACCGAACCAAAAGATGTAGGGATTTCCAGAGCTTGCATTTTTGAAGTCACTGATCAACATATTTGTTTTATATAAACCACAGGTATAACAACAGAAGCGGTAGAAGATGAAAAAGCCCTGGAAACAGCATGGGCTGAGAATGAAAGCATTGTAGGGGTTGTATTTGAAGATGACTTTTCCTATCGCCTGAGGTTTGCTTCCAGATATGTGGCTATTCCAAATGAAAACTTGGGGGATGTAGGTAATTCTGATTGAGATTCTTATTCAGAAAGGCAATTGATATGAATCAGCATGGCTCTGCTGGACCAGATCTGGCCCTTATCCTCTATATGATCAAATATTTTTATCACCTAGAAATAACCACACGTTCAAGCCTGTTTTACTCTGTTAACAAAAAAAGCTATCTTGTAAAACATTTGGTCTTCTATTGACTTGAAATCTTCACGCCACTTGGTATGTTGCATTCAATGTCAGTCTCTTTTTTTCTGTCTCATTATATAGTTTCATGCATTAAAAATGGATGTAATGCCACATATGTTAATGTACCTGTTATGCACTATTTTTGTTCTCTGGTTTCTTGACAAATCTAAATCAAGCACATAAAACTAATGTCCAAAAAATTGCATCCATGCTCTTGTGAGCAGCCACGGTAAAACCATTAAAATTTTAATGTAGAATAAAGATTGTTTCAACTCCTAACCTTGACCAGTGGTTGCTTAGGACAGGGCATTTAAGGTGATATTCTGTGGAAGCATCTACATTTCCATAGGCATTAAGCCATACCGGTTTTGTTCCGGTTTGTTGTTGTTGTCATTAAATTGATGACAGCAATCAAGCACATTTCATTGAAAAACTTCCAACTTAGAGATTTAATATGTCCTAAAGAATTGAAATATTGCTCAGATGTGTAGCATAGGAAGTATCACAGTATCCTGTGTCATTGAAGAATGTGGGAGATTGCCCATAGTACATCTCAAATTGGAGTAGTAAAGCGGGGAAAGGGATTTGCTGCCAGGCACATCCACTGCAATGGAGATTATTGCATATAGTTCGTGCAACTGATCTTTCATCTTGGCTGCAGATTCCTGTTACAATTTTTCTGGAAGTTACTGTGAAAGCCCAAGATACTGGTACAACGGATTTGTGTCTTTGCAGTCCAGCATTGATGCCGCCATCATAGAAGTAAGTGCAACTCCTGAGGTGACATTATTTTCTGTTTTCCAGAAAGTGAATTTTTCACCATGAGAATCATGGAGAGACCATTCCCAATGGTCCTAACCACTAAGTGAATTAAACTAGCAAAGGAAATTAGGAGAAAAGGAAAGACTGAAACAGTTCTCAGTGTATATGCTAGCTAGCCATTGATAACTATTCTGTTAGCATCATAATAGCGTTGAGTTTTAAAGAGAGTTGGGAAGCGATGGCATTCAAGGGTTTTGTTGATCTCTTGTAGTGTCTTTCAAGAATGATGGGGGGCAGATGAGAAAGGGCAAAGGTGCCTGAGGAAAAACTGAAGTCCTGAGCTCTCATGCATCCACACAGCATGTACCCTACCTGCCTTAGGCTCTATATTGACTCCACATTTTGCAAAGTCCAGATCAGAATAACTCTGTAGTGGATTCCTGGCTTCTACACTGGTTTGTCACTGTGGCTCTTCCAGTGCACCCCATGAGACTTCATTACTAAGAGAGGATAGTAAGACAACCCACAGATATTTGCAGGGACACTGGACAGTCTTTCGAAACAAGACACTATTGATTAGTCAACTCGGTTACAATCCATAGAGTCCTTGCAAAACCTATATGCATGTCTCTTACCTAATTTGTGAGCTTTTGCTTCATCAGTGAAGCAAAGTCCTCTTGGTTCTGGTTTTGGAAACTGATCTTGACAGTACCATTTTGTTTGCACTTGCCGGGGAAGACTGAAGTTTTCCAGGCCAGAAAGGAGGTTACAGCAGTAAAAGTATGTGGAGTTCGCTGTCATACCAACTGTCCCTATCAATATTCAGTGGCATATGAAACTCATCTTGCTGTACAAAAGTTAACCTGCATTAGCTAACTTTGCTAACTTTAATCCTTTTCAGGGCACAACAAGTCATTCTGTCTGGGAAGAAATGAAATCCATTGCTGGTGTCCGTATGAGATCATTAAACATCACGCCTACAATAACAGTGGAGTATTCATTTATCTTGATTACTCTTGTAATGTGTTTCTCTCCCTTTATGCACTTTTTGGCACTAAATATGACAAGCGAAAAAAGAAAGCACAAGGAATTGATGAAGATGATGGGGCTGCAGGACTCGGCA
>NW_005841879.1:824509-825164 GCF_000455745.1 Alligator sinensis
AGTTGTTGAAGTAGCTAAAATGTGTGTGCTTGCAACAGTAAGTAGGTGTTTGTCAAGAGGAATGTATTCGCAATGAATGCAATGAACTGCTAGCTTCACTCCCTCCTGGGAACAAGAGGGACTGAAAAAAGCAAACAGACAGCAACTACAGGTGGAAATTAGGCCTGTATGAAGCGGCTAGTATTCGCGTCGGGTTCAGACTTGGACGATTCGGGGGATAGTGATTCAATTTGGTGATTCAAATCACTGTCCTGATTCAATTGGGACGAATCTAATTTGGAGATTTGGCTCTTGCCGAATCTCCAAATCAGGCAGGCCCATCCCCCACCTGCTCTCAGCCTAGCAATGGCTGCCCTGCCTGCCCCAGCTCCCAGCACTTGTAAAAAAAAAAAAAAAAGCCCCGACTCAGCAGGGGCTGCCGGGGGGGGGGGGGGAGAATGACCACTGCCCCATGCTGCATGGGAGGCTCTGCAAGAGCCCCCCTTCCCTCTCCCCTTGCTCCCCCAGCCCTCCCACGGGTGCCCTGCCCAGGCCAGCTCTGACCCTTTAAGAAAAAAAAAACCCAGGAAAAGCCCGCAATTCACCACTCCTGCTGGCAGGGAGCAATCCCAGCTGCCCTATACCATGTGGGGGGCTCTACACGAGCCCCTGAAGC
>NW_005841879.1:825304-835740 GCF_000455745.1 Alligator sinensis
GTGGGGGCGGCTTGGGGAGCAGTGGGGGGCGAGTGGGCTGGCAGGGGTCCCCCCCCATGGTTCCCTCCCCCCCTCTCCCACCCCTGGTACTTACCAGTTTGGAGTCGGCTGCAGCTCCCTGCTGCAGCCACAAGGGACTGCCCGAATCACCAAAGCTCTCCAAATCTTTCCTGAAAATTCGGAAAGCTTTGAATCGATTCGGACCTTTCCATTGGTCCCCTGATTCGATTTGGATTCAGAGATTTAGCCACCTAATTGGGCCAAATCTCCTCCAAATCGAATCAGCACCTGAAGCTTTGCACAGCCCTAGTGCAAATCTTTATGGGGAGACTGAGAACTGTGTGTGGGGAATGTAAAGAGGCTGTCACTTCAGAGCAAGGACCGATGTATGTTGTTTGGAGTAGTTCATGCAGACTCACTCTGTAATACAGTTTATAGCTGTTCTCAGGAAAAGCTGAACCTTTGACTCTCCTTGAAATTTTTTATTTAAAAAATAGCTAAAAAAAATCCCCAACTCTCGGGGCTGGAGAGCTTTTCATAGTAAGAAGATATACCAGACAGCTCACCCTTCCTGGCTTGGGATTCTTTTCTTAGGGAGTGTGTGGGTTTGAGGTCTCTCACTAGATCTATGGAAATACAGGCAGATTTGTAGTACAGCCACAGATGGTGACATCATTTTTTCCTAGCCATATCACATAGGGAGACCCAGGAGACTTAAGGTAATAGAAACCCATCTGACACTGAGGATCCTCTGATATCTGTGAGGCTTGAGAATAGCCTGTTTTCTATGCAGGGTGGTTCAAACACCTCCTCCAATGGGGAGAAAACTCTGTCCGTCCCCATTCATCCCCCTTTTCCCAGGGAAAGGATAAGTTCCTGATCCGATGCATTTCTCTGGGTAACTCCTTGCTGATGTCAATCGTGCCAACAACCATAGGTGGAATAGCAATGGGCTTTCCCATGGAATGCCTAAGTAATGTAATTAAGAGATGGTGTTTGCCATACAGTTGAAGTCTTAATTAAGATGAAGTCATTAATTAAGCAAGCAGGAACATAATAGTATCTTTTCATTTGCAGGCTCTCCTGGAGTTTGCTGTATGCCATCAATATTTCGATTATGTCCTGTGCATTGACAGCTATCTTTTTTAGTGAGTTTTTCCTCATGAGCAGTTTCTCTGCTGTCTGGCTTCTGTTTTTCCTTTATGGCATCTCATCCGTAAGTCTGAGTATAAATTTCTTTACCTCTCACATTAAAATGTCAGTAATAGCCTACATTGCTAATAGCTACAGGGCAGATATGAGGGTGTCTCGGTACTGTAGCCTTTGCTTGGTCAGACCGATTGTTTAAGCTGAGGACATCTCTTAAGGCCCCTCTACATGTTACAGGCATTGTGTAGTTAACCAGTTTCCTTGAGACCAGCTACATGTGCAAAATACTTATCATGCCATGAAAAGCTCCAAACTGCTATAAAGTTAGACCTCAACAATGTGTACTAACTTTATAGCTGGTTGCTATTCAGGTTGAATGTGCACGTGTAGCAGGGTCTCCCCAGCTGCAGCTGCCCAAGCAGCTGTTGACTCTGGGTCCTGGCAGTACCTGAAGGTCCTTATATTATCCACCACCTATGGACATGCTGGGTAGCAACACAGCTGTGCCGCCAGATATGTGGAATATGAGAACATGATTGTAAAACCCTTATTTAATCACATTTTCAGATTCCACATGTGATTCAATGAGGGTTTGAAACTATGATATTCAGGATCTCTGCTAACATTTTTCAGATGAATTCCATTCAGTTGAAATACACTTAGTGCAAATACAAATATTACTTGTTGAAGATGGTTAGCCATGTCCTTCTTTGAAAAGACACCCGCTGAATTAAATTTTGCTTCCAGTATTGCCTTAAGCTTGAAGGTGAAATATTTTGGATCTCTTCAAAATTGTTTGGGTGTACTCAGCTAATCCTCTATCATTCTTTAACCCCATTCTTACTGCCAGATTAATTTTTCATCATTTTTGTGCACTGTATATAGTACCGCATAAGAACAGAAATTATGATCCTGGTGGTTTGTTTAAAACTATTCCTTCGCTAGCAAAAGTCACTTGAAATCATAACATATATTAAGAATTTGAACAAAAAAGGAACTTAACCAAGGGGTAGTTTGAAATAAAAAGAACTACTTTTTTTTTAAGGGAGCCCTGCGGTGTTTTTGTATAGGTAGTGAAAATGATTGAGTATTGATTCTAGGATATAACCATGGGTAATTTTCTGTTTAAACTGCATACAGCAAGGTGAGTCATACATTTTTGTTAATGGGTCGTGTCTAGTGTGGCCATCTGTCCCATTTTTCCCAGGAGAGCCCTGGATTTTGGACATCAGTCCTAGGTGTGGGCCACAGATTAAAATGTGTGTCCTGGGCACGAGGCGTAGTCTGGCAAGGAAGGGAAGCAGCACCATGCCCCATGAAGGCAGCCAAGCAAGCACCACAGCTGCCCTGCTTGCCTGTGACAGCACGCTGCTCTACCTCCGCCTCTTCTTGCAGTGCACCGCTGATTTGGGAGGGGGGAAGAGGAAGGGGGCAGTGTCCTGGATGTCCTGTATTTCCAACCGGGATGGGTAGCACCCTAGTCTTGTCATGGTTGAACATGTGCATCTCCCACTGTCTCTCAAGTATCTCCTTCAGACCTGTTCTTACCTCAGAGCACTTCATTCACAGCCTCACCAAGAGCTCCTGTATCTTTACAGATCCACTTCATCTTCCTGCTCAGTTCCCTCTTAAAGAAACATAAAACCACTGCCAACGTTGGGTTCCTCCTCACCTTCGCCTTTGGATTCCTGAGTCTTATTGTACTGCTGACAAAACTCCCCGCACCTTTGGAATGGGCTTTGGGACTCCTCTGCCCCTTTGCTTTTAATGTGGGATTTGCAAAGGTATGGAAGAGTGTTTGGGAAACTGTAACTAGGAGCTGGTTCTCTGCATATGCTAGGTTCTTGACAAGCAGATTACAATTTACCTGTTACGGTGTTAGCTTTCAACGGCTCCATTTGTTAGATGATACATAAGCACAGAGGCATAACTCCTGTCCCAAAGAATTTGTTGCAGTCTATTTGTCCTATGTTAGGTAAATAGAGAGCATTAGGTTGGAGTAAGCCAGAATTGGGTATGATCTACCCAGTTGGTATCATTGGGTATCATCATAAATAATGTAGAAATCTATTTCAAGTGAGGAAAGAACAAGAGGGGAGCTATGGTGATGATGGACTTCACAAATTATTTCTAGGCATGCAAAGTATTGTGTAAATCTCATCATGCATGAAGATTCTCAGACTTTGTCTTTTCTTGCAGATTTTTCATTTAGAAAAATATGGAATAGGTTTCTCTTTTTCTAACTTGATGGAGGAATCACACGTTTTATTGAAAACTTACATAATACTGATTCTTGATGCCATTTTGTATATGGTGCTGGCTATCTATTTTGACAAAGTTTTGCCTGGTAAGCAGACTCATAAATAAGACTGTGTAGATTTCTTTTTATACACAGGTGTAGTTTTAAAGCTGCCTGTCTGTCTCCCTCTCTTTCATACATGAACACAAGTGCTGGAAATGAATATACAGGATAATGGAAAAATGCTGGGAAAATAAATTTTAGGGAGAACATCAGAAACATTTATTATATAGACTCCACATTCAACTGTGGAACAGTTCCCCAGGGAGATGGAAGATGGCTGGTGTCATGCTATGAATGTACTGGCAGAAAGACCATAATTTATGTAGAAGGGAAAGGGACAGACATTTCAGGCCGGTATATTGGCCCAAATTGTTGATTCTTCAACTATTGTTGAAAAATGTTGAATGGGAAATGTTGATTCCCCCCCCCCATTTCTGATATTTTTGGCTTGTTAGTTTGTCTGCTGGTTCAAACCCTGGGGTTATCACTGAGCTTTTGTAGCTAGCAAAGGTGCTGGAGAGGTGTATGGTGTACAATAAGTGGAGCAGAGGCTACTTTATCGTAACAGTAGAAAGAGCATCAATAGAGCATCATCCGTTGAGATGGTGAAGAGCTGGAAGCATTGATAGGTAGGGCCTTGCTCTCTTTTGCCTATTATAATATATAGAGCTCAGTTTTGTAACAGATGGGAAAGAATCTCCTTTGTGGCCTGGTGCATCCATCCATTCTGCTGTACAGTTTCTGGCATGTGGTACGTCTTCTGTTGGCTGTAAATTCAGATGCACGACAATGTTGTGAACTAGTGGCTAAATTTTAAAAGTTAATAAGGCATGTAAAGGCAGCCATGGTCCTATAGGTAGGATTATCAAATGAAGGTAGGTGCTTCAGTATTTTTGTAATACCACTGGGCATCTATCTCCATCGTTAGATGTCTAAGTATTCTTTTTTTAAATCTGATCAAAAATATTCAATGCCATAAATAAGGTTTTGACAAATCCTTGATCAGCTAAAATGTTATATCCTCTGCTTCTTGATCAGACAAATATGGAATACCATATCCCCCTTTATTCTTCCTGAAATCATCGTACTGGTCCAAAAGCAGGAGAGATTACACTGGTGAGAGACCTGAGATTGAACAGAACCGGGAACGTATCTTTAACGATAATATGGAGCGAGTGCCTCCAGACTTTGTTGGGAAGGAAGCCATCAGGTAGAGATACTGATATACTCAAAAGTAACCTGTTGCTACCCTGGGGGCCAGGGCCCCTGACATGCTGTTGTGCTCTTACAATCAATTTTACTTAGTTCATCTGCTCAATTGTGGCGTTCAGGGGATGGTTGCAGGAATACTGTATTTCATAAAATAAAAATGCAGAGCTAGATGTAGCACTGTTAAAATGCAGGTGAGAGTAAGCCAGTCAAAAATGAAGGACTTGAGACCCTTTGCATACTTAATTCATGATAAAAGCTTTATTGAAAAATAATTGCGGCAGAGAAGAATAGATGGCTACTCTTTTCGGTTACTCGTTATTGCTGCAGTCTGATTTGAATAAAGATAAGGCGGCAGTATTTCTTGCAATTAATTCAGTCTTTATACATGGAAGGAGTGATCTTTAAGCACCTTGTGCCATGTGTAGTCCGTTACATTTATGAAAAGTTGGTATAGGACGGTACCATAGCTGACTGGTAGCTACTTTTTATACTGTCTTTGTGAATGACTGTGAAGAATCCACTCCTTAAGAATAAATAAGCAGCCCCTAGAAACTAATTTGCTGGTCTCTAGTCCTAATAACAGCTTCCATATCCTTCCTTTAGACTCAACAATATTAAAAAAATATATGGAAAGAAGGACCAGAAAGCAGAAGCTCTCAGAGGTAAAAGTTCTGTCATCCTTTTTTCCTAAATGAAAATGAATTAAGTTCATTACAAAAAACTGAGGCAGGTTTTATTTTATTTTAAAGATCTATCCATAATGATTAACCGTGCTTAGTACAATGAACATTTGGGGACAATGCAAATATTTTCACTGTGACATTTAACCACTGTTAAATATGAGAAAAATTAGTTCCAGAAATGAAGTGACATTAGTTGAATAGCATAATTATATGTCACGCCAGGTTAATTCATACAACTGATATGTACTCTGTTCAGTTTTGAAAGCATACTTGTTCTATCTTTAACAAAGTTTGCTCTCTGCACTTAGAGTAATAATTTATGTTTTTAATTTATTCTTATTCTGTCTCTTCCTTTCCTCAGTACTGCAGTACTCCCTTTTTAATAAGTATCAGAAAAAAATATTAGTCAAGAAATAAATCAGTATCCCATAAATATCAATAAAACTAACCCAAAGTTTAGTTTCTGTATTTCTGGCTTTTGCTTATATCAGTTTTGACAGAAGCAACATTTCCTGAATCGTTGTTTGACCCCTGGATACCCCTCTTTCCTTCTTATCCTCTTTTCTGCAGAGACTAATAGAACGTAATTTACTTTCTAAAACTGAATCCTAACAGTGCACTTGTTTTAACTTTTTTTTAAACTAGGTTTGTTCTTGAATATTTATGAAGGCCAAATCACTGCATTGCTGGGTCATAGTGGAGCTGGAAAAACTACTTTGCTAAATGTGCTGAGTGGATTTATCAAGGCTTCAGATGGTAGGACAATACACTATCAACTCAGGGGCTTGATATCAACTATGACAGAATCAGAGAATCGTAGAAAAGGAGGGTTGGATGGGACCTCAGGAGGTCATTTAGTCCACCCCCCTGCTCGAAGTAGGACCAGCCCCAACTAAATAATTCCAGCCAAGGCTTTGTTGAGCTGGACCTTAAAAACTTTCAAGGATGGAGAGGCCACTACCACTCTAGGTAACTTGTTCCAGGGCTTTACTACCCTCCTAGTGAGAGTTTTTCCTGATATCCAACCTAAACTTCCCTTGCTGCAGCTTGAGCCCATTGCTCCTTGTTCTGCCATCTGCCCCCACTGAGAACAGTCCAGCTCCATCCTCTTTGCAACCCCCCTGCAGGCAGTTGAAGGCTGCTATCAAATCCCCCTTGGTCTTCTCTTCTCCAGACTAAATCAGCCCAGTTCCCTCAGCCTCTCCTCACCAGTCATTTTCATTGCCAAACTATTTTTGGGTGAAAGACAAAGGACACTTTATCTTATCCTGTTTATTTGTTCATCCAGGTTCAGCCACCATATACAACTACCACTTGTCTGAAATAGGAGACAGAGAGAGAATAAGAGAGAGGATTGGGTTCTGTCCACAATTCAACATTCAGTTTGAAGTTTTAACGGTGAAAGAAAATTTGCAAATTGTTGCTGGACTCAAAGGGATCCAGTCCACTGAGGCCAAACGTGAGGTGAGCATTTGTTTATTAGCAAAGAACCTTGACTCCGCAGCAGCGTTGGATTATTTTCTCATGAAAACTTGAATTTTAAATCTATAGATGGTAAGAATATAATAACATTCTCAGTTTTGTTGGATTGTGTTTGAAAAATTTATGCCAACAAAAAATCTAACCGAATCACCTTTTGAAAATCCTGCTAAATGTCCAACAGCACCTTTACTAGTCATTTCTAAAAATCCTTTGTAACCATTTTACTTTTACCAAAGCATGGTGGCAAAACCAGCTCCCCTGAAACATTCCATTGTAACATTATGGTCTTAATCATGATGGGGAGGTGGGAAAGCTCAACTTGTATCTGTATTATTTTTGCAATAAGAACCTACTCTTCTGATTCTGAATCTCCATGTAGTTGAGAAATGGTCAGGTTTTAAATATGAGAGCCTGTATTGTTGTTGGATGTCCGACTCCACTTAGTTTAGATTGGATGAAGAATTAGTTTTAGAAACAACCAAGTTTGGTGTGTCATCAGGTTCTTAGGGATACAAATCTCAGCAAGCTCACAACAGACACACACTGTTGGCTTCCTTGCTTCAATGAAGATTATTCCTGTAGTTTTACTGGCTTCTGCTGCATCACTGATGTCTGAGGGAACATTTCAAAGAACTCAAACCAGCAGGCACACATGATGATGTTTAACTTTAATAGCGATGCACAAGTGCTACCTAGAAGTTCCTATTTGGGGAATGATTCCAAAACAAACTGGTGCTTGAAATTTCTTTTTATGTATTTTGTAGGTTCAAAATATTTTGACGTTGTTGGATATGACCAGCATTCAGGACATCCAAGCTGATAAACTGAGTGGCGGGCAAAAAAGAAAATTGTCTCTTGGGATTGCCATGTTAGGAGATCCACAGGTAAAAGGAAGAAGACAAGCACAGCCATAGCATATGTGGAAAAGCCCTGATCCCAAAAGATTTATGCAAGTACTAACTATAAAGATTCCCATAACTACCATAACTACCTAAAAATAAGTATGGAATTGCGGCAGGGCACTAGTAGTGCCTATCACTTTAAGAGATTCAAGCAGGTTGTGGAGTAGCCAGCAGGTGTGCTCAAGCCCAATTAGTCGCCTAATAGCTAGGAGGCTGCCTGACTGGAGGAGGGCTGGGCAGTCAGAATATAAGCTCAGACCTAGGGAACAGGGACGACAGTTACATCTGGGGAGCCGGAGGAGCAACATCCCTCAGCCAGATGACTACAGCTCCTGGAACATCTGGAGGAAAGGGGGAGCTAGCTGGGGAAGGAGGAGGCCTATGAGGGTCCCCAGCCCAGGCAGGGCTGAGAGAGGGGGCTTGGGAGATCTGAGCCCTGAGGAACATCAAGAGAGAGTAGGCTGCCTTACCAGGGAAGTAAGAAGGAACCCCAAGAGTTCTGGGCTAGAGACACCGGTGGGACTAAAGCAGGAGTAGGAGGATACTCTGATGGTGGCAGAGATGCATAGGGAAAGGGTCCAGAGAGAGCACTGGTTTAGCCAGCATAAAGAGCCTCAATGAGAAAGGGAGAGGGCAGGTGGTTGTTGAGGTTGTTAGCCTACTTCAACTGGCCCAAACGGGCCAAGGCCCAGGAGGGGCCGAAGGGCAAGGTGCCCATCATGAGGGGTTGGCCAGTGCTGCAGAGGGCCTGGCGCCCCACCTGGCCAAGCTCAGGTGAGTGAATATCCCTTGGGTGAAGGATATCAGTGAGAGTTGGGAGCTGCAAGGCCAGCCCTGCCCATATGAAGGGGGGTCCCAGGGACTACCCAGAGGCAGGGACAGGTAAAACCAGGCCTGGAGTGGACATGGGGTTAGCGTGAGTGGAAGGTCTACAAAGTACATGCAGGCTCTAGAGAGAAGGGAGCCAGGTAGAGCTTGAGGATAGGACTGTGAAAGTCCATTGGTCCTGGGTAAAACTGAATCCTTCTGGAGTCAGTTGGTGTGATGGGGCTGCCTGTGGTGGGGCAGCCTCCATGAAATGCCACGTGTGGGCCGCTCCAAGGAAAGATAAGGATGAGGTGCCAGAAAGCCTCAGTTCCCACTGGCTTGTAGGTACCCTGTGGAGGGGACAGGCTAGGGGAGCACACCCCAACTGAAAAGCACAGGCCTACTGAAGGGGCCTGCAGCAGGGTCCAGATCCATCGAGTGGGGTCTGAAATGAGGCCAAGGTCCAGCAAGGGACCTGAGGCCATAGGGGCAAAGAGCCCTGAATGAGATGAGGGGCAAGGAGGCCATAGGGGCAAGGAGCCCAGAGTGAGATGATGGGCAGGAGGCCCTAGAGTGAAGCCCAGGGAAGAGCCTGAGGGAGAAGGCCCAGTGAGGGGCCAAACAGTGTAATCAGATGCCATCTGCAAGGCATGGAGCACAATGTAGGGGAGGTTTGGAGCCATGTATTTGGACCCAGTACACCAGGGCCACAATTAGGGAAGCCTCCCACATTTTTATCAATTTATATCAAGGTGTGGCAGGCGAGTAAGGGCAGACTGCCCTAGATGAGCAGGAGGGCCAGTGATGCATGCAGCCCCAAAAGGTATCCTGCCACAGGAATTCTTTGCAAGATCAAGTATTTTGTGTATGTTTTCATGCAATAAGTTTATAGATAATATCTGAAATGAAATCAGTGATCTGAGGGGAAAAAAGATATAAAAATACCTACATTCTTCAAGAACTATTCACTGGGATCTATTTAACAAAGAAAGAATGGAGGCAGCATCAATAATACATTTAGCTCAAACTGGCTACTCTCAGGAAGGATAATTTAAAATGAGAAACAAATTATAAAAATACAGATGAAAAACATAAATGGCATTGCTTTTTTGATACATACTACAAAGAATCAGTATGTATCTGTATGTATAACACAAGATTTTTCATAGTAAATGAATTTATATGCAATATCAGAAAGTATTTAAAAAATCCAAACCATCCAATATTTTTTAATAATCCTTCAGATGTTCTCTGTATTTCCCTAGTTGGTTTTGAAGGTCTTAGGATACACTCATGCAATGCTTTCGAATTTTTCAACCAAATGCCCTGAATCTTTTCTTAAAGAAAAATTGAAATTCTTTTTCTTAGCTGCAGAAGCTGAAACCATGAAAAAATGTCAACTCACACCAGCCTTGCAATAACATTGTGAGGAGATAATGCAAGGTGTGTCTTCCTCTGTTTCTCTTTCAGGTTTTGCTTCTAGACGAGCCAACTGCTGGGCTAGATCCATGTTCTAGGCATCAGGTGTGGACCCTGCTGAAGGAACATAAACCTGGTCGAGTGACTCTGTTCAGCACCCAGTTTATGGATGAGGCTGATGTCCTAGCTGGTGAGCACAGTTACAAGCTGTTTTCCTGAAGAGTGAAACAAATCTCCATGGTACTGGCTCAGCCTAAAGGGTCAGGATGTCATTTTTGGCTTCCCTGGATCAAAAGGGATTTTCACATAAATTCACAGTGCTGCTTCCCCTGCAATACTTTCCTCCCTGTCCAGCCTCGCTACATCCTAATTCCTCTTTGACACCAATGTCTACTGAAATTTGAAAGCAGTGGTGATGCATAGAGGGTGCATGGTGGTGCACTGCTGCCCCCCCTGACAGCTAGCGTTCCCTGCTTAGGC
>NW_005841879.1:835765-838423 GCF_000455745.1 Alligator sinensis
CCCCCCCCCCCCCCCCCCGATGGATTGGCATGAATGGCCATGGGGGGACCCCCACCCCAGTCACTGACGCTGCTGGGGGCAGGGGCAAGTGCCCCCCCCCAACTCAGGAGGCACCAGTTGTCCATGTTTGAAGACCACTTCCTGATTAGTTATGGTTCCAAACTCAGTGGGACAAGCCCTATTCATAAAATCAACTATTATGAAACATGTATTAAATTAACATTTATATACTGTATATTATACAGGCTTTTTCAGTGTATTGATTATTTCAAATTTTCTCAATCATTCCTCTCAGTAAGTGACCTCTAAACATAGAAAATAAAAACTGCCATTTCCTGGATCAGACCATAGGTCCATCGATGATCTATTGAGGTCCCTTCCGACCCCAACATCTATGAATCTTGCTCAGCCTCAGTGGCAGAGAGTGGAAGCTGAAAGGAAGAGTGAATTGGGAAGGGTTTTTGAACCCAAAAGCTTGCTTAATAATTATTTTCCAGCTATTTGGGTTGGTCTAAGAAAAGATATCGGATTCACCCAAGGAACCTTGTCTGCCTATGTCCTTAGACCAACACGGCTACAACCTACATGCCTGGGTATGACCAGGGTTTTTCCCCTGTTCCTCTCTAACTTGTAGTCTCCTGCATTTAGGGTCTAGAAAGTTTTGATTCAGAGGCTGTACCAATGCACTGATAGCTGCCAATGCGCCTTTCCACCAACAGTTTGTCCAATCCCTTTTTGAATTTGGCTAAACTGTCAGCTTCCACTCCATCTGATGGCAGTGAGTTCCATAATTTAATTATACGCTGTGTGAAAAAGAACTTTTTTTGTTCGTTTTGGTCTTACTACCCAATAGTTTCATTGTGTGACCCCTAGTTCTTGTATTGTGAAAGATAATAAGGAATAAATCCCTATATACTTTCTCTTCACCATTGACTATTTTGTAAACCCTTATCATGGTGCCCCTAAAGCCTCTCTTTTCTAAACTGAATAAACCTAGCCTCTTTAGTCTTTTCTCATATGGAAGTTCCTCCATACCAGAAATCATCCTTGTGGCCCATATCTGCAGAGCCAGCCTTAGAGAAAATGGTGCCCTGAGCAAACTTGTATTTTGGTGCCCGCCCAAAACCCTCCCACAAGTCAGCAGCACTGCTGTAGGCAGAGGCAGGCAGGAGTGCAGGGCTCAGTCTTGCGGGGAGGTGGAGTTGCCCATAATGCCTGGCCCAGCCTGTCCTGAGTAGAGGAGGGCACAGGGATCAACTGGTGTGGGGCACGGTGAGGGTAGAGCGCTGGTGTGTGTGTGTGTGTGTGTGTGTGTGTGTGTGTGTGTGTGTGTGTGTGTGTGTGTGTGTGGCACCCCTGACCACAGCATCCTGGTCGTCCATGTTGCCCACCCCCAAGGCTGGCTCGGCATGTTTGTACCTTCTCTAGTTCTTCTATATCCTTTCTGAGGTGTGGGGACCAAACCTGGGCCCAGTATTCAAGGGATAGGCACGCCAAGGATTTATAAAAGGACACGATACTTTCCATTTTGTTTACAAATGCCTTCTTAATAATCCCTAAAGCAGAATTTTTTTTGGCTTTCTTTCCCTGTAGACCGCAAGGCATTTATCTCCTGTGGAAGGATAAAGTGTGTTGGCTCATCTCTCTTTCTAAAGAAAAAATGGGGGATTGGCTATCACTTAAGGTATATTTTTTGTGTATTTTCCTTCTGGTTTTAAATTGGTATCTCGGTAGCAGCATGGAGTTATCTCAGTCATAGCAAGCAATATCTGGGGATGTAAACAGTAAATGCCTATTGGAAAAATTTAAGAGGAATGATGATAAAAACTCCATATTTATTGATGGCATACTGATAACGTTATTGGCTGACTGATTGAATACCAATATACAGCACCCTTCCCAACAAAGTTTCAGGATGGCTTGTAGTATGAGAACAGAATAACTGAGGATGCAAGCAAACATTCACAGTACCTGATCTATGATCACGCAGCTTACTTTAAGCCATGTGATCATAGCTCTGGCCCAGCTTGTGCTCAAGTTTACTAGTGCTGGGAGCTGCACTGGGAGCCCATTCTAAGTGAGTTGGGGAATGGGGAGAGGCTAGCGAGTCCATGGCAGGGAGTTGGCAGGATTGGGGGTGCTGGTGGATCTGCAGAGAGGTTGGTGCATCCATGCAGGAGGGTAGTAATCCGTTCAGGGTAAAAGGGTCGGGGCTAAAAATAGCTGGGTAGGGCAGGGGGAAGGGGAGGAAGAGAGCAGCCTGAAGGCTGGGGCAAGCAGGTGGGCTTTGCACAAGTGACACGAGTGACAATTTTTGCCCAATCTGACCCCTGAAAACACTCTACAGCCATGAACAAACGTAAGTGCACAGCTGGAGAGCTCTTTAAAAGGGCCCCATCCTGTGCAGCACCTTGATTAACTTGTCCAAAGTGGAGCACCTTCATTAACTTGTGTCTGTGCGCACCGAGAGCAGGGCTCAGCTAACACAGCCCAGCTTGGCTCCCAGTGCTGTTTTCAGAATGGAAGGGGGAGAAGGGAACAGAGGGAGCTTGTTCTGGGGGTTGCCCAGCTGGCTTTGTGGAGTGGAGCATGTGGATTGGAGCTCCCCGATGTTGGGGGCTCCAATCCATGTACCCCCACCCCCCCCCCCCCCCCCCC
>NW_005841879.1:838433-838813 GCF_000455745.1 Alligator sinensis
CAGAAGAGACCTGCCTCCCTGCCTTCTCCTCCTCCCATTCTGAGACGGAAGACAAGCTGGGAGTGGGTGGGCAAAGTTAGGGGAAGGGTCTGCAGACATGCAGCGTCTCTTCCTGGGTCAGCTCTAAACTGGAGCTCCATCTCCAACCCTTCTGACCCAACAGCTAACATCTATTAGGTTGGTCTAACTCATGGCACTTTCTGTGACGTGCCAGGAGCTGCACTTCTGTCTGCGCCTCTAGTGTGGAGTAGATAGCTCACAGAAATTTACCACCATAGTATGAATGCTGTGTGCCCCCAAGGCTGGGGGGGTACGGCAAGATCCCGCAGACAGCCACAGCGCTGGCAGAGGTGGCGGTGGGGGTGGGGGGTGGTAAGCGG
>NW_005841879.1:838823-856974 GCF_000455745.1 Alligator sinensis
GTTTGGCAGGCGGTGACCGCCGGCAGTGTCTGTGGTGCCTTTTCACAGGGGGTGCGCTGTCATGCTCATGGGGTGCACGTGCACTCATTTGCACCCCCTACGTGTTCCCCGTGCACCATAACTCACTGCCTATTAACTGCCTGTGTAGAAAAACCTTTAGAAAAAAAATCACAGTGAAATGCTTTCCTAAATAAGCTCGTCAGGATCTGGAAAATATTTCTGAATGACGATTAATGAAGGATTGCTGGGTTTTGGTTTCCTGAATCTGATTTCAGATTCTGAAAATCATGTTCTTTTTCATTTTAAAATTTCCTATATGAACAGGATGCATGTCAGTGAGCACTGTGACTCTGAGAGGATGTCATCTCTGGTCAGAGAGTATGTGCCTAATGCCACATTCTCAGGACAGAGTGAAAATGAACTAAGGTATATTCTGCCAATGGAAAATGTGGATAAATTTCCAGGTAATTATATATTTAAATGCTCAACAATCAGTCGTACAAAAATATTAATTTAGTGAATAAAAAAGAAATATAAAGAGAAATTCTACAAGATTCTTGAATCCCCTCAAAAGTTTTACCTAGGGATATGAGAGTATTGTTTCAGAATTTTTTCCAAACTTTTAGTCTATACATTTAAATTCAAAACATGTACTTTTCTTCCATTCATGAAAAAAGTGCATAATTAAACCAGACACAAATAGTTAACATGACTTTTTCTTAAGGGTTAGTGTTGAGGAAATCACAGCAGGGTCCAAGCTTTGATCCTATTTGGGTGTTGTTTAAGGCTTAATTTTTCTTTCAGTTTATGAAAGTACTGATACTTCATGATGCTTTAACTTCTTTGTTCTTCCAGTAAGTGAAGTAGCACTGTAAAGGTAACCTACACCTACCACACTGACATGTATAGATGCAGCCAAAGACAGAACCTGAAAAATGCCCACAGGAGTAACATTTCAAAATAATGAAAAAAATAAAACTGTTCAGATCAGGTTTGGTTTGACTATGTGTTTTACCATAGAGAAAGTACTGTCAAAGAATGAATCCCACACATATACGCATGCATGTAGGGACATTTCTAATTCTGACTTCTTGATTATTTATATTTTTGGGAGATAGGAGCTGTTAATATTGTGTTGTCACTGTTTTGTGCTTGAAAAAACTCCTTACGCTTGGTGCAAAGGAGCAGTCCTAATCTCAGAAGATGAAACAGGGGCATTTTTTTCCTATGGAAATTTTCAACTAAGAATGTGCTTTTCTCTTAATTTTCCATGAAAATGTTTAACTTCTGCTGGAAAAAAATCAAAATCCCAAATCTAAAATTTTAGTTTGGAAATTCTGAATTGAGGTCTCCCCAAGCTGTAGTTCATGTCCAGCTGTAGCTCATGTAGCCTTGCCTTCGTATTTTGCTCTCTAAGATGGACTACGTTGTTGGGCTACAGCTCCCCTAGTGCTCCTCTCTTGTCAATAACTAACTGTTAGAGTCCCATGCACCTATGGGAGGTAGAATAATGATGCCAGTTGGAAAGTCAACTCTCTTTGGTTGATCAAAAGAAGTATCTGGTAATTTGTTACTATTCTCTTGAGCCTTTTCATTTCAGTGGAATATGAACTTCTTACAAAAGTGAAGAATAACTTAGAAAGACCTGAAAATGTTGGTCCATTCACTGTTGAAATGGTTACCCTAAAAGTAAGAGAGAGGGTCAAATTCTGCTTCCAGTACACCAGTATGTATAAGGAATTAGCTGGATCTAGGCTCCTGTATTTCAGAGCAGAATTTGGCCCAGAGATCTATACGTTTCCTTATGCCTTCAAGGGTACATATGTTTTTTCTATTACGCAGATCTGTTCTGTAGCTTAGACAGCCATTCTGATGAAGGAATTGTTAATTATGGAGTTACCATGACAACCCTGGAAGATGTCTTCATGAAACTGGAAGGTGAAGATCAAGAAGGTAAAATACCAGGCCCAATCATGCAATTGTCAGCCAGGCAAAATTAGGATGATTTAAATATTAATCTTGCATGGTTTTTTCAGCTAACTACAAATCCTTACCTGTAGTGATCATATTCAGACCGAGAACTAACTATTTAACATTTCTTTGAACAGTTACAATAGAACTGCATTCATGAAAATGGTTAAAATAAAGAATTAAAACCCAAGTATAATGAATATAGAAAGAGGAATGGTTTTAGCCCTGATCTATCATTAAATATCAAGTGGGTGATGAGGCAAACTGAGTATATGTGGGTATGCTTCTGCCAGGTGCCATTAGTGGCAAAAAAAGCCAGGTTCAGTGACCTGTGGGCTTTCTCTGAAAAAAACCATTATGACCACTAACTCAGATTCCCGCATGAAAACTAGAGAAACTAAATTACACCATCAGAGTGTTCTTGATAAGCAACACCTATCCAAGGCTTGAAAAGAAACAATGCAAAATTCAAGAAGAGAAAGTGCAAAATACTGTGCTTAGGAGGGAGCTATGAGATGCACAAATGCAAATTGGGGAACAACTGTATTTTAACCAGAATGTCCAAAGCATCACACAAGTGAGGTGCCAATGAGGCCTGCCTTTTGCAGTCATTTCCCTTTGCTCACTCTAGTACCAGGCAGGTCTGGGTCAATTCTTCAACAACTATCAACTGGAGGTGAGTGCCCTTCTCTGTAGGGCTTCTGCTTAATGCTTAACATTCAGGTATCACCCAGCTATCTGTAAAGTATGTACATTGGAAAGCAAACCTCTGGAGGAGGAAAGCGGAAGAGATCAATGGACACAGAACTCGTAGGTGTGATGGATGTTCTGTATAGTATCTTAAGGGTTTAAAGAGTTTTATTGCTAGTAGAGCTCATCATAATTGATATCTCTTCCACTCTACTATCATATAAAACCATGTCAATGGTGAAACTGTGCCCTTTGAAAACTTCCTGTAGGAGATGGGCAGGCAGAAGAGGAAAGAGAGACTTTCTCTGCTGATGAAGTGGAAGAAGGTCTTCTGTCGTTCTCAGACATGGGAAAAGCAACTGTAAGCGGCACAACTCTCTGGAAGCAACAAGTCTGTGCCATAGCACGAATGCGCATCCTAAAGCTTAAGACGGCATATAAAACCTTGCGGAACCTGTAAGTGCCTTGGAGCTTCTGATTGGTTTAAGGGCACATTCAGAGAATACTTGTCCATGGAGTGGGACTTCCTTTTCTCATAGCTGTGTTCCAAGGATACAGACTACTAGGTTTTAGTTTTAAGGAACAAATTTGATCTGAGATACTCGCAACATAAAGAGCTGCACTAATTAGAGCTAGGAAAAATCCCAGTATTCTTCTGAAAAAAAAACGAAATATTTACTTTACTTGAGAAAGTTTCAAAATTAAAGAAACAACATTTCTGTTTTGTTTCATTTTTCAAAAAAAGACAAATTTTAAATGCATCACCTTTTCCCTTTTTTATTACTATTTGTTTCATATCCCAATGACTAGAAAGAACAAGTGATATTTAAATTTAATCCTTTTCCCAACTTTTTACAACTTGCCTACTATACACCACCAAAAATTCTCCAGTATTAGAAACAAACTTTTCCAATGTTAAAATTTTGAAAAAATTAAATGAGAAAAAAGAAAAAAACTCTCTATAGAAACTCATTCATTTGCATTCAATAGCAGAAAATGGGAAAAATAAGCATTCAAATTGTAACTCTTTTCATTTTAGGCAACTAAATTATTTTTTACGGTACATGTCCTACTATTTGAAATAGTCATAGAAAATGAGGGTTGGAAGAGATCTCAGGAGGTCACGTCTAATCCAACCCTTTGCTCAAAGCAGGACCACCCCAACTAGATCATCTAGCCAAGGTTTTGTTAACCTGGGTCTTAAAAACCTCCAAGGATAGAGATTTCACAACGTCTGGGTAACCCACTCCAGTGCTTCACTATCGTCCATGAGAAAATGTCTCCTAATATCTAACCTAAACTTCTCTTCCTGCAACTGGAGACTGTTGCTCTTTGTTTTGTCATGTGTCACCGCTGAAAACAGTCCAGCTCCATCCTCTTTGGGCCCCCCTTCAGATAGTTGAAGGCTGGTATTAAATCCCCCCTCAGTCTTTTCTGCATACTACATAAGCCCAGTTCCCTCCACATTTCCTCATAAGTCATGTGCCCCAGCCCCCAAATTATTTTTGTTGCCCTCTGCTGGACTCTCTCCAGTTTTTCCACATCCTTTCTGTAGTGGGGGGCCCAATACTGGACACAGGACTCCAGATGTGGCCTCTTTGGTGCCAAATAGAGGGGAATAATCACTTCCCTCAATCTAATGGCAACACTCCTACCAATGCAGCCCAGGATGCTATTAGCCCTCTTGGCAATAACAGCACAGTGTTGACTCATATTCAGCTTATTGTCCTCTATAACTCCCATGTCCTTTTCTGCAGAGGTGTGGCTCAGCCGGTTGGTCCCCAGTCTACTGGCGCATGAGATGTTTCTGTCCTAGGTGCAGGACTTTCCATTTGTCCTTACTGGACTTCATGAGATATCTTTTGGTCCAATCCTCCAATTTGTCTAAGTCAATCTGAATCTTAGGCCAACCTCCAGTGTATCTACTACTCTGCCCAACTTGGTGCCATCTGCAAACTTGCTGAGGGTGCACACCACCCCTTCTAGATCATTGATGAAGATATGGAATAAAACCAACCATAGGACCAACCCCTAGACCACTTCACTTGATACTGGCTGCCAGCTAGACATCAAGCCATTGATTATACAAGTCCTTTGAGCTCAATGATCCAGCCAGCTTTCTACCAACCTTACAGTCCAACATCCAACCTGTATGTCCTTAGCTTGCTTGTGAGAAGGTTGTGGGAGACTGTATCAAAAGCCTTGCTAAAGTCAAGGTATACCACATCCACTGCTCTCCCCACAGAGCCAGTCATCTCATCATAGAAGGCCACTAGGTTGGTCAGGCATGAGTTGCCCTTGGTGAATCCATGCTGACTTTTCTTCTTGTCCAAGTGTTTAGAAATGGATTCCTTGAGGACCTGCTTCATGATTTTTCTATGGACTGAGGTCTGTAATTCCTCAGATCCTCCTTCTTCCCTTTTTAAAGATGGGCACTATGTTTGCTCTTTTCCAATAATCTGGGACCTCTCCAAACTGCCACAAGCTTTCAGAAATAATGGCAAGCAACTCTGCAGTCACATCAGCCGGCTTCCCCAACACCTGCATGTGCATCCCATCCAGCACCAGGGACTTGTTATGCATCCAGCTTTTCTAAATGGTCCCTAACCTTTTCTTTCACCACTATCAGCTGTTCCCCTCCTCCCCAGTCTGTGCTGCCAGGTGCAGCAGTCTGGGAGCTGACCTTGCCTGTGAAGACAGAGATAAAAAAGGTATTGAGGACTTTGGCCTTTTCTGCATCCTCTGTCACAAAGTTGCCTGTTCTGTAAGGGACTTGCACTTTTCCTGATCTTCTTCTTCATGTTTATGTACTTGTAGAAGCCCTTCTTGTTACCTCTCACATCTGTTCCTAATTTCAACTCCAATTGCACTTTGACCTTCCTGACTTCATCCCTGCATGCCTAAGCAATACTCTTATACTCCTCCCTAGTTTCCTCTGTAGCTTCCTTTGTTGTGTTTTAGCTCATTGAAGAGTTTCCTGCTAAGCCAAGCTGGTCTTCTGCCATACTTGCTAGTCTCCCTTTGCATGAGGTTGGTCCATTCCTGTGCTCTTAGTAAGGTTTCTTTAAAGTACAACCAGCTCTCCAGGACTCCTTTGCCCCTCAGACTGGCATCCCAGGGGATCCTGCCCATCAGTTCCCACCATGAATTGAAGTCTGCTTTTCTGAAGGTCAGCATCCTTATTCTGCTGCTCTCCTTCCTTCCTTTCCTCAGGATCCTAAACGCAGTCATCTCATGGTCACTACTGTTCAAGATGCTATCCATGTCTACATTCCCCACCAATTCTTCCCTGTTTGTGAGAAGCCAGTCAAGAAGAGCATGGCCCCTAGTTGGCCTCTCCAATACTATTTATCAAACAAATGTTTCTAAAAAAAAATTTTAAATGAGGGGTGGTAGGGAGGTTAGCTAAACTATTTTATGGCATCTTATACATAGTGAATAAAATCTCAACTGGTTTAGTAATTGTTGCAGTTATGACTTCTTGGAAGTTTTTATTGGCTCTCCCCCAGACTCAAGGGGTTAGAGGTACTTTTTCCATCTGGTGCCTTCAGAAGAGGGAAAGAAAAGTGGGCTGTTGGAGTTGTTAGGTGCTTATTCAATCTCCCTGTTTCCCAGGGCAGGTGCGTGAGAACAGGTGCCTGCCCAGGGGTTGTTGAAGGAAGGGGTTTAGGATACTTGGGCCATGTGTTGAAGCCAGGGATGAGCAGTCACATAACCACTGCTCAGCTCTTCTTGTTTCCATGGTGGCTTGGAAAAGGCAGCCTGCTTCCAAGGTTGCCTGTGCAGTGTGTGCGGCTGCTGTTTCAGCAGTGATTTAGGACCAGCATTAGTTGAGCATCTCAGAGTGTGTTGCCACCATTTTCATCAGGAAAATGTCCTCTCAGGAACACACATAACAGACAGAAAATGGTGATTTACAGCAAAGTGTAAATTTAAGCCTAGACTAAATGGTATTTCACAGGTCAAAGAAAAGGTCTTGGAAATTTTCTTCCTTGCACATTTTAAAAACCCGTCTTGATAGTGGAGAAAGTAGTGGTTCTAAAAGTAAAGTCACAAGGAATATATTAATTGAAGGTGTGATGTTGCTACCCTACAATTCCCCTAACTCTCCATCTGTTGTTCAATATAGATTACTTCTCTATCTGACTTTTATGCTCCCTCTGATTTTGGAACTGATCTTCATAGAGGTGTGGCACGTAATAAATTCTTGGGAATTGACTTCTGGTCTGTATTTCCTTCCTGTTGGAAAGAAGTCTGACAAGGACTACATGAACCTCCTAGTCCTCAATGAAACAGGTGAGGGGAAAGCAAAACTACAAAGCTGATTGTTTTTCTATGCCATTGCTTTTTATCATTTCAAGTAAGTTCAACACAGGGTCAGATAAAATGGGAGCAATTCAATACAGGGGCTCAGAAGCTGGGGTAGAAGCTCAAAAGAAAAAGAAAAAAGAAAGAGCTGAGAAGATAGGAGCAAGGTGACCTGAAGAAGCTGATCTTTGATATGGGAATAAATGAAGTGTTAGTGCAAGAATCTGAATAGGGAAATAATTTTGCCAAACAGCTTGCAACAAACTTATCTCTAGTGATTACATTTGGTATTTACTAGGTGCAGGCATGGATGTGTTGAGACAGCCAATGACCAGGAGGGAGTGGTTGCCAATCCTGTATATTCATAATGTACATTCGTAATGATACTGCACGGGACTCTTCAGCCTGGAGAAGCACAGGCTCAGGGGTGACTTGGTGGCAGCCTATAAGTACATCAGAGGGGTGCATCAGGACCTGGGGGAATGTCTGTTCACCAGGGCACCCCAAGGGATAACAAGATCCAATGGTCACAAACTGCTGGAAGACCATTTTAGACTGGACATAAGGAAACACTTCTTGACCATCCGAGTCTCTAGAGTCTGGAATAGACTCCCCCAAGAAGTGGTGCAAACACCTACTCTGAATACCTTCAAGAAACACCTGGATGCTTATCTTGCTGGGGTCATCTGACCACAGCTGGCTTCCTGCCCTTGGGGCAGGAGGCTGGACCTGATGATCTTGCAAGGTCCCTTCTAGCCCCAACGTCTATGAACTCCCTAAATGAGAGTTCAGACTGTGGGGACTGAAAGAAACAGATTCTTGGGATGATGATAAGGGAGTGGAAATAGGATTTGTACATGGCCAGGATGTGTGGGCTAAAAGGAGTGAAAAACTTCCCACTTCATCTGTATCAGGGAGGATAACTATCTATTGCCATCAGGAGTAGGAGGAGAAGTGGAGATGGCTTAAAAGAGGAAAGTGGGTGTGCTGTTTTTATCACTATTAGATTAAGCTGATGAGAGAGTCTTGTGGAATTGGATGAAGTCATGTTTTGATCCTGTTTCATCATCACAGACCTGGATTCCATATAAAAAGATATCTGAACATGTTTGAGCTGGAGGCAGTTGCCTTCAGACAATGCAAAGTGAGATGAACAAAGGGCTGGAAACCTCTATGGACAGTGGGGGTTAAAGATAAGGACCTGCTGGGACAAATTCTGAAGAAATGTTCAGATAAATAGGAGAAAACTCAACACTGGATGGTACTGAAAAAGTCCACTGAAATCAAGAACCAAGAGATTATCAGGAGTTTGGTGCAGCAAGACAGTTAAATATGCAGACAACGAACGCAGGAGTGAGGCAATTAATGATGGCAATATTTAAGGATGGCAATTTATGCAAAAATGCAATGAATCATTAAATAAATGTTGCTTGGACAGTCTAGTATTTATTCTATGCTTTTTCTGGTCTTGTTTGGGAGGCAGTAATATCAGCAAAGCCCCCAAGGATGACTGTTGTAAAACAGCTTCAAACATGGTGATTTGTCTGTTTTTACTTTCCTACCAGGCTCCAGCATTGAGAACTTTGTCCGTGCTATAGAGAAACAGAAAATAATGTTGGATGTAACTACTGGAAAAAATATCACAGAGGAGTTAATACACAATGGGGCTATAAAAGTATCTCGTGAGGACCAGGTAGAGTGCAAGCCATTTCAGCTGCCCATTAACAACAACTTATATTTTGCAACTGGCATAAGACACCTACTGAATCCTCTTAACTTCTGCATGAAAACACTGTTTAAAATAAGTAGTGTGGGTCTGCTGCTCCTGAAATGTTGAATACTAGCTTGCATTTGCAAGCTGTATTTGGGGATAAAGATACACACTGTATGTCTACAAGATGGTCCAAGCAAAACATTTTTGCTGAAGACATTGCCTACCTCTCAGCCAAGCAGGGTCTCAAGGTTGGACTTTGTGCAACACAGATCCAAAGTGATCAAGACACTGGGATTATTTAAATTAGGCAAGGCTGAACTAAATTCAGTCATGCATACTGACACCTACCTCATTGCTTGATTTTTAGCAGCTCAAACTACATTCTAGGCTCCTGACAGGTTCTAGATCACCTTCCTATTCATCTTGTTCTAGGACCTAGAACATGAACTATAACTTATCGTTTCCTGGTACTTGCTGAGCTATGAAGCACACTTGAGTTTGTCATCCTGTGTTTTTTTTTTTTTAAGAGCTACAGGTTTACAATAATGTGTCACCTGGAGGTAACCAACTGCTTCCCCATGCTTGTGAATATCATTAGCAATGCGCTGCTGGGAACCTTCAATTCCACTGAGCATATCCGAATCTGGAATCATCCTTTTTCTCATGTAAGTGTCTTAACTTCCCTGTCAAAAATGCTGGTTTAAAGAGAGTGTCTAACTGCTCAAATTGTAATCAGTTTATTAATAAAAAGGAGCTAGGGGGTTTATTTTTTTTATAAGTATTTATCAGCCAATTTCATCAGTGGTATTCATGATACTAGTGCTGTTAGTGGGCTTCACGCAACTAGCACAATTGTCTTCAAGGAGCACACTGGGGGCCCCCACACACACTCCTGGCTCAGTGATCAGCCATGGGGGACCGTAGGTGCCCTCCAGACCCGGGTAGCAGCAGTCACTGAGCCAGGGGGGAGGTGTGGGGGTCCCCCCTGAGTGCTCCCCGGTGGACCTGGAAGTGGACTAGAAGTACTTCTGGTCCACTTCTGGGTTCACTGCCAAGCGCGCTGGAGAGTACCCCACGCTTCTGTGAGACGCTCCATGCCCCCCCACATCGCAGCACTCACGAGCCCCTGCTACCTAGAGGTATGTAGAAAAAACATTTAAAGCTGGGTCTATTTCCGAATTGCCGAATCTTTCTGAATCTCTCCAAATTGATTCGGAGGGTTCTGATTCGATTCGGAGAGATTAAAAGGTCCTCTGATTCAATCCAGATACGGCGATTCGGTCACTGAATCGAGCCGAATCTACCCCAAATCGAATCAGGGACTGAAGCTTCGCACAGCCCTAATAACTATGCATTCAGTTGTGATATCCAGTTGGATTTAGGCTGTTACAGTGCTGGTTTTCTTCAAATATCTTCTTTTTATTCCCCTGCAGAAACATGGAGGAATGTTCTGGAATTATTTTTTCCTGAACTACTTTTTCTTTTGGTTGGTTTTATTTCCTGCTTTCCCACCTTACTTTGCGATGAACCACGTAGAGGATTACAAGGTAAAAATCCTTGATTGTAGCAGAATTTCTGCAGGAAGAAGGAAATACAGTTGTGTAGGCACTAAACGGCTCTTAGTTGCAACACAGGCCTCCACACGAAGCATGCTGTTCATACAAGAGCCTAAACAACTCTGAGAAGCCCGAGAGAAATTTAAATCCTAAAAAACTGAACACAAACTCTTGTGAGAGAGAGTGAGAGATACGTGCATGTGCAGTGTAGAAAAGAGAAACTCAAGGTAGACTCAGAGAGAGAAAAGGCATGTTATAAGCACACCTAGAAGGTATATCCACAGTAGAGAAAGAAGGACAATGTTTATAGACATCCAAGGGTGACGTTCCATGTTATGCTGAGACCATACTAAGGGCACAAGTATCTGCATGTTAAAACTCTTAACTCATGCAAAGTGTCTTCTGACCATCTGAGCAGGGAAGTGGAACGAGGGAACGTATGTATCGACAGAATGAAAGACCAGAAGGAGGCGATAGCCAGAGAGTGAGAAGGATGAAAAATATTTGGGGGGCAGCAGTAACAGAATAGGAGACTCACTGGTGACATTACTTCCTTGAGCTATTACCATACATCCTATCAGCAATTGGAAACTGTTATCCTTGCTAAAAAAACAATACTAACATCTCTGTTTTCCATGTGTGTTCCTAGAGGAAAGCTCATTCTCAGCTGCGTGTCTCTGGGCTCATCCCATCAGCTTACTGGTGTGGGCAGGCACTGGTGGACATTCCTCTGGCCTGGATCCTTCTTATCCCCATGTATGGGATACTACTTTCACTGAGTTCTCAAACTCAGCGGTATCCTGGTACCCTGCTCGTTTTGGTAAATCTTTGGATGATCACTTATAAAGAAATATCTCCTGAAAAAATGAGAAGGGAAACCTCAGAAAATACAGAACATATTTCATCCTGAAAACCAAAGAGAGAGAGCAATTGCCTCAGAATTGCTTGAAACCCTAAATCCTTGCATATATTCAAACGTCCACTCTCATTCGAGCTGTGAAATGGGACCAAGTTTTGCTGGGTATTCACATGAAAGTTTATAATTTTGATAGCATTTGAATTCAAGACATAACAAAACGTTGCCATTTCTTCCTGCACTTTTCTTTCAGAATACAGAAACAATCTCCCTGGCTGCATGCAGGAAAGAGGCAGGATTTGCTCTAGGTGCAAAAACCAATTTTTCACAATGAAATTATAGGATCCTGGAAAAATGTGTTCTGTATTTTACCCTCAGTCCCTATCCCTGTCCCAAATAAAGCCTTAAATATTCTAGATGAGAATGATGCTTTTCAGTAGTGTAACTACAGGTGGACCGGGGGGGGGCAAGGCATGTCTGCTGTTCTGCATCCTCTTTTTCATCCCTCTGGGGTCAGATTGAAAACACGCTGTTTACTTGGTAAACTGACTTTACTACAAAGTAAAAGTGGAATGGGCACATGATGCACAGTCCTACTGTGTAGTAGTACATCACTAAAATCCAAGGTAAAATTAATCCTTGGAAATTTACCCAGGGCAAACCAGCTTCCAATGATCTGGTGGCCATTGTGATAGATCTCCTGTGGCTGGATGGATGGCTTGGGAGAGATAATTGTTTGTCTGCTCTTTATTACAGAGCAAAGCCCTGGATAAGCTACCTATAGTAATCATGTCTGTGTATCCCTAGTAATGAAACGGAGATAATAAATCTTGCCCTTTACAAAATATTTTACGCTTATCATGTTCTTTTTTTAATCCCTTGACTCAAATTATTCCTATTCATAATTCAGTCTAGACTAGGTTGCTGCAATTGTAGCTTTCTGATTGTCCGCACCAGTTCACTTATCCCTAATGAAAACCTTTCTCTTTACAGTTTATAGGACTTTTTGGATATGGAGCTTCTCTCGTCCTGTTCCTTTATTTAATTGCCTTCATATTTCGCAAGGGGTGCAGCAGCCATATTTTGTCCTTTACTCTCGTAATGGTAAGCAAAGGGCGCTCATGCTCTAAAATCTGTGAAGCAGTACCTCGGGGGAACCCCCTGTGCAGCTCCAGGACATTGACAGTCATTTCACGACAGAAATGATTCTATTTTGCACCTTATTTCAATCTCAGTCCTCTCCAGTCATTTTTGTTTTAACAAGTTGGTTACAATTTGGTTTGTTTGGGGGGGGCGTTAATGGAACTCCAAAGTATTTTGCTAGTCTCATAGAAAATCTGTATTGTGCCTAAACTGTGTAACCTGGAGCTTAACAGCAGCAAAACCCTCACAAGAATATAGACTTTTCAGTGGCCTGAACATATCTCAGTTTGTATTTGTATGTGCGTGTGTGTACATAAAATGTGTGTGTGTATGTATGTTATGTCCATTTTTAAATATGTATATGCATATATATAAAAGCTGTGTGTGTCTCTGTGTGTATACATTTTTGACAGTACTGTTTTGGATATATACATATACACAAGCGTGTGTGTGTGTGTGTGTGTGTGTGTGTGTGTGTGTGTAACAAGGTTGTCAAAAATGTTCCAGCTAATTGCATATTTTGTCTGTTTTTCATTAATTTTTTGTAAAAAACCAAGACCCAAAATATTTCAATTCTGCAAAGCCAGTGTAGTGGTTCATGCTCCATTTTAAGATCCATGCTCAATTGTCAGACTTCATCTCCTATACCATTGCCAAATCTCCCCTGGCCAAAAGTCGTATTCTGGTACATGAGAGAAAAGTGGTCCAATCATGTAGTAAATCCAAATATATATAAGCCAAAAACCAGGAGGTGCACAAAATAGAAGGTTTTTTGTGGTACTTATCCTCCAGAGTATGTCAGTATCTATACTGTTGTCTATGATTTTGTTTCAATCTTCCAACCTATAAATACAACTTGGAAACTGGCTAATGTGGTCCCAAGTTTCAAGAAGGGGAGGAAGGAGGACCCAAGTAACTATAGGCCTCTAAGCCTCACCTCAGTGCTCGGGAAGCTCTTGGAGAGAATCATCAAGGAGCGCATCTATGGGGGGCCTGCAGGGGAGATCATGCTCAGGACAATCAGCATGGGTTTATCAAAGCCAGGTCGTGCCAGACCAACCCGATTGCCTTTTATGACCAAGTAACTAAATCCTTGGATGATGGTGTCGCTGTGGACATAGTCTTTCTAGAATTTAAGAAGGCCTTTAACACTGTCTCTCACCCCATCCTCATCAATAAATTAAGTGACTGTGGCATTGATGCCTGCACAGTTGGATGGGTAAAAAATTGGCTGATGGGGCGCACCCAGAGTAGCGGTGGACGGGTTGTACTCAACCTGGCGAGATGTGAGCAGTGGGGTCCCCCAGGGCTCAGTCCTCGGGCCCGCACTGTTTAACATCTTCATCAGCGACTTGGTTGGAAAGCATGCTGTCCAAGTTTGCTGATGACACTAAGATGTGGGGCGAGGTGGACACACTTGAAGGGAGAAAGAGGCTGCAACTAGATTTAGACAGACTACAAAAGTGGGCAGACGAGAACAGGATGGGGTTCAATGTAGACAAATGCAGGGTGCTGCACCTTGGGAGAAGGAATCCACAGCACACATACAGGCTGGGGAGTTCCCTTCTTGAAAGCACAGAGGTGGAAAGGGATCTGTCAGGCCACAGTTGGAGTACTGCGTCCAGTACTGGGCGCCGCACTTCAAAAGGGATGTGGCCAGCCTGGAGAGGGTTCAGAGGAGGGCCACCCACTTGGTGAGAGGGCAGCAGGACAGGCCCTACGAGGAGAGACTGAGGGACCTGAACCTGTTCAGCCTCAGCAAGAGGAGGCTGAGGGGGGACTTGGTGGCTGCCTACAAGCTCATCAGGGGGGATCAACAGCAAAAAGGCAGATCCCTTTTCTCCCCAGCACCACCTGGGGTGACGAGGAACAATGGTCATAAGCTGATGGAGAATAGGTTTAGGTTGGAGATCAGAAGGCAATATTTTGCAGTTAGGTTGGCCAAAATCTGGAACCAACTTCCCAGGGAAGTGGTCCTCACCCCTACCTTGGGCAAATTCAAGAGGAGGTTGGACGATCACCTGTCTGGGGTCTTGTGAACCAGCATTCATTCCTGTCTGTGGCAGGGGGTCAGGCTAGATGATCTGTTCAGGTCCCTCCTGACCCGAGCTACTATGAAACTAAGTTTGAGGCAATAAAATCTAGTAGCTGTAAAATCCAGAGGGACGTCGGAATCAGAAACAATGCCCCAGATGCCTCCCAACACTATATTTTGTATATATGTTTGCATGGGCCCTCTACTGAATCAAGTAGTTTGCACTCATACCCCAAGTGGTAGATGTATCCAATTCTTAGTAACAATGAGCGAAGGGAACTTTTTCACTCATACAAATTATTTTCTTTTTTCATTTTAGGTAACATTTGCTGTCTACCTCTTTGGTTTATTCATGTTTCATACTGAAGATAGAATTGTTCATTACGTTCTGTCCATTTTCCTTCCTATATATCCATTATTTGGCCTTTGCATCACAACTTTATATGTAAGTTATTGCGGTAGATCACAAGGAGACTAGCTATGTACCTAGCTAAGTTTCTTTGGAAAAACAAAATGCATAGTTTCTCAGTAGGAAATGTTAACACTAACTGGACACACTGACAAGGTCCTCTCTGTTTCTGTTACCCATGGGATTTTCATAGTTCTGTACAGCGATTAAAGAGCACAACTCCCTGCAGAAGCGTCTGCTCTTCTTCCCAAAAATGGGGAGCAAATCCCAAAACCCAACGGCAGAGTAGATGGAAAGAAAATGTTATCCACTGCTGGGACTACGGAGCAACTAGAGGGGACAGATGCTTGCCCCTTGCAGCGCTATTGCTCCTAAAGAGATCTTGGTTTTATTCAGGAATATAACGGTTTCTAGAATATTAGGAATCCCAAATTCAAATCCCCACAGTTACTCTTTCCTACTGTGAGCACTTTGAGTAAAACAGAAATACTCGTTTTGATAATATTTATCAGTTTGTTTATTACTCTCCCAACATTTGATAGTATTATATCAAACGTGTATTTTTGCTCCTACAGGATGTTGCAGACTTTCCTGAACCCTTTTTTAAAACCAGCTGGCCGGAAATACTGATATCTGTGTTTGGAGTAAGAAAAAAAATTTCAACGTTACTTTTTAATTTTTATTATTTTGTATAGGCCATGTATCCTAATGTACTTTATATACCCTGTATTGCATTCACTGCAATCCATAAGCTAGAAAAATGCACATAATTTGACAGAATCTAACATACCAACTCTTAGATTTTTCAGTATGGCTTAAAGTTGGACTTAGTCCATGAATCCAGGGTCTCATCTGTCACCTGTGCAAATAATATTAGATTATGTAAGTCTTCAATAGGAAGAAAATGGGACTGCAATATAAAACTAATTCTGTGAAGTGGAGATCTTAGATTGGATTTTAGTTGGATTGAGTTAGAGATAGCTGGCCCAACTACCCAAAACTATTTCTTTGAAACTGGAGAGAGAGAATAAAAGTCACAGATCAGAGTCCCACTGAGTTTATGAATTAAATGTGATTTCTACCTTTAGTATTATAATTTTTTTTGTATTGCTCTTCATAAAGTGTTGGCTATTTCTTTTTTCAGCCTTACATCCAGTGTGTGGCTTTCGTTTTTCTTCTTCGATATTTGGAAATGAAATATGGAAGAGCTGTTTTGAGAAAGGATCCGATTTTTAGGTTTGTGCCAACACATACCCTCAGGGGGCACGCACACACATGTGAGCTCATATACCATACAGCCTTTTCTCCAAAACAAAATGTTCACAAAAATTGCTAATAATTTTCAATAAATAGTGTTTGTTGTTCTTTTAAAAAGAATATTCACTATCTGTAAGGTTATAAAAATGTAACAGACTCAATAACAAAAGCTTTGACAGTGATTTATCTTTTTGAGGTTTTAAATGAAAGAACCCTGAAATATTTGAGAAAAAACACAGTCAAAACAACAAAAAGTTATTGTTTGAACATTTTATGATTTCAACATTTTTCACTAAAATAGGTTTTATTTTTTTCAACCAGTTTTCATAGATTCATAGAAGTAGGGCTGGAAGGGACCTTGTAGATCTTCTAGTCCAACCCTCTGCCTGGGCAGGAGAGAGAGAAACTGGGCTCAAATGACCCCAGCCAGGTAAACGTCGAGTGTCTTCTTAAAGACCCCCATGGTAGGAGCCAGCACCACTTCCCTTGGAAGTTGGTTCCAGATCCTAGCCGCCCTGACAGTGATGTAGCGCCTCCTGGTGTCTAGTCTAAACCTACTCTCTAGCAACTTATAGCCATTATTCCTTGTTACTCCGGGAGGCGCTCGGGGGAATAAGGTCTCTCCCAAACCCCACTTGTCCCTCCCTAGTAAGTTTATAGACAGCCACCAGATCCCCCCTCAACCTTCTCTTGCGAAGGCTGAACAGGTTCAGGTCCCATAGCCTCTCCTCGTAGGGTCTGCCCTGCTGCCCTCTCACCAAGCGGGTGGCCCTCCTCTGAACCCTCTCCATGCTGTCCACATCCCTCCTGAAGTGCGGCGCCCAGAACTGGACACAGTACTTCAACTGCAGCCTGACCAGTGTCGCATAGAGGGGGAGGATCACCTCCTTGGCCCTGCTTGTGATGCATCTGTGGATGCACGACAAGGTACGATTAGCCTTACTGACCGTGTCCTTGCATTGTCGGCCCATGTTCATCTTGGAGTCAATAATGACTCCAACATCACTTTCTGCCACCGTGCTTTCGAGAAGGGAGTTCCCCAGCCTATAGGTCTGCTGCTGGTTCTTACTGCCCAAGTGCAGCACCCAGCGCTTGTCAGTATTGAATCAAATCCTATTCTCATTTGCCCATCCCTGTAACCTGTCTAGGTCCCACTGTAATCTGCCCTTCCTTTCTAGCGTGCCTTCTAGTTCTAGATAATAACCTACTGTCATTACCATTTCCAATGTGAACTCAACAGAGCATGCTCTATTAATGCAAACCTGCTAGTAATCTGTTCTTGAATTTCATCGTGTCCTACGTGATATTTTGCCTCCTGCTTTCTTGTTGAAACCACTACATTAAAAGGCTAAGGGACCTGAACCTGTTCACCCTCCACAAGAGAAGGCTGAGGGGGGATCTAGTGGCCTGTTACAAACTAGTCAGGGGGGGATCAGCAGGCATTGGGGAAGTCCCTGTTCCCCCAAGCACTCCCAGGAGTGACAAGAAATAACGGTCACAAGCTGGCAAAGGGTAGATTTAGGCTAGACATCAGGAGGTGCTACTTCAATGTCAGGGCGGCTAGGATCTAGAACCAACTTCCAAGAGAAGTGGTGCTGGCTCCTACCCTGGGGGTCTTTAAAAGGAAGTTAAACGAACACCTTGCCGGGGTTGTTTGACACCCAGTACTCTTCCTGCCATGGCAGGGGGTCGGACTTGATGATCTGCTCAGGTCCCTTCTGACCCGACCAACTATGAAACTACGAAAAGGGTGCTAAGTTTGCCATGCCAGGTATTCATAAGTTAGGAAAAGCCAGAAAGTAAATATCTTGGTGTTGTTTAATTATATTATTTGTCATTATTTGTCCTAAATAGCCTCTCTCTTGTTCAGTGCAGGGGATGGGCAGTCAGTGATACAAGAACAAGAAGAACCGAGTTATTCTCTTGTATTTCAGAAGCTGGGACAGAGGAGGGCTGAGCTGTAGACATGACACTCTCATAAACAACCTCTTTGCTGTTGAGCAAGGCTAGGATATGGTACATTTTGTGTACATGTTGCCTGGGCCACTTATTTTACATGTTTGAAATACTCAATTTAATGAATATGAAATAACAGGAAACACAGATAATGTTATGATGGAAAGGAATGAAGTCTTGCTCTATTCATAATGCATGATTGTAAATGAGAAACAAAGATACAAGACTAACGTGGCATTGTTGATCTATAGACTCT
>NW_005841879.1:857028-878046 GCF_000455745.1 Alligator sinensis
GAAAGAGTAAGGCAGGCAATAGCATCTCAGAATCAGAAGGAGGTAAAACAAAGCAGCCTTCCTGTCTATGTGTCTGCCTACTCTAGTCCCGTTTTCATGTTGGTAGAAATGTGCACTGCTAAAAGAATAATAAAACATGGTGAAGAAGTCCAATGGTTTACCTTACTTATCTTTGCTGGTAAGAATCGACTTTCCAAATGGGATAAGTAGACATAGAAACTGACTTCTAAATGGACTTAGCTGATATAAGAACTGAAAGTATAGTTTTTAAATAGAAAGTAGAAGGTTTTTTTTCTAGGGCGGAGGGAGGGGGGGGTTCCATTTGTTTTGTTTTTGGGGGTATTTTTGGTCTCAAACTATTTAAAATGAATGAAGCTTTGGCAGCATCACACACACTTTTGGAGTTGTATTATTGTTACTACCAGTAATATATCAAGCATAATAGTTAGTCTCAGCACAGAGGAAGACAGAGGCACTCTTCATTTATCAGTCTAACACTGAATGCCTTTGTGCCATTTATGGCCACACCTCGATGAGTCCTGTAGTGTCCTTACAGAAGAATAAAAGGAAGATGTTCAAGCTGAAAGGGCAAGAGCCATAAAGGGCCTTTGTGCCATTTAGGGCCACACTTCAATGGGTCCAGTAGACTCCTTACAAGACTGAGAGGGAATTAAGAGCCTTAGTACAAAGACGAACTCCTCCATTTGCCATAAAACACTCTAGGCCCCTAAGTGTCCTCATCGCCTCCTCTTTGGACTGCAGTATTACCTGTACATGCTCAGGACCAATCCTGTTTGTCTCGTAGGCATCTGACCCTTGCCTAAGCTCTGCTGCTGTCTAGACTGTTGTTGGGCCAGCACTGACCCCTGCCTGAATCCCTATCGCACCAACTCCTTTAGGTGTCCACACCACAGCAGGGGCAATCCCCAGCCAAGCCATTACTGAGCTGCCCCTCTTCTGGCCTGTTCCCACCCCCTTACCTCAGAGAGTCAGCACTCTGGAGTCAGCCCTCAGCAGCCACTTTCAAGCATGCCAGAGACCCCGGTCTCCAGTGTGGATGCAAAGGGACACCTTGAACTGTTGTCACGATTGTAGTTCTGCGTTTGGAGCATGTGTGCAAGAGCGAATGGGCAGGGGGAACCTGGGAGCAGCTTAAGAGGAGTGTGCTCCCACCTCAGTGCAGACAGGGCGTCCCACGGTTTTGTGTAATGCAAGAGATTTGCTCTTTAAAGGGTTTTCTTTTTCCCCCCCCTCTACCCAGAAGCCAGTTGTTATTGTCAACAATCTGCGCAAGGAATATAAGGTCAAGAAAGCCAGTGCTGTTTTTAAGAAAAAGAAGAAAGTGGCCACCAAAAATGTCTCTTTCTGTGTTAGAAGAGGTCAGAGCCCAGGAATCTTTTACTAGAATTATTTTCACGATTCCCTAATTGAAAGATTGAAACTTGGTTCATCTTTGTGCTAGGAGAGGTATTAGGACTGCTGGGACCCAACGGAGCTGGAAAAAGTACAACCATAAATATGATCACGGGAGACACCGCGCTGAGCGCCGGGCAGGTGAGTGAGGCAAATGGACTGCGACGTGACTGTGTGAGTGGAAAGGCCGGTGCTTACTCCTAAGTTATCATTACAGTAAAACAAAGCAATATTTGGGATGAGATTTCTAGCCCTGCACATCATGCTATGAAAAGTAATCGTGCAAATTGTTATCTGTTAAAGTAATCACTCGATGAATGTCTGTTTTGTACACTAACAAGCTGAACGAACTTTCCACAGACTAAACAAAATCAGAACGCTTGAAACAAAAATATAAAGTCCTCCTGAGTATCATACATTTGTTAATATTGGAAATAATTGTATCATGTCTGGATTGTTTTCTTCTCTTGTGCCACTCGTATTACAGTCCCTAAGTCTCAGAATAAACATGTACAACTATTTTCCCTGCACATCAAAGATGCAGCAGGAAAATGAAATACAATGCCAGGGCCAACAGTTACCTAGCAGTAGGACTGTGCGAAGCTTCAGTCCCTGATTCAATTTGGTGGGCAATTCTCTGAATCCAAATTGAATCAAGAGACCCTTTAATCTCTCTGAATCAAATTGGATCCATCTAAATCAATTCAGAGAAATTCGGAAAGATTCAGTGATTGGGACATGGACACAGCTTTAAATGTTTTTTCTGCATGCCTCTAGGTAGCAGGCGGCTTGTGAGCTCTGCAATGCTGGGGCACATGGAGTGTCCCGCAGTAGCACGGGGGGTGGTCCCCAGCATGCTCATCAGCAGACCTGGAAGTGAACCAGAAACACTTCCAGTCCACTTCTGGGTCTTCCAGGGAGCACACCAGAGCCCCACTCCATCCCCCCTGGCTTGGCGACTGGTGCGTCCTGAGCCTGGGGGGGGGCACCCAGGGTCCCTCTGTGGCTGACTGCTGAGCTGGAGACTCGTGGGGGGAAGGCGGGGCCAGCACTCTCCATGATGGACCCAGAAGTGGACTGGAAGTACTTTGGGTCCACTTCTTCGTTTGCCACCAAGCACACCGGGCCCCCCCATGCTCCTATGGGATGCTTCATCCAGCCCAGCATAGCAGCATGCACAAGCCACACCTGGTACCTCAAAGTATGTAGAAAAAACATTTAAAGCTGTGTCTACATCTGAATCGCTGATTCTCTGAATCAGCATCGAATCTTCAGATTCGGATTTGGCTGAATTGAATCGGGGACAATGATCCGAATCAACGAATTGAATCACTATCCCTGATTCAGGCTGAATCCGAATCTAATAGGGCCTGTTTTGCACACCTCTACCTAGCAGTGCTTTCTGCTCAGTAATTCTCCTGTTACAAAGCCACAATGATCCCATCATTAATCTTCCTTGTAGTTGAGCCCCACCTATTTATCAAATGATCACACAAGAGCAGAATACCTGGTTGTTTGTGCAGGTGCTGGCGAAGGGGAAGGATGCAGCTGGATCTCAACTGGAAGCCAGCATCCCTGGCTTCCTGGGCTACTGCCCTCAGGAGAACCCTCTCTGGCCAACCCTGACTGTGCAGGAACATCTGGAGGTTTATGCAGCTGTGAAAGGGCTGAGGAAAGAAGATGCTGCTGTCGCCATCAATCGGTACCAACAGAACATATTTCCAGTTTCCAGAGTCTCCATCGCTCCCCCTTCCCCTGCCACTCAACAGCTAGAAGCTGAACCCTCTCCCAGATGCTGCGATTCTGATTCTCAAAGGGTCCCCCTGAGAAACACAAATAGAAAGGGGTGGTGATCACAGAAGGAAATAGGCAAATTCTACCAAAAACTTCACTAGAAAATTTAAAACTGTCCTCTCTTGACCAAATTCAAATATTCTTTACTGGGAGCCGGCTTCCTTAGGGGACCTGTTTTGCCCCCAAAACCCTAGGCGGGGAGGAGTGTCAACTCTTTCCATTTTGCTGCCAGTCTCATGTAAGTGGGGACTGCTAGGGAGAAAACAGACATTCATTTCCCTTTCTTTCTTCTCCTCGCTCTACAGGATGGTGAAGGCTCTGGAGCTCCAGGAGCATTTAAAAAAAGAAACCAGGACATTATCCGCTGGCATAACAAGAAAGGTGTGTGTGACGTTATTTGAATATTGAATTGCATTCTCACTTATGCAAGTGTGATATCTGGACAAGCTTCACACATGCCACTGAAATAAATGAGAACAGCATGTAGCCTTCCATGCTTTAGACTGAATTTTTGTTGCAGACATAGTAAAATCTCTGTCTGGGATTAAATGCATTAAAGTAATGGCGGGTGAATTATCTCCACAAAACAGTACGAGTACTTGCGACGTTCAATATGTGAATAAAAGGCTTACATTAATGAATAAAAGGTGTAGTTCTGCTCCCAGTTAAGTGGATAAGATTTGCATTGCTTTCTATGAGATAGTACACTGTTATTTGTGCTGCTTCACTTCAGAAGGAATTATATCATTCCAGATACTATACAACAGAATATTGCACAGCATGATACTCAAAATGTTTTAATATAATAAGTACAGAGTTATTAAGGGTAACATGACTCCCAGTGTGTGTGCGAACTTGGGTTCAGACCCCGGTAGATGTGTCACGGGCACATACAATATGTTGGGCCAAATATTGCCTTTGGTCATACAGGGGTATTACAGCTGACCTTTCTGACGTTGTCCATTCAATATCCTTCTTCCATTTTAGCTGTGTTTCATCCTGAGCATGCTGGGTAACCCAACAGTTATGCTCTTGGATGAGCCAACCACTGGAATGGACCCTAAAGGCCAACGTCAAGTGTGGTGAGTACTGCCAGTGCCAATGATTAGGCCTTCACCTCAGGACTAAATTGATACGGTGCAAAAGTGCTGGGAGCTGAGACTGGGTACCTAAAATTTCTAAATCCACAACTGCACACCTATAAATCACCGAAAAGTCAGTGGAAGCTGTGGAACCCAGCAATTTTGGAAATGTATTATATCTTTTGTCTCAACCTCTAGGTTATTGGCATAGCTGCAATAATGTCTTAAAATGCATGTTAATATAATTTTGGTTCCTTGACCATTCTACAGGGTTTCTCGCATTTTAACATCTCATAATCTGGAAAAATAATCAGGGTATGAAGCAAAATTTTGGCTCTTGTCTGCATCTCAGATTTATAAGCAAGTTCAGCCCTGCTCTAGTTAGTACCCTTGTTCACTTGACAACTCTCTTACTTGAAAACAACTCTCATGGGCCTAAGAAAAATATGTTTGGCTAAAGCAAAAGCCTTTTAATAGTAGTTCCTCCTCATTAACCCAGCACTGCAGCAAGTGTTATTTTGGAACAAACTATAATGGGTTTTGCTCATAAATGTGCAGTTGTATCATTATTTCAAAGTACCTTTATGTATTCATTGATTTGTTAATACTTTCAAAGTAATCATTTTTGCCCTTTTGAGGGGAAAGGACAATAGGAAAACTCATTTGTCTGTTCCTGTGATGTAATAGCCCTTTTGTTTTAGGAAAGCAATTCATGCTGCACTGAAGAACAAGGAGCAAGGGGCTATTTTGACAACCCACTACATGGAGGAGGCTGAGGCAGTGTGTGACCGGGTGGCCATCATGGTGGCTGGAGAGCTCCGGTAGGCTTCAAGATAGCTTCAGTAGCAAGAGCAAGGTGTTTCTCATGGAACTGAGAGATTTTTTTGGCACCTGTTAATTCCTTATACTTCCTGCACTATGAGATGAGAGTTGTGGGAAAACGCCAAGTCCACTAATCACTATTTCATACCGTGCTTCTTCCCTTGTTAACAGGTGCATTGGCTCCATTCAGTACCTGAAAAACAAGTTTGGCAAAGGTTACCTACTGGAAATTAAAGTGAATGACCCTGAGCAAGTCGATGAACTCCATGCCAAAATGCTGACGATCTTCCCACAAGCAGCTCGTCAAGAGCGGTAACTGCCAATATATCTGGTCCCATTATAGGTGTAGGTAATGTACTGCTGGTCTCCTGCAGAATTTCTCAGTACATCATTCCCTCTGCAGTTTGGCAGCAAATGTTACATCCCAATCCAAGATCGTCTATTGACATTCCCCAGATAATGAGCCGCTGAGAGAGTTATGTCTGGTCGGTATGTGGCCGTACAGTGAAGTGCTCTCCCATTCTTTTCCACATTGGAGATGTGCCTAATGTGGTCCACAAGCTTAATCTGAGGAGGTAGGCAAAAAATGATGATGTATTTTTCTTTCCTCACAGGTTTCCTTCTTTGCTGGTCTACAAGATACCAATGGAAGATGCTCTTCCTCTGTCCCAGGCTTTCTCCAAGCTCGAGGCAGGTAAGAATGAAAGCAGAAGCAAAAGACTAAGATCACCTGAAAAGGGCAATAATATTTTCTTTGACTATATTTTAATTTCTCCACAGCCAAACAAACTTTCGGCTTCGAGGAGTACAGCTTCTCTTTGAACACCTTGATGCAGGCATGTGATGCACGCAGAGACACAAGCTATAAAATTTAGGAGACACAATGGCAGCACACTATGTTCATCAGGCTTTGACAAAAGAAGGAAATGTGTTGGAGAAACAGATGGGTTTCCAAATCCTAAAAGAGCTAAATCCAGCAATGGGGCGCAGAGCATGGCCTGTCCTGCAGACCCACATAGGGGAGAAAGAGGGGAAAGTGTCCTTTTCACAACGTGGAACAGATCACCTCGATCACCACCATGGGGAATGTGACCTGCAGCTGCTTCTCCCCTTGGCCTAGATATAGGGCACATATGCAGACTCCTGGTGCAATAGGGACCGAATGATGTTTCGGTCCCTATTGCAAGGCTTATAAGAAAGCCAAAGGGAAATGAAAACTACTCAAAGAAATGCCACCTTCTCATCTCGGTGTGAACAGCCACCATAAATAGCTAGTATTGCATTCCCACTGTGTAGCGTTTGACTTAAATATGCCTTTGGGAATGTATGTAGAGTCAACATCATCAGAAATCTACAGAGCTCCTGAGAAGACGATGCCTTTCCCAAGCGTTACTCCAAAAGTTTAGTGAGCCAATTTGCAGAGTATTAGGTAGTTGCCACTCTGAAGTGTAGTGCATCTCGATCAGCAGAGAGCCCATGCTGAGTGGGGTTCGCCTGTTGGGCAGCTGCAAACTCATAAACTGGTATTGCAAAGATTAATAAGAGTTAGTGAAGGGATGTATTATTGACATTGAAAAATAACTACACCTTTTTTGTTGTGTATTTTAGGTGTTCTTGGAGCTGTCTCGAGAGCAAGAGAAGGAAAATTTTGATCTGGCGTTGGATGGAAATTATGAATGGAAACAACTTCAGCCAGAAGACATTTAGCCACGTTAAAATGTTTCCTATTTAATCAATTTTAATCTTTAAGGTTTGACTGTCTATCAGTATAATATGGTTATCAGCGCAGCAGGTATTGCAGCTTCTGTACTTTGGACAAAAGAATTATTTTTTTCTAATTTAGGTTTCCCTTTTAAGGAAAGAACATTTTGAAATAATAGAAGTGTTACTGTTCTCAGGATGACATGGTTTGCATAAAAGAGGTAGTAAAGAATACATGGGAAATGAAAAACAAATTTTACAGATGGAATTGGAATAAAATATGAAATAAAACAATGGAAATGAAAAGTTACCTCTCTGTAGAGATAGCCTTGTAGTATAATTAAGTGTATCCTCAATCCCACCCTCCAAAGGATACTTTAGGCCTACAGATCATAAATCAGCATGCCTCATCAACAGAAGAATTTCCCTTTACTCCATCAAAAGATCTGCCCTTCAATCTGACAAGTATCATATTAACCTTAGAGAGCCTATGTCATGTTTGACATTACCATAACATTTCTAAGAAGCCGTCTCTGAACCATTAGCTATTATTTTTTAAAGCTCCTGGAGGACCAGGAGAAGTCCTAGATAACTAGAAAAGGGCAAACAGAATACCTGTTTTTAAAAAAATTAAAAAAGAAAACTTAAGAAATTACAGGAACAAATTATTATACGAGAACAAATTATTTTTAAAATATGATAATGAGGAGCTCAAACAAGCAACATGTATTTGTCAAGACCAAATTGTGTTGAATTCATCTAATTTCCTCCTTTGACAGGGTAATAGACCTAGTGGATAAGGGAGACGCAATAGATGTGAGAGATCTTGCCTTTAGCATGGTTTTTTTCCAGATTCCAGATGACATTCGTATAAGTAAACTACGGAAATGTGGTCTCAGAGAAATCATTTTGAGGTGGATGCACAACCAATGGAAAAAAACTCACTCAAAACACCTCTTTATGGTTCAGTATCAAACTCAGAAGACATTTAAGTGGAGTCCTACAAGGGTTGACCTGGGCCGAGTACTATTCAATATTTCCATTAATGACTTGAATGAAAAAGAGTCCACTTATGACATTTGTGGATTATCAATGGAGAGTTGGCAATCATTATGGAAGACAGGATAAGCCCCGAGCTATCCTGACATGGGCCTGGGCCAGAGCTAGGGAAGTGAATCAGGAAGCCATACCTTCATTTGTAATGGTGCCTACAATATGCACACTTTTCTGTGCTCAGTGGAAACTAAGTATATCAGAGATCCTGTACCAATATTTTAATATTTTCTGTTTGTTTCCCACTAAGCAATATGTATAGAAATACTCGTGTAAGACATCTGTGTTCAGATACATTTTGTCTAAGGTTTTTACTCTATTTTTGTACTCTTGCCAATAAAAGTCTGCTTTTATTGAAACCCAATTTACCTTCTGAAATGGAAACATAGATTTTCAAGTCTATTGCATCTGAAATGGGTCTCTCCATTTAGAAATAAGCAAGGTCATTTTTCTCATAAATAACCCTGCAAATTCAACTTCTGTTCTGAAAGTCAAGCTGCTTTGCTTCTTGTTGATGCCCCGTGGCTAATAACAAAGACTTTCACAAACTTACATCCGCTATCTTTGACACTTTTGCAACTCTGCTGTTATCTTAATTTGCTTTTGGTTACTATTGTGCAACACCATTGTGCAATGGACTAAATTTTTACTGCTTTCTATGGGATTCCTCTCTTTGAGACCTCCTTGTGAAAACTGCATTGCAAACAGTAGGACCTAGATTATTACTGATTTGTTTTTGGTGGTGTTTGAGGAAGAATAAATAACAGTATGTTCTCCCAGGACTGTGTTGGCTTTGCATAAGGACCAGGAGTAATACAATATTTCAAATGTGTGTTTGTCACCACATCAATTTAAGGATGATTTGAGGAACCAATGAAAAATGGTTACATTTTTTTGCTAAAACATGCAGAAGAAAGCATATGAAGCATCTCAGTGTGTCCATAAAGACTGGATGTGTCTCCAATGTAGGGAAGGGCCAGATCTGTTGAGATTTGTATCTGTTTCAATTTTCACTTTCTCTTGGGCTGTCCAGGGCTTCCAGGGTCCCTGCTGCAGACCTGGGACCCAGAGAGTCCTGGCACCCCAGTACGAGTCCTGGGTCTGTCAGCAGTTACACAGTTAGTCTCAATGAAAGTTAGTTAGTAAGTAGTGAGTAATATTACAAGTTAGTAATATTGCTATTTCCTGTGGAAGAGAAAAAATCAGAAAAAATGGATATTTAGAAATAATCGAATCATTTTTATTTTGAATATTTCTAGAAAAAAAAGTTCACAAGCCTAGCTTCAAAGATCCTGGCTCGGCCCTGGCACCCAGGTCTTAGTCTGCTAGGACTTAGAAATTATTCAACCAAATTTTCCCTACGGTGGGGAAAGTTGCTTTTCATTCGGAAACAGAAAAGAAAATTGTTTGGAAATCACAAATTTGCCACAGAACAAGAATTCTGATGTTTCACTACAGCTAAGCCTACTCTTCCCAACTGATGCTATGGTAAGGCAAATGAGGATTATCCTGACCAGAAAACTAGTCCGTTGACCTGGAAGTTATTAGGTTGTGGTATTCGGTTGCCCGGATCAAGCCAAAATAAAATTCTAAAATGATATATATTCTTTTTCGGAACATGCCCCTGGAAGGAACCTCCAGGGTCATCACGTTCAGCCTCCTGCTTTGGTAGGTAATCACATAACCTAAATGTTTTCATAAATGTCATCTTAGATGTATTCAAGTTTTTTGCCCCATTTGTCCTATTAGAAGACTGTTCTAGACCCTCGCTGCTCTGATAGTTAGAAACCACCTTCTAATTTCCAGCCTAAATTTGTTGATGACAATATGTCCCCATTTTTCTGGTACCAGTATTGTCTTTTATCTTAAATAGCTCTTTTTCCTCTCTTACATTCATCCCCATGACACATTTATAACAGATAATCTCACTTCCCTTCAACCTTCATGGGTTAAACGAGCCAAACTCTTTTCATCTCTTTCTGCAGAAGTGAGTTCCCACTTCCCTGATCATCCTTTCTGCTTATTGAGGCTGCAGCTGATTATTGCTCAGCCTGCTAAAAAGGTTGTAGCTCTCTCCGCACCCTGGCATTAGCAGCTGCAGCTTCCAGCAGAAGGAAATTCTTATTCTGGAGGCCAAGTTTGGAAAGCAGACATCTATCCTTCAAATGGCTGAGTAGGGTAAGTCCAAAACTTTGCTGTTTTTTCAACAAAAAATGAGCCTTCTAACTAAACGAAAAAAAAAATGCTTTCTGTGAAAAATAATGAGTTTTCTTCTGAGAAAAAAATGCATATTTTTTTAATCTGAACATTACATTGCTCTGAAGGTTCAGTGCCTCACGCTTTTTGTCTCCTATCAAGCATGGATGAGCACCTTAAACACAAAAGACAATCCACTGTGTAGTCTTGTTTTGGGTGAAAACAGCATGCTGTTGTCTGCCATTGGGATGTGCGCGGAGACTCCCCTAACGAGTCATTTGACACACAAGGTGTGGCAGATGTTTTGGCGTGCCCAGCACAAATGACCCCTTTCCCCCCTACTCAATGTTAGGTGTCCTATTAAAGCTGTACAGTTGGGTGGGCACAGGGCACCTCTCTGATTTTTCATGATAAAAAACCCAAAATCAAACACCAAAATGTATAGGTATTTAAAATGTATTTTATTATAGTGCTAGAGGCAGCGATAGGCTTTCAAATTGCTTTCAAATTGTAAATATATCAATAAAACATTGTGTTCAACTGATACCGATATATCCAGTGGTGTTTCATTTTAATCACAGGAAAACAGAATTGGTTTTTTTTTTTTAATCAGAGAATTTATAATTTTTAAAACCCAAATCCCTGGTAATAACTCAGGCATTTACCTATGCTGGGATCCATATGAGCTAAGGTAGTGTTTACGGTTTCCAGTCCAGAGCCCTATCCTAACATGCTGCTCTCCATACATCCCTGCACGCAAGAAGAGCACCGGCTCCATGGATTAATTCCAGAGAGGCTTAGGTAGAAATCAAGTCACATACTTCCTGATGTTAATGGAAGTAATGTATTAGTATGAACTTTCAAATGTTCTCCTATGTCTATTTAGAGATAAAATATTTGTTTTTTTGGCAATGTAGGAGTGAAGTTGTTTTACATTACAGCCGCTGACAATCAGGGCCAAAAAACCCGTGGAAAGTAATAAACCCAAATTTCTCTCATTTGAAATCTTTAACATAAAGCCAAGCATATATTTTTGCTCTCCTCGCAGATGTTCCCTTCTCTGTTGACTCTGCTGCAACAATTGGCAGAGCGACTGCAGTCCAAAGATCCAACATTTCTAACTTTTCTTTTTGGCCTTCGTCAGTAAACACACAAGAACTATTGCTCTTAATTGCATATTTGTTTTAGCCATAATACCCAGCAGAAATCATTGAACATTGTGTTCATGTGTGTTTATAGTCCTCCCACACACAATGTAAACCCCGGGATAATTTTGCATGAAGTAGGACCAGAATCACTCTGGATGATGTTCGCTCCTTAAGAGCTCAGGGAATTCTGAGATGGTTTTCTGTCTAACTGATTTTTTGATTGCTTGATTGATTCATTCATTTTTGAACGAGTCTTTATTGCTGCTTTAAATCTATTTGCTAAGTCAGAACTCTCCATTAAGAGAAAATGATATTTTTTTATTGAGGGCTACATGAATCTATCTAGCAGTAGAAAATGGAAAGAGTCTCACCTTGCATCAACTTTGCTATTGCAGAAGTCTCTATTTCATGTCAGCACTGGTTTAGTTGTCTGTTACTTGGATAAGTTTTGGGGTTTTAACTTTACACAGTGCACAATTTGTCCTGCAGAAGAGCCAGGAATGGAACAGCTATCTGGACTCAGCCTTTTGTTCTAGCTAAAGTCAGAGATTCACCTACTTACGATGCGCTGGTTCCTGTAGCTGAGGGAATGATGTAGTTAACCCAATGCCCAGGTACCCATTTACAGTTGGGTTGATTGGGGCAACTGTTGACACAAATTCAGGGCAGGGCGTGCTGTCTCTTCTGGCCTGGAGATGTTGGGGAACTGAAAACTGAATGGCTCAGGACCGTGTGGTTTTATTTGATCTGTTCTTTTTGTCATTCGCCGTTGGAGATGCTGCGGTTCCCACAAAAACTAGAATAACATTTAAATAACACACTGCGCTCACTAGTGCATCGAATCTGAATACAGCGCTGAGTACGTCATATTCTTCCCAGCCAGGTGGTGCATGGGAAAGAGGCTCCGAGAGGTTAAATGATCGGCAGCAAGGAAAATCAGTGTAACAAGAACCCAAACTGCCTCTTCTTTCAGTGCTGCTCTCACCTGTGCTGGGAGCTTTGCTTCCTTCTTGATTTCTTCGTTCAGCTCTGCACAGAAGCGGAAGTGAATTATGGTCCCCGAGTCCAACCAGCTGCACCTGATTGTTTCAAGGTATTCCCATTGAGTAGCTTCAAGTTCCTGGGGAGAATGAACCTAAAATAATCTCCCTGTGCTGTCAGGCTCTGCAGGACTGAGTGGTGTCCACTTGTGGGCTGAAACAGCGGCATCGCCAGTCTGTACAAACGCTGCACCCTCATTTTCCCACATTGCCCTTTGCAACAGTGCGCAGCTGCATGCACAGCTACTCAGAGAGTTGAGCCTTGCACTGACTCCATGGAGTTCAGCGAGTATTTGGGAGGCTGCAGGCATTTTCATGTTCACTGTTTCCACTGGTGATTTTTTTTAAACCCAAAACCACTGTAGCTGCTGTGCCTGCCTTGAAAAAACACCAAACTGAAGGGAAGAAATATCCAAAATGAGTAGAACTGTTTTCATTTTCAAACCTGGATGTCTCCTCTCCACTGAGTCCAAAAGCTTTGGCCCATGTTAATAAAAGCTGTGTTGGTAGCATCAGTGGTGGGCAGAAAAGAAAGCTGACTTATGGGACTGCTGCATTTCATAGATGTCATAGATTTTAGGGCTGGAAAGGATCTCGGAAGATCATCGAGTCCAAGGGGCAGGAAGTCAGCTGGGGTCAAAGGATCCCAGCAAGATAAGCATCCAAATGTTTGTGTCCAGAGTAGGTGCTTGCACCACCTCAGGGGGGGGCGTCTTTTCCAGGCCTTGTGGGCTCGGACAGTAAAGAAGTTTTTCCTTATGTCCAGCCTAAAATGGTCTTGCAGGAGTTTGTGACCGTTGGGCCTTGTCTTCTCTTGGGGTGCCCTGGTGAACAGACAGTCCCCCAGATCCTGATGCACCCCCCGATGTACTTATAGGCTGCCACCAAGTCCCCCGTGAGCCTGCATTTCTCCAGGCTGAAAAGTCCCATAACTTGCAGCCTCTCCTCATAAGGCCTGTTCTCCTGCCCTCTGATCATGCGCGTGGCTCTCCTCTGGACTCTCTCAAGTTTCTCCACATCCTTCCTAAATTGTGAAGCCCTGAATTGGATGCAGTACTCCAGCTGCATCCTCACCAAGGCTGAGTACAGTGGGAGGATGACATCCTGGGTCTTGCTTGAGACACATCAGTAGACGCAAGCCAGAGTTTGTTCTCTTTGCCAGCTGTGGTATTGCACTGGTGGCTCGTATGCTTCTTGCGGTCAATCGTGACCCCCAAGTCCCTTTCGGTCACGGTGCTAGCGAGTGTAGCATTGCCGAGCCTGTAAGTGGTATGTGGGTTTTTATTCCTGAGGTGGAGCACCTTGCATTTCTCTGTACTGAATGCTATCAGGTTTTCATCCACCCACCTTGCCAGCCTATCTAGGTTGGCCTGGATCATCAACCTGTCCTCAAGTTTGGATGCTTTCCCCCAAAGATTGGTGTCGTCAGCAAACTTAACCAGTCCTCTTCTGTCCAGATCGTTTCTGAAGACATTAAAGTGAACAGGTCCAAGAACAGAGCACTGGGGGACACCACTGGTCACCAAGCGCCAGGTTGATTTGGGTCGGTCAGCTACCACTCTCTGGGTCCGACCTCAGAGCCAGATCTCCCCAGCCATCAGACTGTAGGGTAGTCAAGGCCGCAGTTGCCCAATTTTTCCATGAGGACATCATAGCACACCAGGTCAAAGGCTTTTTTAAAGTCCAAATGAGATATCAACCTCTTCCCTTTTGTTCAGGTGATACGTCACCTGGTCATAGAAGGAAATGAGGTTGGTTAGGGAAGACCTACCCACAACAAACCTGTGCTGGCTGTCCCTAGGATGTTGCCATCAGCCAGCCTGTCAAGAATGGTTTCTTTGATAGTTTTTCCCCAGATCTTCCCAGGAATTGAAGTCAAATTGATTGGCCTGTAGTTTCCTGGGTCTTCTTTCCTCCCTTTCTTAAGATGGGCACCACATTGGCCCTCTTCCAATCTTCAGGTACTTCACCCAAGCGCCACGAGTTCTTGAATATCCTCACCAGTGGCTGCGCTATGATGTCTGCCAGTTCCTTTAGCACTCTTGGGTGCGATCTATCCAGACCAGCTGTTTTGTGGGGGTCCAACCTCTCAAGATGCTCCCTCAAGATCCACGTCAATGGTGGACGTATATTCACCCTCATCCCACATCACGTTAGGCAGGGTGATCAAAAACCAGCACAAAGTAATCATGAAGCAGATTGGCTTTTTCCTGGGTGTCAGTAGTCAGCTGCCCCAGCTGGTTTAGGAGGGGTCCAGTGTTGCCCGTGTTTTTCTTTCAACTCCCCACAGATCTGAAGAAGGACTTTTTATTGTCCTTATTGCATGTAGTTAATTGGAGTTCAATTGCAGCCTTGGCTTTCCTAGTTCGCTCCCTTTGGGTGTAGACCAGCGCAGAATATTCCTCCTTAGTGGTGTTTCCTGTCTTGCATCCTTTATAAGCCTCTCCTTTTAGATGTAGGAGGTCCACAAGTTCCCTGCTGAGCCAAGGGGGTTGTTGAGCCCTTTTACCACCTTTGCTACTGGTGGGGATGGACTCCCCTTGTGCTTTGAGGATTGCTTCCTTAAGTAGCAACCACGCATCATGAACTCCCCTCCCTGTGAAATCATGGGCTCGCAGAGCCTCAAGAACAAGCCTCCTGAGCTTATGGAAATCAGCTTTCCTAAACTCTAGGACTACTGCATCACTGGGAGTACCCTCTCAGGTAACATTAACATAAGCTTGCTTGTAGGATGTCTTGCAAAAGAGTGTGAGATTTGCTGCTGATTTGCTTTTAAACACACATCAGCTCAGTTGCCCTGAGGGGCATCCCAGGGCCTTCATTGACAATTGCTGGGTATGCAATGAGAGACCAGCTCGGTCACCATGTCTCATGCAGACAGGACTGGGATCAGAGTCTCAGCTGGACAGTATTCATTTGGCATAGGTCCCCCAGAAGCCAGTTTTGTCCTGGCCATCTCACCAAAGCCCAAAGAAAACCACTAGGCAGGGTTGTCTTCTCATCTGGAGGCTTCTGAGGTCTATCTCTGACTTTCACTGCATCGTGTGTTCCCAGCAAGGAAAGCAGATAAAGTTAATGGCAAGTTGTTATATGTCTTCCGAATTGCGAGGTCCAGGCGTCCAGTCTGATCTAAGGGGCCAGTCTCGGGTGGTAACTGTATGTACTGCTGCTTCCAACCCAGAGACCATGACAGCCACCACATCCAGAAATGCAAGATAGGAGGTCCTGGCTACATGGGCCATGAACCCTTACATACCAGGATAAGTGCACATGTCTGTTCTGCTAATAACATCATTGTGCAGATAGGGACTTGCGGTGCAGTGCGCTTGAGGCATTTATCCACAGTCAGACAGTGACTGTCTGGTGGAGCTGGGAGCACAATTTTTCCAGTGTCCTAGTTCACTGCATTAACCACAAGCCCATCCCTCCTATAGATACCATGTAGATATTGAGAAACCTCTGAAATGTCCCTGACCATGCTGAGCTCCCTCAGCTAGCACTGACACCAAAACACAGAAGATACTTAGCATTTCGGAGCCTCGTGAACTGATGATTATGATACAAATCTATCAGCATTGTTCCCTTTCAATATAGCATTGGCAGCTTGACGTGTGAACTTTAAGAGCTAGAATCCCACTAAATCCCAGATATTGTTTTACAATCGTTAATCAAAATGTCAGTCTGAGTCACAGATTATTTCATGTGGTTGGATCTGAATGTCTTATTATTTCCTTTTGGCTGGTTTTGCTGTTCAGCAAGCCAACAGCTGGATCGGATCCTGGAGCTACATGCTTTTTGTGCAGCCTACTGAAGAAACTTGAGGCTAGTAGAGTAACCCTGCTCACCACACAGTAATTGAATGAGACCGATACTCTGGCTAGGAAGGACTAGAGTTTCTTATTACCCTAGAGATTAGGGCAAAATATATGTGAGGTCAAGTCTGCCCTAAAACATTTCTTTTCAGGTTTCATTCGAGTCTGGATTTCCACAATGCCCTTTAAACTCTGTTAATGTTTGACTTACAAGAACGCTTCGCAGTCTCCAGTCTTTCCATCATCCATTTCTTTCTAGATCAGGGGTGGGCAAAATGTGGCTCGCAGGCCAGATGCAGCCCACCAGGTCCCTAAAAAATTTAGAAAATTAATATTTATCTGCCCCTGGCTGCCTGTCATGCAGCCCTCGATGGCTTGCCAAAACTCAGTAAGCAGCCCTCTGCCCGAAATAATTGCCCGCCCCTGTTCTAGATAGTGGTACTTAGCCAAATTAATCTAAAATCAAGCAAAGACAGAGTAGAGATATAGACTAAGTGAATCAGAGATTCATAAGCTTTTGGGAGCAAGAGCTCACTTCTTCAGATGCTATGAAAGGACATGCACAGAGCATGCTATCAGATATAGCGATTAGAGTAGAGACGGGGAAGGGAGGGAAGCAGCAGAGATGGGGAGAAGCGAGACGTGCTGAGAGAGGCAAACCTATAGGCACAAAGGGGTCACCAAAACTGATCTGGGTAATGGGATATAAATCTGTAGCCACTGTACAGACAATGCTTAACCCCAGTTAACACAAGAATGATTCCACAGTTTTTTGTTCAAGTCAACTTTCAAAGTTTCTCTATGGAAGAACATCTACTCTGAGCCCAACGATGGACTTTCCAGGAAGGTTAAATTGTTCTGTCACCAGCTTTTGTGTGTTTTTGGACTTAATGTCAGGTCACTCTTTCATATAGGGATTGCCCTGTCTGTCACCTGCACTGTAAGTAGGCGATGGCATATATGATGTTGGAAGAGATGCAAGTAAATACAACGTGGAGGTTAGAATCGGTGTTATTTGGCCCCAGTGATAACGTGGTGCGTATTAATGAGGGGCTGCAGCTGGCATCTGGGTCTGTTGCAAAACCTGGTGCCCCAGTAATTATCAGAGCTAGGTAGCCTGTTCCTTGAGAGATGCCATCTGAAGTTGTTTCCTCTTAGTCCTCTTTTCTCCCTATCAGGGAACAGTCTCTCGCACCAGCTCTATGATGCTCATTTCCTATTTCTCTGTTTCCTTTAGGTCACAAAGTTTTTCTCTCCCGTGGGAGACTTCGCTTCCTGAATGCAAAATGAGGGATCTGCTACTGAATAAAGGGCAGTATCTTTAGGCTTATGTTAAAACATTACCGATCGTTTTTATAAAAATCAAAAGCCAGCTCAGTTGGAAAAAATAAAAGGCAAGAAAAAAGCCTCGTCTTTGCTTCATTTTCTTTTTGTCACATTCAGAACAACTCCAACTGGAAATGACGGTGCTCAGGCTGCAGCTGTATTTGTTAAGTCCAACCTCTAGCAGAAATACTTAATTTTATCTGCCTCTTGCTTTCCACAATGTTGTCTTAAAATACTGGATTGCTTTAAGTTTGGCCAAAATAAATATGTGCTTGCCACTTTCTTCCACCTTTTTTCATGTGGTTGCATTGAACTTTTAGTGCTGTACCCCTTGGACTGAGACAGAATAAGAGGCAAATTGTCTGCTGGGGAGAGATGCTGTTTTAGTTTGGTTGTGTGACAGACAGTTTCAGAGCAGAGGTCTTGAAGTGGGACGAATGGAATGGCTTGCAACTTGAAGAAACCGCTTCCCTACTATTTCTTCTATCCACGAAACCAAGGAACAATATGTGAATTGAGCATTTTTCCCAGGCAATTCCCAGATCATTATTGCCTTTCTAGATGCATGGAAACTGCCTGGTTAAGAAAATGTTGGATTCAAATGATCCTCAGACCTATTGTGCTGTTAAAATTAATTGCCCACTACACACAAGGGCCCCATCTGTCTGTAAACTGCTTAAGAGATTTACAGCTGCAATAAAATGTGGAGAGACTAATTTAGACTAAGATGGCCAAATTGTTCCTAATCCTCCCCATTGTGCTTTGGTATTGCTGTCTTTTCACCAAAGTACTTTTTTTCCAGTTGGTCAGTACCTATCTTACAGCAGAGAAATGCAGAATAGTAACTATGCTTGGGTAGGCCTAGCAGTTTACTTGAGCCAGTACTATGCCATCCCACCTAAAACCCAGGACTCGGAAAGAGTCTTAATCTAAGTCTGGATTGTGTGGCCCATGTGTGCGTAAATTTAATAATGATTGTTCAAAGAGAGACAGGGATGTCCAATGTTACTCAAGCAACCTCCCTTACAGTCCTGGAATAAAACAGAAAGGAGGGAATTACAGGGCGCTGACAGATATTCAGGCCTCTTCTCTAACTCGTGGCGCTTTATATATAGAGTTGGATGCAGTCATAATGCAGATGGATTACATTAGCAAGTGATTTAGCTGAAGGGTGTAATGAGTGGGGTGGTCACAGAGAGCATCCATGGTGGTTGAGAGGGTCTCAGAAAGAAATGGGCTGAAGTGGCACTGTATAGGCCTTTTCATAACACACCAGCAGTCTGGCAAAGCAACCTTAGTAAGGACAGAGGCTTTTTATATAATAAATGTTTCTATTCAAGCACTTTGGAAATCCAGCAGTTTTTGAGGAAAAAAATCTGAAGCTAGTTAGGGGGAGGCGCTTTAGGAAGGTTATGTGGGAGGTTCCCAGAACAACTGATGAAAACGTTTTGCACGGCTGTTTATATTAGCAGTGGATTTCATCTGCAAAGTTTGGCCCTTTACCAAAGTTGGGGAGGCTTTCATTCTAAATTTTTTGAGGGGGGAAAAATTGTGATTTTTGTTTTTTAATTAAAAAAAAATTTTTTTTTTTACTCATTCTATTTATGATTTGCTTGTCTCAGCCCAGAAGGTGCTAAATTCTTTCCAAATGCATATAGAATTGCTCACAAAATAAACTGTGTTCAAAAAACAAAAATGTGGGTTGTTAAAGCAAGCCCTCTACAGTTGGCCAATGGCAGATTTCCAGTTGCCTGCACGATCTCACCCCTGTGCATATGCATTATGACAGTCTACCCATTCGCTTCTACATAGCGTGCACCAGCCTCCCGTTAAAAGTAATGTGACAGTTTTAGAGTGACCCTGAGTGCACCGATAAATATGCATGCTTTAAGGCAGTGGTTTTTAACCTTTTTTCATTTGCGGACCCCTAAAAAATTGCAAGTGGAGCCGCAGACCCCTTTGCAAATTTCAAATGGAGGCCCAGATCCCTTTGGATTGTAAGTGTGGTGTATTCACATACGTTTGACTGATCAGAGTCATCTTTTGCAGACCCCCTAGACATGGGTCCACAGACCATAGGTTGAAAACCACTGCTTTAAGGCATGCCTTGTTTCAAGAGCCGGCATTTGCTGCACAGAAGCAAGCGGGCAGAAAGTGTTTCTCAGTGGGCCAGAGGCTGTGTAGATATGCCCTTAAAGGTCACCCCCTAATCTTAATACCTCACAAGGGAATTAAGGAGACTGGAAATGTTTCATTCTCATCCATAGGTTTACCATGGATGTCTGTGGTCTTGGCTCCCCCGTTCCAGGTGAGCTGTCAGATCTGTTTTGTGTCTGGATGGATACCTAAGAGCACTTTTCCATGTGCTCTGATGTATTCTCATTAGAAGGTGTCGGAGCAGTCTTGATTCATCATCAAACGAGCTTTAGTTAAAATGCCCCCACTGCTGTTTTAAAACACGGGACGCTAAACACACAAGACACTGCAGGCATTTTACTTAGAGCAGCTTTGAACTAACAAAAATGCCCCCCTCCATCCCAGAGTATGACTATAGGCACCCTAAATGTTAAACATTACTCCCTGTGTACTTGGGGGCACAATATCTTTTTCTTTCTGTTGAAGCTGGCAAGTGGACCTTTTGAATAGGGATTACTCCAGTTTTAGGACTTGACCATCTAAGGCGCCAGGTAAAATGCTGAACATCCTCTGTAGCGCTTCATGGGTCCTAATTTTTACTACCCAGAATCTCATTTTCAGTGTAAAACATCAAGAAGTCGCATGGACAGGAGGAAGGATGTACAAAACAAGTGAATACTCACGGGGTTGTGCATGTGCCTCATACATGCACAGACTGTGGGAGGTTGTTTCTTATTGCCAGCATAGTTTGATGCTGTAGCTGTCTGGCCTTACATCCCTCTGTTGCATTCCCTAACCAGTCCAAAGACACCTGCAGGGAGAAGAAAAACATTAATGGGCCAGAGGTTTCAAGATTTTCTGGTTTGGCGTCCCCTATCATGCACTTCACACGGATCCTCTGCACATGTTTAGATGGTTCTAAGAATGACATGTCATTTTTAATGACGTGCCCCATTTGCATAAGTATTTCCATCTTTATAGAGCCTTAAAAATTGACTAACTAATCCACACAATTTGCTTAATGATAGAGGAGATTTTACATGCTTTACACAAGAGGAAATGTATAAGTTATGGGATTTATTCAAGCAATAAAAGGGCTTGGTGCCCAACCTCCTGTTAAAATGTCAGTGGTCCTGGCACCCAGCCCTCTGCTAAGATACTACATCATGTTCCCCCCTTGACCCATCTCTTTTATCTTCATGTTCAATACTGGAATTTGCCTGTTGATATTAGCCTATTGCGTGTTCTCTCCCCAGGCCGACACCACGTTATTCCTTCAGTATCTGAGTGAAAAAATGGAAAAATAATTGAGAGGAACCAGTCTTCAGGTCTATGCAAAACAAGCAACTTGCACAAATTGAATCAGGTCCCCAGATGTGAAAGACTGACTAGATCATGCATTGGTGACACAGCTTCTACACTGGAGACCTGCCTTTGTAGTAAGCACTCCAAGAACACTGTGTTGAATTTCTTTGTTTTGAAGAATTTCCCAGGG
>NW_005841879.1:878077-887393 GCF_000455745.1 Alligator sinensis
ATCATCTGCCAAAACTGTGACAGAGAAAATGAAGGTGTTTAAGATGAAGGATCAGGGCAGAACACGAACTCCTTTGAAGAGCAAGCTTCTTCGGGTTGCAAAAGGGATTGTATGAAGTGCTTGCTCCAGTAAGTAGACTGGGTGACCAGGGGGTACCTTTCAGTCCTGTGTTCCTCTGAACCAGGAGAACCAGGAGTTTTCAGAAATAGGAAAGGTCAAAATAAAAGAACTAATGATACATTAGTTAAGTGTCCCATGGTCAGCCTGGTTGCAAATCAGATTAATCTTCTGCAGGTTTTCATTCAGATGCATCAAATGTGCTACAAAACTGGGGGACTAATGGTAGCAGAAGCATTCCATTCATTTTCAGCACCAAAACTAAAACAGCAGCAAAAAGAAATGCCATGTGCAAGCTAGGCAGACGCGGTGCTTTGGATAAATGCGATATCTTTTATTAGACCAATTTTATTAGTTGTAAAATTGTTCTTTGCAAACTTTTGGGTACAAACACCCTTCTTCAGGCAGAGGGAGAGTCATGGGTGAGCTACGTTTTCGGGTACAAGCCTACAGTGTGCGATGCTGCTCTCTCAGTCTCAGATGTGCTCAAGAGAGCGGCAGAAAGAAGGATGCAGCACAGCAGTACTTTCTCACACCGCACGGCACAATGAAGACATGCCTATAGACTCAGCAAGTGTTACAATAGATGTTCTTAATCCAGCTGTTGTTGTAGGAGAGGTATCAGGATCGCTAGGGCTGGGTGGAGCTGGGAAGACCACGGCCATCCTCGCCATCATTGGAGACGCGTCCCCTCCTGCCGGGCAACGAGGTGAAATCTATAGCAGAGCAGGGAGGGGGCAGACATGAACTCAAGGATGAAAGCTCCCAACTGCACTGAACAAATAACAGAGTGCAAAATCCCTTTGACATCAGAGAGCAGAGTCACAGATTGTTTGTGCAGGTGTTGATGAAAGCCAATGAGGAACTGCTCCAGCAGCGGGGGAGGACACACGTGGCTTCCTGGGCTCCCCCGCTTAGGAGAACCCAAACCTTGACCTGTAAATACATCTGGAGTTTGCAGCGGCTATGTTGAGGGATACGGAAAGAGGATGCAGCTGTTGCTATCAGATGGGATGGGGAGAACATTAATCCCCACTGCAATGGGGGATTTAATTTCTCTTTATTAATTTTGTACCAGTGATGCCTGAAGCGGTTTCTGCTTCAGTGTCTAGTCCTTATTTGTGTGGGACTGCCATACAAACCAATATGGAAATCTTCCTCTTTTACTCATGATAAGTTAAATGAGACCAAAGAAAACTCATGATGTTCCAGTGAGACGTGTCATAACGCCTAAAGAGAACAACTGGGAAAACTGGAGTTGCAAGGTCATTTGTTCATTGGCCTTTTGATTGAGAATTAATAGTTTGGAAAACCAATCACAGTCAAAAACGTGATATTTTCCTATACGGTACACAGCGTGGTCCTATTTCAGGGGCTAATGGTGTTCAAACCCTTTTCATTGACTCATAATACATTTAAACAGGTTTGAGATTGTTGAGCATTATCAGGTCTTCAAATTTCATGTAAACATTTTACCTACCCTAGGAAGGACTTTAAACTCTTGATCATGCAGTGTCATTCCTACTGGCATTTTAGCTATAATTGATTTAGGACGGGTCCCTTCTTTAGCAGCAGTGCTCTATACATGCACAACTTCACAGTACCTGACTAATCTTGCAATGTAAACCATGACCGAAGAAGTGAATGTGACTAACAAAGACAAGGCAGAGGAGAAAGAAGAAGGATTTCATGGCTTCAAAGAGGATGGTGTGTAGCTGAATGCTTTGGACACAATTGCATTTTAAAAAGTAATCCAAGAAGGGGGTTGGAGGATGGGGGTCAAATATCTAATCATTATCAGTAAAAAAATTCCTGTAGGCATCCAGGTGCCAGAAGTGAGTCTTAGGGAGAGATTTAAGGTCGACGGGGTGTTTCCTGCCTGGAGGATCGGTGTGTATGGAGGGTCAGAGGAAAAGCAGGCAAATGGACAGTGCATATCACCACTGCTGGAGCAGAAATGGATGGGGCAGGAGGGATGATGTTTTGTTAGTTTTCAGAGATGGCTGCAAAATCATTATAATGTAACTATGACAGCTTGGTGATTGGGGAAGACCAGGGAAAGTGTTGCTCCCTTGCAGAATGGGGAAGGCAACCTAGTGACAGATGACGTGCAAAAGGCTGAAGTGCTCAATGCCCTTTCTACCTGTCTTCACAGGCAAGGTCAGCTCTCCTGACTGCACCTGGCAGCACAGTTTGGGGAGGAGGTGAGCAGCCAACAGTTGCAAAAGAACAGGTTAGGGACTATATAGAAAAGTTGGGCATGTAACAAATCCATTGCACCCAAAAGCGATGAGGAAGTTGGCTGTTGTGATTGCAGAGGTGCTGGCCATTATCTTTGAAAACTTGTGGCCATCAGGAATGGTCCCGGATGATTGGAAAAGGGCCTGTCTTTAAGAAGAGGAACAAGAAGGATCCAGGGAGCTACAGACAGGTCAGCCTCACCTCACTCCTTGGAAAAATCCTGGAACAAGTTCTCAAGGAATCCATTTCTAAGCACCTGGAGGAGAAGAAGGTGATTAAGGAAAGTCAGCATGAATTCACCAAGGGCAAGTCATACCTGACCAACCTGATTCCCTTCTACGATGAGATAATTGGCTCTGTGGATACAAGGAAGGCAGTGGACATAATATACCTTGATTTTAGCAAAGCTTTTGATACAATCTCCCACTACATTCTTGCAAGCAAGCTAAGGGAGTATGGGTTGCATGAACGGACTATAAGGTGGATGGAAAACTGGCTGGATCATCGGGCTCAGAGGGTCTTAATCAATGACTCAATGTCTAGTTGACAGCTGGTATCAAGTGGAGTGCCCCAGGGGTCGGTCCTGGAGCTGGTTTTGTTCAATATCTCCACCTATGATCTGGAGGATGGGATGGAGTGCAGCCTCAGCAATTTTACAGGTATCGCCAAGCTGGTGAAGTAGTTGATATGCTGAAGGGTAGAGCTAGGACTTAGAGACCTAGCTAAATTGGAGGATTGGACCAAAAGAAATCTCAAGAGGTTCAATAAGGGCAAGTACAAAGTTCTGCACATAGGACAGAAAAATCCTATGCACTGGTACAGACTGGAGACCATCTGGCTAAACAGCAGCACTGCAGAAAGAGACCTGGGGCACTATGGTGGACAATAAGCTGAATAAGAGCCAGCAGTGTGGCCTTGTTGCCAAGAAGGCTAGTGGCATCCTGGGATGCATTGATAGGAGCGTTGCCAGCAGGTCGAGGGAAGTGATTGCTCCCCTCTATTCGGCAATGGTGAGACCACATCTGGAGTCTTGTGTCCACTTTTGGGCCTTCTGCTGCAGAAAGGATGTGGACAAATTGGTAAGAGTCCAGTAGAGGAAATAAAGAATGGTTTGGGGGCTGGGGGACAAGTCTTGTGCGGAGAGGCTGAGGGAACTGGGCTTATTTAGTTTGGAGAAGAGAAGACCGAGGGGGATTTAATAGCAGCCATCAACTACCTGCAAGGGGGTTGCAAAGAGGATGGAGCTGGGCTGTTCTCAGTGGGGGCAGATGGCAGGACAAGGAGCAATGGGCTTACATTGCAATGAGGGAAGTTAAGGTTAGTATTAGGAAAAACTTTCTCATGAGGAGGGTAGTAAAACACTGGAACAGGTTACCCAGAGAGGTGATGGCATCTCCATCCTTGGAGGTTTTTAGGATCCAGGTAGACAAAGCTTTGGCTGGGATGATGCAGTTGGGGCTGGTCCTGCTTGGAGCAGGGGGTTGGACTAGATGCGACTCCTGAGGTCCCTTCAACCCTCATTTTTCTATAATTCTATAATTTATATAAGAAACAGAAGGTCCCAAGCCAGGAAAATGCAAGATATCCCCTCAGGGATGGACGTGACTGATGGGTTCATGTTAAATTTTTCTCCCAAATGGAGAAGGGATTGTTATGAAGCTGCAGATGCATCTTTATAAAAAAAAACAGCCAGAAAACTCCCCATAGGAATAAGCAAAATGGTGCCAGTTTTATTCTAGCTTGCATTGGTGTAGTAAAACCCACGTGGTTACGTTTTCAAGTTAGTTCAAAGCTGTTGCTCAACCAGGTCTACCACATACTACAGTGGTGGGGGTGGCACTGAAATGTCTTTCCCTGCAAAAGCCAAATGTTAAAGACTCATCCCCCTGGGTAGATCTTACCTAGAGCAAGCGAGCAATTGCATTTTAGGGAGAACTTGTTTTCTCCAACCCTCTGGTGGGGCACTGGCTTTTGACCAGTTGAAAATCCCCAGCCACAGAATGAAGGCATTAGAAGTTAGCTGAGAAATATTAGCTCGGGGACTCAAATAGTAGGTTAAAGATTTAGGTAGGAGAGGATCCACAATGACTGCTTTCACAGCAGGGCCACCTTGAATAATCAAAGGATTCAGGGGGCAAGTTTTGTACAGGAGGTAAGGATCCTGGACTCCAACCTGGGTCTCCAAAAAACTCTCCAAAGTGTTGAGACAGGTTCAATATACACAGGGGTACTTATTCTTTTACCTGGATCTGTGTATTTCTCCAGCTAGCTGAGTATTTAGAGTCCTCTGCAAAGTCTGTGCACCTCTACTCGAGTCACACGCCCGTGAAAAATGAGCCTGTCAATCCAGACGGCCTCCTGCGTTGGATTTTGGAGAGGACATATTTAAGCTAAAGGGGTCAGCAGCGGGGCTTAAGGCAATGGGGCGATGGGGGACATTTCCAGTCAGAGCACTTATGCCCGTGAGAGAGCAAGGAAAGAAACAATGCCGCAAACTGTTGTGATCCAGGAAAGCTGAGAGCCTGGTGAGCAGCCAGCTGCGGGGCTCGGTCGGGGCTGCGTGGGCAATGGCATCATCAGGATAACATGGCCTGAGTTGCCACACAAAGGCACCTTGGAAGTTGACACGAGGTTTGGGGGAGCAACTTTGCGAGCGAGGAAGCAGTTGTGTGGTCAGGCATGGACTTGATGACTTACGGTTTGTCATTTTTGCTAGATGAGTCCCTCCGCCGTAAGAGCTCTCGCAGCAAGGAGCAGGCCTTGGCAATGGCTCTGGAAGATGCCTGCTCCATAGACGGCTCAGTGCACAAGCAAGCAAAACACGACTTCCCGCTCACCCGGCAGGTACCTGGTCTGGGACTCTGGCACTGCTAAAGCTGGTGAGTTTTCCCATTAGCTTCAGCCAGAATTGCACTCGGAGATGCCTGACCTTTGGGCCTCTAGTTTAAGAGCTTAACCACACCACTACTTGGCACTGGCAACATGACTTGGGTTTCCAGGGTCTTACTGGAGATGTTTGTTCAGCTTCCCAACAAGTGCTTTTCTTGTGTTGTATGTGCATCTGGAAACCTAGCTCCAAAATGAATCTTGGTAGGAGATTACCTGTGTCTGAGGCTGTACTCTATGCTACAGTTTTTTCTATGCTATTTCTGCCTTTTATTTCATTGACTTTCCCCCCACAAAGTGCCACGGCAGGGGGTCGGACTTGATGATCTGCTCAGGTCTCTTCCGACCCTACCAACTATGAAACGAAATGCCTTTTCTTCCCTCATCTTTATTTGCTTTTCACAAAAAAAAGGCTCTATTAGTTGACAGCACCTTTATTGAAGCTGCTGCAATGTGCAGTCCATTTCTACCGTCTGTTTGCTCACGTCGGCGACTCACGGCTCTCCAAAGAGCCGAGGCCGTATCATCGTTACACAATACACAGCTACTTTTAAACGTGAAAGCATTATAGCTGGGTGTGTCTCGCTGTTTACACCTACCTCTAGGTTACTATTTATTTTGTCTGCACTAACAAATGGCCTTTGCACGCTTCCTGAAATTCTCTGTGGTTATCCCTTATTTCTGAGTCAGCACCTGAAAAAATGTCTAACAGGGACGGAGAGTCTGTAATAGGAGACAACATTGAATTTCTTTGGTCTGAGCAACCGTTTACCCACCCGAAGGAGTCAGTCTCACCAAGCTGCGGTGCATACAACTCAAGAACAACCTTGATGCAAGACGGAGGAATGGTGGAAACGTGCTGCACTTTGGATGTGAGAAAATCCGGCAGAATGGCAAAGTCACCCAGCTACCGATATGTTGGATTGTGCCAATGTAATTAGCTGAAAAAGAAACTGGATGATAACTGTAAAATTAACATGTGCGTTTGTGTTGATTTAAAAAAACTACACTTTTAACAAAGGAAAACAGCAGCACTTATGGAAAATGTTGAAGTATTTTCTCTCATTGCATATTGCTGAGAATTGCTCACCTTCATTTTTATTTTGTATTTTTTTTTTTACAATGTCAGCCTTTTGGTGACATTGTCACCAATGCTTTTTTAACCTGAAGCACATTGCTTAGAAGACAGATGAACCTCCAGTGAGACTTGTTTTCGTTTACTGGGAATTATAACTGGAGAGAAGATGCCCTTTCTCCCAAGTTTGCAGACGACGCCATGTGCTTCGAAGGATCTCTCAGTTCTACTGCAGGGGATAGAGGAGTTTCTAAAAAGACAGGTAACTGAGAGCCAGATCATTTCTTTTAATCTTGCATTGACTGGAGAATTATATCGATACTGCCTATGTCTGCAATAGGTGACACACAGCAAAAATATCATGTAATCCTCTAAAAACATACCCTATTGACTCTGTCCTGCAATTTGGGATCTTCCTCAAGACTTCCCACTAATTGGTATGTGTGTCTGACCCAGACACGTTGATCATCCTCAGTACTGGTAGCAATCTGTACTCCTCCTGCATCTTAGCACCCTAACATTTTATTGCCAGGCATTATAATAACTAAGGGATATGATCTCGTCCAGCACATGCATCAACGCAGATATAAAAGACTCCCTTTGACTTCAACAGGCACTGGGTAATAGTGTAACAAATCCCTAGCCGTGAGAATCACCAATAACTGTCCAGCCTGCAACATAATGCTGAGTAGTTTTGAGTTCCTTTAATAGAAAAGCACAGGCACTGGCTCATCTATTTCAAATATGAAAGATACAGAGACCTGCAAATGGAAGCACCTGTGAGAGTGTGTGTCATGCAACCTTAAGGTCGAAGACCTACCGAGCCAAATGGAGTTTGCCCAAAAAACAAATGAATCCTCCATATGAGGGGGTAAGGGGCCCAAAGGTCTATTCAATCCACCATATGAGGGGGGTAAGAGAGGCATAAAAATCAGCCTGCATTTCCTTACATGACACCCTGGGATAGAATGAGAGAAGGGAAAACAAGAAATCTCGGCAAGGGACCCCTCAGCTATTCTAACCCAGCAGTTCAAGCAGATTAAACAGATAAAAGGGGAAAAGCAAACTTAAAAACCTTGGCTCACCAGAAGGGAATCCCCCACCTGCCGAGGGCAGGCTCCACTGCATTATTCTTCATGCAGAGAGCTGCTATTACAAAAACGGGTCTGGTTTTTGTCTCGGACTGCCAGCAAGTGGTACAATTACCCATTTCCAGGACTGGCGTATTTGGATGTTGTTGAAACACCCTTACAAACCAGCTCTGAAAATCTGTCCTCTGTGCCAGTACCCCTGGTTTCCATCTTCCTCTAGGCAACAGGCTTTTGCTCAGAAAAAGTGGACTCCAAGAGAAGATGAAATCCATTCCCAATGCCTATGAAATCCAGCCTCTCATGCACAAAAGCAGAGCTTTGAGAGCCCCGGGGAGCTCTAATGTCAAACCCTGAAGTGTCCTTGGGTGATAGCTGAGCAGAGACTTTAGATAAAGCAATTTCAGTCTTATGTGCAGTAATCCTGCCTAAGTTTTAATTTAGGCCCAAAGGCTATGACCCACAAAGGTATTGAGGTGTCTCTCATAGAAATGCCTGTGTGGATCTAGACTCGGATCTTTTTCTGAGCCTGCACGAAGCTGAACCCTGGTCTCCTGTTCCCTAAGCTAATGCCCAAACCACTAGCAATCCTTTCCTTCCATTATATGAATCTAGTTGTGATTCATTCAAAGTTGCACAAGGCAATGCATGGGTCTTGTGTTCAGACTCCAGGTCGGGTAGCATTGGTCACATCCACTGTAACCAGCTGCGGCACAGAGGGGAAAAAAAGTCCTTTTGCTGATTTGATGTGGGCGTTGTTTGTTGATTTTGTTTCTTTTTCCCCCATTTTGCGTTATACCACCCAGCCTCTGCACCGCTCCATCAGCAACCTGCCAGCCCAACCTCACCCACCCATAAAATCCTCTCTGCTTCCCACTGCTTGGGATTGCTTTGGGGTTCCCAGGGTAATTTCTGTCAGATGCTAAATAGGAGTTTGGGAGAAACAACACAAAGAAGAGAATGTGCTTTTATCCTCTTTTTGCTTGATAAACTAAAGTAATTCGGGGCCTGAAATGATCCCATGTTTTTCATTCAAAAAGCTCTTGACAACAAGCATGATACTATGGTCCAGATGCTTACCTGATATAAATTGGCAGAGCTGCATCAGTTCACACCAGATGGCCATGGTCTGAGCCTCCATACCTCATGTCAGCACTCATCCAGCACTCATTTCCTTTGTTTCTCTCCTTGGTCGGATGCCAGCGAGTGACTGGCTGCCCAACATCTGCTTTTGCCTCATTTCTTGGGCTTGAAGAACATCTCTCTGCTATCTGCTGGGACTTCCTTGTGTGGTCAAATGCATGAGCAAGGACTTGGCAATGCTTGATCCCATGGATGTTTTCTCAAGCCTGTTGTTTTTTTTACGGGAACGGTGTTCGTTCTTATTTAAATTTCATGAACTGGGTAGGATGGCTCAAGGGAACGTCTCCTTATCACTTAGGAGTAGTTCAAAGGCTGCCATTGGGGGTGCAGGAATAGAGAATTTCATTTGATTTTTTTAAATGAAAACACCTGAAACTTTCTCTGCTTCATTTGATTTCCTCTAGCACGTTCCTTTGGAGAAGGTGTCTCATAAGTTTACTTCAACTTTTTGGGGAAATGTTTGCCACAGAGAAAGAGCATGTGGAAATACAAGTCCTGCTATAGTCTTGGCAATGCTAGTGTGATTAAAACTTAACTTGGGGTTTCTTAATATCTCTTCGTTGCAGAGTTATGTGCCTAGCACTGAGTCTGGTCAAACAAAGATTGACTTACTCTTGGAAGATGATAGTTCTTCGGAGGAAAACGAGGCACAAATGATGATATTATATTTCTGATGTTGGGTTCAACTTTCTGTCATTCTCTCTTTCTCTCCTGCCTGTCCTTCCTAACTTGCCTCCTTCTGTCCAAGTTTGTGACTGGAAAGAGT
>NW_005841879.1:887424-889235 GCF_000455745.1 Alligator sinensis
TTATGTCATGTCTATATTGCCTTCCCAGGAAGCCCAGGACTACTCCTGAGAAACCAGCCCTGCACGCTCACTCCATCTGCACGTGCACCCAAGCCCAGGTGTTAAGCAGAGTTGACGGCTTGGCCCTAATATCGTTCGCGGGTGTTTTGTCTGACCCCCGGGTAAACACCAGGGAGGTAGCCCCAGCTTTGCCTCGGGGTCATAGCGTGCCCATGGGTAGTTACCCCAGAGTAGCGGTCGAGTTGTAAGCTTCCACCCAAATCGACCTCGGTCACTCGTTCACGTGCTCATCTCCTTAGTTGCATCTACATGTTCTTCTAACGTTGTAAGTGTTTGCAAACCTACCCTGAGTGCACCTTTGGATTTTGTTTTTCAGACTGTCCAAAAGGATGACACTCCTCCTTTGAGCTTAATCCAAGAGAAGAAAACCCTGAGGTAAGCCCAATGGGACACTTGGGTAGCACGTTCTACCTTGCTTCATTATTAGCTTCATATTCACCACGTGCTTTGCACTAGTTTTACTTCAATGCAATTGCCTTGGCCTCTGGAGAAGCAGTCCCCGATTTTCACTGGGGTAATAGGAGAGCAAAGCCCCTGACAGTGGGTCTCGCTTTTAGCAAATTTTGTGGAACTGATTTTTTTTTGTTTTGTTTTGTTTTAAAAACCCATGAGTTCGTGCTTGGTTGAGCATTATGCAATACAGTGGAAAATGAATGTTAATTATTAGGAAAAGCATCTTCTGCTGGCTTTTATTTAAAAAAACAACAGGGAAGGGTTATGTAATGTTATAGAAACTACTCTATAGACAAAATTATTTTAATTTGCTCACGTAACGGAGGCGGTAGCCAAACTTCCCAAACCACAGGCCAACTAATGTATCTCGGTCCTGACCCAATGTAGACTATCTTTATGAAGGATAAATTGGCATTTCTTTCTGCCCATTCAAACTGGCTTCTCTCCCAGCTAGTTGTTTTGGTGTTATCGCCAAATAGCCACTAGATGGCCATAGCTTTGGGCCACTACAAAGCTTGGCTTGGGCTAAACTGAAGACCTGGTAGTTGGAAAAAGCAATTGGGACTCGTAGTAGAGATATGATATCTTTTATTAGACCAGCAAGATTTTTGCAAAAAAACATTCTTTCGTTGGAAAAATGTCTTGTAGTTGGCAGGCTCTTGCGCTCATTAGTTGTCAAAGAGGAATCCTGCCCACATTTTCTCCTGGCGATTAGTAATGGAAAATTATAGGTTGGCAAGGTTTTTCTTTGCTTACTTGAAACACTTGGCTTGGCTCTCCTAATGATTGTTTGGGGTACTCTCTGCAGTAAGTGGAGTTCACATTTAGCTTCCAGCGCTTAATAGCTCATTATATCCATTAATATCACGCAGCCTCTCCACTTTCCACATTGCTCTTTCTGAGAGGCATGTGTGCAAAATGTGAAATGACAACAGAAAATAAAGAGGGCATTATTCGCCATAATAAATGGGCAGGCTTGTTTTCGATCACACAGTAGGTCGTATCCACACAAGTGAAACATGCAGCGTTCACGGGATGGAAACACCCTGTTTGCTACAGCAGTTCTGTACCAGCTGGTAGGCTGAGGTTTGATGACAATACTGCAGAATACTGATGTTTGCTTAGATATATGTTCAGAAAAAGTGACTTTTTCTCCATCAAGAAAGATCAGCCAAATCCATTTCTATATGTGATGAATCTGGTAACAAAGCTGAAAACAAAGATGTCCCGATGACAAGTAGAACGGTTCGGCCTGAAATAGTCACAAACCGACTGCCTCGCTGCCAGCAGAATCGGAA
>NW_005841879.1:889266-898486 GCF_000455745.1 Alligator sinensis
AAACCCTAAACACCACGTAACAAAATACCCCGGAAAAATGCAGAACAGACCCGATCCTCGACTTCTGTGCACGGAGGGCTTGTATCATCAGTGCCACGTGTATGTTAGAGGAAAACTTCGGTGCAAATTTGAGACTGAGAACACAAGCCAATGTTATTGGCACTGACTTTTTCAGGACGAAGAAATAAATGAGTACCTTCGTAAGATATGGGCCACACAAAGAACTATACAAGCTCAAAAGAGAAGCCTCGGAGGGAATTTTTAAGAAGCTTTTTTCTTTATTTCCAGGAAATCTCCTTCGTTTTCTTTTCTGTCATATAAGTAAATCCACATGAACTCTGAGAGAACTTTTGTTCGTCCCTTTTCACTTGATTAGTGTCTCGTTTGCAATGGTAACAGAGGCATGATTCTCTCAAAGCTGGACGCGTTCCCCTGGCGGGATTTCAAGACTGTCCAGACAATAGCGTGAACCCCAAAGGCCCCCCTCTGCCAGATGATAAAAAACAGCAGCTTCAATTAGTTTGCTTCTCAGCATGTTTTTCTTTATTCCTTGTGCATTGGAAGAAAAAGCCATTTCAGATTGCCGCTGCCTTTCCCTGCCATCATAGTTCGTATAAGGAACCACTAATAACAAGGAATAGAGACCAGAATCAAACAAAGGTAACCAGAAGCTGCAAAATCGGAGGTATTTATATTCTGGTAAAATACAAGGAACCCCAACCAGGGACCATATTGTGATAGGCACTACACAAACACGGGGCATACAATCTAGGATTTAAAAAAAAGAGGCAAAATGTACACAGAGTCATAGAAAAGAGTAAAAGGAACCAATGGTTATGTCTATCCTGTAAGTTATGGTATGGAGGTATTGAGGCTACCGTATTTTCCTGAAAACAGCAGGCACTTTTCCCCCCAAAAAAGGCTGCTGGACATTTTACTGTGCATTGTATATAACAAATACGGTAAGAGCAGTTTCTTCCAGTTACCACGCAAAAGTGAAAGTGAAATCTGTATTGGACTCGCAGGAAGCAGAGCAATGAGCAGGCTCAGCTCCTTCGTGGCTGCTACTCAGCTACTCGCTGCAAGGAAAGCTCTTTTTTTCCCTATTCCGCCTTCCAAAACAAAATGTGTATTTTATTCTGGGCTGTGTCGTATGCGAGAAAATACAGTCATTTTAACCAAATTACCTCGGGTGCCAGAAGTAGCAGAGTCGTGGCAAGATGGAGCTCTACTTGAGTTCATTTGTTAAAAGCAGGGTAAATTAGTCCACGCTGAGCTCAGTTAGGCCCTTCTGGTACCCAGCATAGTTCACGTCAAACTAGGCGTCTGCACCACGTCGCAGTCTGCAGCGCAGACGTACCTGAGGAGACCGCATTAGTCCCGTTGAGCTCCTAACCAGGTCTTTGTGGGGGAAATCAAATGGACGCACGAGCTCAGCCCTGATTCATTCCCGGCCACTTGGCACAAACGTCCTCTCTGGTATCGTAGGAGACCAGCTGAACCACCGCCGCCTTTGTTTCAAGCTCCCCCACCGTTTGGGGTTACAGCCACTGCTTCTGGCAAACAGGATTTTGGAGTATGAACCTGCTCGTTGCTGTTTGGCCCTGTGGAAAGATCCTCGGAGTTGTGTGTGTGTTTTGCAAAGGTAGGAGCAAAATCCTTTATAATGAATCAAACCCGTTTCCCCAAATTAATGCAACCCATGTAACGGGACGTTATTGGCACAACAAGCATTGCTTAAAGCAATTATCCCTAGAGGCCCTGTTATTTCCAAATGTTTCATTCAGCTTCTTGACAGGCGTGTTTAAAAACAAAGGGTGCGATGCAGAGAGAAAAATCTTTCCTTGGTGGAAAATCTCAGCTTTGATTCAAATTGTTTGCTTGCAGTTGTCCAGACACAGCGTGTTGCTTCTGAAAACCTTGCGAGCTGTATGCGTTGCAAAAGGGCCTGCTTAAGTGAAAGAGAGGTTGCTGCTTGCCAGACACCAATGTTTAATTTAGCAGCATTAGCGGGTGCCGGGCAATGTCAGCGCTTTGTTCGGAAGAAATCTGGTGTCTGAAGAATGTAAATGCTAGTTCCCGCTGATTGGCTCAACTTCCCTAGCGGGGAGCTACTAATGAATAGAAAATGCATCCTGCTGTCTCCTTTTCACGGGCTCAAAACTTGGTGCCTCAAATTGCTCTCGCCAACTAAATGCACAGAAAACATCTTGGAGCACATGAATGGGACCAGATCTAAGGCATCACATCCTGGATGGGTTTAGAGAACGTGACCCGTTGTTACAGATCAACATGATGTTAGACGGGGTCTGATGTTAGGCTTAAAATCTGTCCCCCTGTTCATCTGAGGGACAAAAATGAATAGGAGCTCTAAACGAACGCTCCTGAATGAGCTGTATTCACGGATGGGATGCTAGAGCAGTGAAAGTGGGCACAGAAATGAAAGGAGTGGAACAAGTCCGGGGGATATGAACAGGACGTCCTGGGAGCCTCGAATCACATGGGAAAGGCCAGGGAGACAGAGGACAGTTTTATGCTCTCATAGCTACATGTTCTCAGCTGAGGGGTCGGGGAGGGAAAGTGCGGGTTCTTGTACTTATTTTTCCTTTCTGAAAACAAAATCGTGTTTGTGTGGTTTGCTTTGTTAGAAGAGGACATTGCACAATGAATTTCCAAGAAAGGACACATGAGACTATTTTTCCCCCTTTCCCAGAACATCTGTAATGAATCTATCTGCTTGCACAGAGTTTCAGGATGTGAAACAAGCTTGTTTGGTACAGTTGGCCCTTTTCCAGTCTATACTGAATATTGTCGGCTGTGCTGCTCTCCATCTCTTTTCTTAGCCTACCATCTGCTGGTTAGACTTGAGAAATACATGAGGGTTGCTCTAGATCAGAGGTCCCCAAACTTTTTCTGATCATGTCCCAAACTTTTTCTGATCATGTCCCCCCTTCCAAGTTCTGCAGCTGCCTGCATACTCCTACCAGCATACATTTTATATTTTAACCCCCTTTAATGCCAATTATTATTATTATGAAAATTAAATCCGCCATTGCACAATTTCTCCTGCATCTTGAGGATCCCCAGGGGTACGTCAACCACAGTTTGGGAACCCCTGCTCTAGACTATATTCTTCAGTATTAGGGAGCCTAGGCCAAAGGCATGGAGGTCTGACTTCTACTTTCTTCCCAAACCAGTGACAAGAAAATATTCTGGCTACAGATGACCAAACCTAATCTGCTTCTACCTCTGAAAGATGCAGAAACTTCTTTGCTTAAGATTAAGCAAGAACTGTTCCCTTCAGAAGTAAAACAGGTAACGCTGTTGATAATCCATGCCTGGTATCTCAACACTAAGGCGAATGGGGCAGCCCACCCCTCAGCAAGATTGTTTCAGGCTCTCTGCAGACTCAGGCAGGCATCCATGTGCCCAGTACATTCCAGTTACCCTTTTCACTATAACAACAGCCAGACACTTGGATTTTTTAATGAAATCTGAGACTAATGAATAACTGAAAGGTCTGTCCGCACTTGGGGAATACTGAATTAGGGGATTTGGGGGTCCTGCCTATTGTCCTGGACTGGAAGGAAGCTGCTCAGCACTGAAGGTTCACCAAGGAAAGTGTACAACAGGGAAAATGGGCTACTCTCCTCGCTTCTGTTAAGACGGTTGACATTCCTTTTCCGTTCCAGATACAAAGGACCATTTATTGATCTCACTGCTTCTCTGCCATTGATTTGTTGCAAGGAAAGGCTACTAACAGGGCTGAAGGGGACAATCCCAAACAAGGAGAGACGTGGTGATATGGCAGTGCAGCATGTTCTCTGAGCTTGATCTTCTCTCAAGCAATCCAGGAGGATGGGCCATTGACTCCATGGTATTCTTGCTTTACACATGACAGGAGGCTTCACAGAGACATTATGCTGAAACTGCCCAGTGAGAAGTGAAGGGGAACACCAATATCACTGTAGCTAGGACAATAAGTAATGTTGACAGACAATACATCACTTATTAATGAAAACAGGAGAACAAAAATTCATCCATCCCCCTTATTAATGAGCATTATGCAATTTATGGTACAGTCTCTAGTTCTGAGAGGGGTCGGAGGAGGGAGGCCCATCACTATTCACTTCGCTCCTGTGCTTTCTGCACAATCCACAACACTTGATCATGGTCCGAGTTGCAATCGGGGCCGGTTGTCGTTCCCCCAACAGAGCCCCTTCCAGTCATTAAAATACCAGTATTCGTTAGGTTCATCGTGCGAAGAGAGCTGAAAGACATGCATCGTTTTCAGCGTCACTAATGATCACAGTATCTCTTCATCAGTACCACTGCTAATCACCAGGTTAATCATAAATTGACCAAAAGCTGCTCTATGCACTGACCCATCTCCAAGTGAAATTCTTTCACACTGAAAACAGTCCTCCTACATTGCTGCTAAACTTCTTTTCAAGGGAGTGGATCTTGTCACATCAGCCCAGGCTAGTAGCCACTGATCTATACCTTTCTGAATGACCCCGCTGTCTTCCTGTAACATATTCGCCTGTTGGAGGATCTGGGTGGGAAGGGCTCATCGGCACTGCTGTCTGAGAGTGTGTCAACTCATCTGCTTGGATTATATGCCATATTGTGGATTAGTAATTGAGATATTGGTGTAGCTTGCATTGATGAGCAGCATGCGATTCACCCAGGTTGCATTCCAGTCTGCTTCATGAATGTCAACCAGGGCTTCTTGAAAATATTAGTATTTGGTCACAAGTAAGTTCACTGGGAGACCTCAGAGCGAGCTCAGACAAGGGCTCCCGTAGTGCTCCAGATGAAAAAAATTAGCTCTTGATTTCTTGGCAAGAAGAAACTAGTGAATTCACAAGAGGGGTCTCTCGGTGGCACATGCTAATTTGGCTTGTCGCACTGGGAAAAGGCCATGAAAAACCATCGTACTTTCCGAAAAGGGGGCAAGGTAGCTGAAATGTCAGCAATGGACAAGCGCAAGCAGAAGACTTCCTGGGGTGTGTACATGCAAGAAGTACCCGCAAGCATAACACGGTAAGTCTCTGGCTGATAGTCACCTATTTATTAAGACATGTTGATACATCATTGGTTTTTAAATTGACTTCTAGGGTTTTTAGCCATGCAGGTCAACAGTTGTCAGCTGAATTTGCAGAACACTTGAGCCACATCCTCATCCATTACCAGGCAAGAGTGAACATTGTTCTCTATACACATCATCTACACCACCAACCATTTTCTGATGTGCTATAGTTACTTCTTGTTAGTATGACTCTACTACCATGTATGTTAGTATGTAGTTGTTAGTATGCCTCTATTACCATGGCTGTTAAGCATTTTGTATGCTTTTTTTGTGAAAAGACAGTAATAAAATAACCAGTATATGAAGACTTGCACTTATTCAAATCTTTTCTGTATAAAATTAGGATTTAGCCTATTGCCTGTCAAAACAGCAGCATATTTAACATGAAAAAATATTGTTTATTAGTTGATGTCTCCCCTGTAAACACAGAAATAGTAGGCATTGGAGTTGTTATTTCTTGCAATCCACTCAGCTACCAAAGTTGGGTATTTTTCTCTCTCGCACACTTAGCGAAGACGATGTATTATTACAGTGCCGTTTGCTGTTAGGATTTTTAGGAGCTTACTTTTGGAGTTGCATACTTCAGAAAAAAAGGCATGGGTAGAGCAATCTGCTACTAGATGTAGACTCAGAGGGTCAGATCCACAGCTGGGTAAGTCAGTGGAGCTGTGCTGATTGACACCATCTGGAGATGAGGAGGAATTTTCTCACCTTGAGAGTGGTAAAACACTGGAACAGGTGACCCAGAGAGGTGGTGGGATCTCCATCCCTGGAGGTTTTTAAGGCCTGTCTAGACAAAGCTCTGGCTGGGATGATGTACTTAGGGCTGGTCCTGCTTGGAGCAGGGGGTTGGACTAGATGTGACCTCCTGCGATCCCTTCAACCTTCAATTTCTATGATTCACTGATTCTAAGATTTGGCCCTGTGTTTGTAGCCTAACTGTAGTCTCTTTTATTTCAACATGGGAATGCTGTGGAAGCAACACTAGGGATAGGAAGGACGTTCCTACATAAAAATCCTAGCTCCCTGCTTTGGTCAGGACCACAGATGCATCCTGGCCATACTCCTTCAACTGGGAGAACAAATATGAAGTCCCATGGGTGAGGTGGGGAATGAAGTGGGGTTTGGGGAAAGTGTCTTTGGTACTTTTTAGAAACATGAAGGAGAAACAGGGATAGGAAATGTATGCAGGGGTCAAAATGCATTTCCTTATCAGAGGCAGGCAAGGTTCTCGGGGTAGATGTGGTATCTTTTATTAGACCGGTGGGGTAGTTGAAAAAAAGTTATTTGCAAGTTTTTGGGCACAAACACCCTTCTTCAGGCATAGGGAGTCTCTGCTGATCTGAGATTTTCAAGAAATGAAAGAAGCTAAAAATGTGACAGGAGGCCAGTGAGAATGTAAATAGGTGGAAATTAGGAAAACAATGGGTAGAGAAGGGAGGAATGAAGGGAAAATAATGCCAATGGTAAGCAAAGGGGGTCTGCTGTAGTTACCTTCCCCAAGGTAGAAGAGAAGCAGCGTGTGGAAAAAGTAAATAGTTGGAAATTAGGAAGACAAAGGGTAGAGAAGGAAGGGAGGGATATCTTCGTGATGTCTTGGGTAGATGCGATATCTTTTATTAGACCAACTAAATAGGTGGAAAAAAATGTTCTTTGCAAGCTTTCGGGCACAAGCGCCCTTCTTCAGGCATAGGGAGACCCTGCTGGAGTTGTGTGTTGTCCAAGGTAGAAAAGAAGCCACAACCAGCAATCCTTTCCCTGTCAAACAATGGCACCTAAAGGAAATGGCAAAGCAGCTTGGTCTACTTCAGTGGTGGGCAACTATGTCGGGCGGAGAGCCGCTTACTGAGTTTTGGCAAGCCATCAACAGGCAGCCCAGGGCAGATAAATATTATTTTTCGAATTTTTTTAGGGGCCCCGCAAGCTAGATAGAATGGCCTGGCGGGCTGCATCCGGCCCCCGGGCCACATGTTGCCCACCCCTGGTCTACTTGCTTCATCTTCTTTTCCTGCTTTCTCTCGTTCCACTTCTGAATTTATTGCAACTAAAGGAAAAATTAATACGTGTGCTCTCCTCCCTGCCACATTGTCATTCATGAAGACAGAGAGTCAGAGAGCTATAGCTATTCACAGGTGGGTGAATGTGGAGGTTTTCTAGTGCTTCCCGGTGTCCCATTTGAGGTACAGTGAGTCTGACTTCAACAGGAGATGTGAGTGCAATGCATTCAGTAAGTCAGGTGCCCAGTGTCTTGAGCTGGGCATCTAAATGTGTGATTTTAGAAAAGGTCTGAATGACCTGCTCAAGTCCTTAGTAATAGCTGGATGCACAGGCTCAACATCAAGATCCATCATGACCATTTGTGTTTTGGTTGGGTTTTTTTTTCCTACCAGCTTTGATCAGAATCAAAACCCTCGTCTGGAAGAAGAGCTGGAGCTAGGTCACTTGCTGCACCTGAAAGAGCTGTTTGCTAATCTTCCACCTGCAAGGGAAGAAGCAGACAGAAACGCAGAAAATAAAGGCCGGTGGCTGAAGCCCCCTGGAAAACAGAAAGAAAAGCCACCGGGGAGCCTGACGCTGCAGGAGTTTCAGACGGCCTTTTCCGAGCTGATCGGTTCTGAGTCCTGGAACAACCAATTGCAGCTGCTTTTCAACAAGGTGAGCATTTCAGGGGCGGGATTTCGAGCACTCCAGCTCCACCCCAGTTTGAAACACTGCTGCTCTGCTAATCCAGGCCCCAGCTGTCTCTCTCCTGCTCCCCTCACTTCTCATCTAGTGACACCAGTCCTGCATCCAGTCCTTTCACTTGCTACCTGCAGCTTCAGCATTAATTAACTGATTCTCCTTGTATCTAGTGGAGTTAAAATGCGTACCTGAGTGCGTAAAAGTGCTCTGATTTTATATCACACCTTTCTCAGGAACACATGAGTGAGGGCAATGGAGAAAATCATCCTTTTGTCCTGATTGTAAGAGTATCTGTTCATTATGTGCTGTACAGTGCTGAGCACAAACGAATCCCAGCCTCATCTGAGATGTCTAGACATGGCTGCAACGTAAATAAGCATAGCAAAACATGATATTCCCAAAGAATAGGGAGCTCAGACATGCAACCTGTGAAGTCACACATATTTTATCCTTCTCCTTGTTTGCCGCTGCGATCTTTCAGGTTGACGCCACATGCGAGGGTCTGATTGACTGGAGCAAGTTCTGCGCATACATGCTGCTATATTACAAAGAGCGGCACTCCGCGAGGAGAGCCAAAAAGGAGATTTTCCAGGAGACGCAGCCCCTCGTCCGACACTGTGTGCAGAACAAGGTAAGCGGCTGGGAGAAGGGATGGAGTAGTTAAGGTCTGTGACATGCCAATGCCTGGTGTCACCGTTTGCAGGTGTTGCAAGCAGCTCCGCAGTATTGCACTCATTGCTTTGACGGTGTTCTTCCTTCACCAATGCATCAGGAAAATGCATTAAAAAATGCGAGCTTCTCTCTTTCCCCTCAACCTGACATGGCCCAGGAAGAAGCATGCTAGCAATGTTTCACACACAGCCGGGATGTCTTCTTGCTTTATATTTCTAGAAAAGTTTAGGAAGCAATTCTCGACTCCCTTACTTGAAAACTGAAATGTTGACACCATCTAGAGTTTCCTGGTAAACAGCAAATATAAAGGGAAGGTTTCAAGCCTGAGCACTGCATGTGGACCCCAGGATTACTTCTTGTATTAACCCAGTGATAGCATTTTTAGAAATGTCTCCGTTATAAAGGAGAATCTATAAATCCTTGCTCATTTTGGCAGTCCTTACTCAGGCAAAATGCCCACTGAAGTCCATGGGAAGAGTTGTCTATGAAAATGCTAGTAAAGAGTGAATGATGCCATTGTAATGGCAGTAAAATGCTTGTCTGGACACTTGTATCTCAAGAGAGGTCCCTTTGTTGGGTGAACATAATCATCCATTTCAAGGTCACCTTGGTTAAGCATTTCCTCTCTAATTTAAAGGTTCCCGGGTCATATTCTGCTTTGTTTTTTTCCTGAAGGCTGAATGACAGACAAGTACATGATAGGAAAAGAGCGAGCGAGTTGTGATTTATATTGTTCTATGGTTTAAATGCAATGTTTTAATTTGAATTTTCAGC
>NW_005841879.1:898496-961741 GCF_000455745.1 Alligator sinensis
GGATACTGGCCATTTCGTCACCACCATCTCTGTGGTTTGTGACTGTCAGCAAAGGAGGACTTCTTACAACTTGGGACAGCAGTCTGCATATTCGCAAAACTTTTGAGGTAAAGAGAATTGCATTTGCATTGGGGTTAATTCCATGGCAACACATATTTGGGAGAAATTCAGCATCACTCAATAAATTGCTGGTTCCAGAAGAGTTTAGGCTTCCAGCAGTGAAAATCCCAGGAGATCTTCTACAAGCTTTCCTCCAATGCCTGATGAAGGGTGTTTGTGCCCAAAAGCTTGCAATTAAAGGTTTTTGGGGTTTTTTTGCAAAAATCTTGTTGGTTTAATAAAAGGTATCATCTCACCTATGAGTCCTGATTGCCTTTTGGAGCTAATCAGGAATTTTTTCCACCGGAGAAATTCAGTTTTCTCTCAGTGCCATCAGCATGAGCATGCCCCAGACCTTCAGCTGTCTGTTCCAGAGCGGGCTTCTCTGATGAGCAACTTTCTGCCCATCAGGACATCTGAGCCCCCTGAATAATGCACACCTGACACCTTACGGTCCTGTGGAAATCGTTCTGCAAAATGCTGAGTGAAAGTTAAAAGTTCACAGCTCCTTGTTGAAGCGGGGGACATGGGAAGCGGGTTTGGCTGTTTCATGCAGAAGGTGGCACCAGTGCGTCTCTGATGACGAGAGATTCCTATTTTCTTTTTTAAGTTCTCATGAGCTGCTTTTTTTCCTTTTTCTTTTCTTTTTTTTTGGAACAGATTGCAACAGATTCCAGGGGCTTTCCAACAGATAAAAGAAGGTTTAAGTCCTTGGTGACAGATGCTGTATACATGGCTAATGTCCACAGAATCGCAGTCGCCACCACCAGCAGGGATATTCACTTTTTCGAGGCGTCCACAGCAAATCTGTTTGAGGACTTTCATTTATTTGGTAAGCGTTAGAGGCTTACTAATAGCAGGGCCTTAGTTAATGTTTCTCAACTTGAATTCTCAAGTTGGACCTAATTATGATTTGCAGCTTTGTGTTGCGGGGATAAAAGCAGAGGGTTATTTGAGGCTAGCACATAAGTGATCAGGTATTTTGGAAAGTGAAAACAAAGTACCCGGCTCATGCTCTTTTGCAGTCTCTGGGGCTCCCACTGGTCTTTGCTCTATCTGCTTCATGGAGTTATCCAAAATTGACAGGAGGCAAGCAGCAAAAGCACTGGGGAGCGGGGAAGGGCGCTGCAGAGCGGGGTCTGGGGGTGCAGCAGAGCCCACAGCCTACAAGTGGGAGGGCTGGATTCCTACAGGGCTAAACGAAGGGAATGGGACATCTTTCCCGCATGGAAACTGGATATTAAGGAAGTCAGATAGAACTTGAAATTGTGAATAGTCCTAACATATTGCATTGTTTTTGTGCCCTTCAGCTCTGAACAATATCCCAACTTGTCTGTACTACTGGTATAATGCCAAGGTATAGTGCTACTGCATTTTCTTTTCCAAGATGCATGCATCTGCGTAGCTTCATTGTTTGTACTCAACCCACAGGAGTGTTTTATGATCTTTGGGCCATGCTGTAACATCACAATACAGGATTGTCTTCTATTTCAGGATCAATACCCTGTTGGTAAGCCACAAGCTGGCATGGTTAGCAATCCATCTTTGTGATGCCTCCTTTCAGTGGCTAAGAATCCAGCCAAGATTCAGGGCAAAATGAGAAGTTAATTATTACATAAAGGAGCAACAAATATGCTCTCAGATTGGAAACCAGGATTTATTTAGGAAGATTTTTCTAGTTGTTATCTATTATCTACTTAGGGATAAAGCATTTTACTACAACAGATCAAAGCATTCGCCATCACGTTCAATATCCTGCTTGTAGTAGGGGTGGATACCTGATGTTTCAGGGGAAAGAGCAAACCCTGTCCCCTTCTCAGCAGAAACCCCCCCCCCGCATGACAATGCTGCATACAGGAAGTAGAGATCCCTACATTTTGCACCGTTGATTTGATTCATGAATGTCTGAGTGGGATGAAGCAAAGGTTGAGAAGGATGCACAGAGCCCCTTGGGCTGTGGATTGCTTCCTGGCTTTGGGACACCCCAGTGTTTTCAGCAGCATGTTAAAAGCTGTCATTAAATTCAATGCATGCAAAGATAGGACGGGGAGCCAATTTCAGCTTCGCCAGGTTTGCCACAACCCTCTCCTCTGCACATTGTTCCCCTCTCAGTCCCTAGGCAGTCGCTCCTTGCTGCTCTGGGGAGATGACCACGGTGGTGTGAACTTGCTCTGGCTGCTGCGTCCTCGTGCAGGCGTGTTTGAGAAGCCCTTCGGGGATGGGTCGGGAGCACAGCGAATCTTCATGCCGGTGAGGAAGGAAAAGGCCCCGTTGCTGAGATAAGCATCTGACTGGAAACTGCCCAAACTCTTCCCTTTGTCACTGAGATGCCCAGCTTTGCTCAGCACGCCACGCAAAACAGGACCTGGGGGGTCACCTCAGCTGGGAAAATCAGGTTTTGCTAGTGCTTATTAAGATGGTCCAGGGGCTAGCATGCTAGCCCAAGCTGTGGGTTCACTTCCTTGCCCCACCACATATTTTCTGTGTTCTCCCTAAGACTCGTGTTCAGGTCTGCAAACTGGGAATAATGTCACTTTTCTACCTCACAGGGGCATTACGGGAAAATGCATTAAAAGACTGAGAGGCTTTGGGCACTGCTGTTAGCAATATAAAATGACCAGGCCAGGAGGCTGCACTGGGTGGCAGAGATGAGAGCAGCATCTCCAGCTCTCTGCTAGCAAATACTACAGCACTGCAGTGCTAGAGGCCATGGCCACTCCCGAGTACATGAGCGTTTCTTACTCCTGTCCTCATTTATAAATAGAAATACTGTGACTTGTTATTTTTCTAGAGCTTGGTGAGTGGGTATGAAAGGAAATAGAGAAACCTGCCCAAACGAGTTGCTTTCAAGTTTCGGGCAAGCATCACAGGTTTGCACGTGATGGACAAGAAGGCCACGGTGTCGCTGTGCACCTGGAACTTGTCGCAGCCTTCTTCCCAAGCCTTGGGATTACATGGTTGGAGAGTGTGCATCTTGGGCTCAGCTTGAAACCCATCAGCAAGCCCTGGGGCTGTGCAGGGACAAAGCATTGCATTGAGTTGAGGGAGCAGCCTAGGCTTGCCCAACTTTGCTACTGCAACCCAATCCTCTTCAATAGCCTGCCCCCCACCTACACCTTTCCCCTCTCTGTGTGCATGCATCTCCCACTTGCGTTACAATGTGTGAGGCAGCTCTTGGCACACGAATCTGCCTCGTGACATTTATGTCCATTGTTTTCTACCAGGACATTAAAGAGCACCGTAAGCTCCTGCGTTATCATGCAATCCCAGATGTACACGAGGAAGCCATTTCCCAAATCCAGTACATGTCTGAGGGTGACCTCCTCATCACAGCTTCCGACAGTCCCAAGGCCTCTGTGGTGATCATGGATGTGCACAGAAAGAGAAAAGTTTATACTTGGAAAATCAAGAAGGTGCGGTATTTTGGGGGTGACTTCATTGCTTGCATGTGAACAATGTACATGGAGCGCCATAGCATGTCTGAGGGTACCACTCCTGGGCATGGCACATTTGCCATGTAGACATGGCTCTAGACCAGTGATTCTCAACCGTAGACTCATAGGAAATGAGGGTTGGAAGGGGCCTCAGGAGGTCACATCTAGTCCAACCCCCTGCTCCAAGCAGGACCAGACCCAACTCCATCATCCCAGCCAGGACTTTGTCTAGCTGGGATGCTGCAAGAGTCTTTTAAGGATGCCGCACAATATTGACACTGTTAGGCATGCAAACATCTAACTGTGATTCGTGAGAGAAACCCAGAGAGTTCAAGTGGGACTCTAGTGACCTACTGTTGTCTTTCTGCTTTCTTTGCAATGGAAAATTTCTCTATTATTTTCCCACGGTCAAAAACAAGTGAAAACCAAGAGCTGGCATTTTCTGAGGAAGGCCTTGAGTCTAAAAAAGTTAAGCAGCACTGCTCTAGACAGTTTTGAAAATTGCACTAGCTGCTACCTGTCTGTAACTTTAAATACATAAATACATCAACACCTCTGGCCTTAAATCCACAAAGCAGCTTGAGCCATCAAAAGAGATACATACTTTACTATAAAGGAAACCAGGTCTGGAAGCATTTATTAACTGTGCTTTACCATAAGGGCAGTGATGCCCAAAGTCGCCCCACAAGCTTGATTAATAGATTTTCAAACAAAACAAAGGGTTGGAAAGCAAATCATCCAATGCGTCTATACAATTTTCATTCTCTATGACAAAGGATAGCTATAATATTATTGTAAAGCAATTCAATCTGATTACGAGAAAAACACTATAGATAAAAAATTCACAAACTGTTGGGGGAAAAAAATCAGGAAAAATAGAATGTGCAAGCAGAACTTTGGAAGCATCCAGATAATCACCATTCATTGTGTCATGCTTTTGCAATTACAGTTAAACAAGATTTAGAATAACTAAAATTAAAACAAGCATTTTTCCCCCCACTGGTCCACAATCACAGAAAAAATGAGTCACAGAAAGAAAGAATCGTCCTTCATTTCTCCCAAGACAGAAATGCTAAGTGCAATGTGCAGAGGTTTCTTCTGCGCGTCTGGGTACATTGTGCAAGACTGGAAAAGATGTTCTTTTTTGTAACAGCCAGATTTAAGAGATCCTAAATTAAATTGCTTTCATGGCCCTTTCTTTATCAATCAGAGATGCCTGGATACTGATTTGCATACCTGAATCAAGCCTGAAATATGAAAAGCTATACAAATAATTATTTCTGGCTCTCTCTGAGTGAGACCTCTATGCCCTTACATAGCCTTATTCCACAGATGCTGTGTTGGCCATGCAAATATTTTTGTGAAATGTTTAGTTGCTTTTTCCAATTCTTTCTAGGGTGTGAAATGCTTTGACTACTGCAAATCCCTGAACCTGCTGGTTACCGGAGGGCTGGATCATGTTGTGCAGCTCTGGAACCAGTATGTCACAGACTGGCCGGTTGCTACTTTCCAGGGACATTCAACAACGGTTCTAAGCACCGTCATCCATGAGTCCCAGGGACATGTCTTCAGCTATTCCAAGGACTCGGTTTGTCACTTTTATGCTGGGTTTTGACCCGTGCATGCTTCCTTGATAGTAACATTTAACAACTGTTGAGTATTAGCAATGTAAGATGGATAATTTACCCTGCTGGGTGGGTGTGATGGCATGGTAGATATACTCCACGACGTATTACGCACATGCAGTGATTGCACCGATGTAACTGGTCTTTACAGCAGTGAGCTACATACACCACATGCAGCCTGGCACCTGGAGGATTATCTGGGGAATATTAGAAATAAAACTAAACCAGCATAAGTTAAAGTGGTTGTGAGTGTTGTGTGTTTGCAACTTATCTTGGAGTGGCTGTAATAGTCCCTGTTGCATGTAGCTTCCTACGGCGAGCTGCTTGTCTCTCCATTCTGGATCCTGGCCTGATTTAGATCAGTATAAATGTGCCTTGTGTCTACTTTTCAAACTAGGGATGTTGATCCTAGTGTGCTTGTCACATTTCAGCTGCTTCTGCCCCTCTGAATTCCTCCTGCCGGCTCAGCTGGATTGTAGAGTACAGCTCCAATATAAAAGGCTTTGTTTCTAGTGCTGCAAAGCTGCTATGCTTTATGCTATAGTCAGGTTAAGCACTTTTCTTATATTTTTTACACCACCCCCCCCCAAGTTCTGAAGCATCAAAACTAGCAGATCTTTGCAAAATGATTCGAGATCCTTGGCTAAACAACAATATATTATGTTCAAAGTATTATTCAACTGCCAAAGCGTATGGAAAAGCTGTGTGTTGCTAAGGACAAGGAATGAATATGGGGGGGCGCTTTCTGAGACAATAGGATCTTTTATCTCTCAGTCCCTTTGAAGTGACTACTCTTACTGCTCTTTGAAATGCTTTCATTTTTCAAGCAATTAAAAGGCAGAAGTGAATTGTCAGGAACAGTAGCTAATATGAATTCTAAGCCAAATATGTGTTTAAAAAGAATTCATGCACCTTCAGCTATACCGTAGGTTGGCAGTTTGACTAGATACACATGGATATACTTCTGTTTATCCCTTTCCCCAAGAACCAGTGCTAGCAAGAAAGACTTTTTAGTGGTGAGTGAATGTGAGTCTAAAACAGGAATTATAATGCCAGCCTGTCCTTCCAGAGGCGGTATGACTATAAACACATTAATTATTATGAAGCACCTAGCAAAGTTCAAATGAAAGTCACTCTGTGAGCACAATCTACTTTTATGGCTCTCACTTCAGTACTACCCATTACTTTGCTGGAAGATGGGGTATGAAAAGAAGTAAATAAGTGAAGATCCATAACAGCACCAAGCACAAGCTTATGCAGCCCCTTGGGACTTGGTAAAAATCCCCACAATGTTCAAGTCTGAACTCGCCCAAGACTTTGGAGGGATCCAGACTTGCTCCTAGCAAACAGCAGCCTTAGCACATATGTAAAACCCAGCTTCTCTCTCTCTGTTTTCAGGTCCTGAAAGTCTGGGATATTTTCTCCCAGACTTGCCTGCAGACATTGGTGCTGAAGTTCCCGTGCATGCAGCCAGGACGAACGCTAGAGCAGGGGGATTCTCCCTTGTTGCTTATGCAGGACCCTCCCCATCTCCTTTTAGTGTCCTGCGCAGATTACATTGGCATGTTAAAGCCCACACACGGCGGTGCTGAGGAGGAAGAGCTGGCGACCCACCGTGCACCATTACGCAGCGCTCTCTACAGTGCCTACTCCCACCAGGTCAGCCTCTCTTCCTGATTTTGATCCACATTTTCTGCTCAGTTGGGTCTGAACCATAGAATACAAAGGCAGAATTGGCACCCTTTAAGGGTGTGCATATGAAGTATTGGTTTGTCCCATTGAAGTTATTGGGGTATTTTTACTTCATCTAATTGCAAAACCCAAGACAGGCATTTGTCACCGTGCTTTCTGGTGTCATTTAAGCCAAATCCTTGACATCAATCAGTATCTGCAATAAGACAAAGCAGTCTTCCTCACCAGGCACTCTGGTTACAGTGACATTAGTCACTCTTGCTTTGACTTCAACCCAAGCCAAGTAGGACAACACAGCAAAGGGTTTGTGTCCTGATCCTTCCATTGCCAAATCTCCATTGGGACCCACAGGAAGAGTTCCTTCATTTTGAGGATGCTTTTTTTTCCCCTGCAGTCAACAGCGCAAAGGAGGATAAAAATCCTGCCATGAGCCAAACAAGGAAACAAATCCAGGAGCCTTTTCTATCCTCCTTCTTTGCAGGACCTTGCATTCATGCAGTGACTGGGCTTGTGTTGTGCTCTGAAGGGCCCAACAATTGTGGTTCCCTGCCGTCTTTTGGGATTGGGATGCACTACAAGGAGGGCAATTGCCCATAAGTGCTGGGAAGGGATGGAAGACCAGTACCTTAAAATTGCATTAGCTAAGAAAGGTCACAAGCTGAGTGTGATGGCACTTAAAGATTGCAGCACAGCACCTTTGACATCAGCATCTGTCTTCTCCAGGAGTCCAGGAGGTCCTTGCTCCCATTTTACATTGTGTGCCCCACAGTTTACTCTTCTGGGCCCAGGTGTTTTGTCTGTGTGTTCCCACCATTACTCATCCTCTCTCACAGTCTGTTGCAAAAACACTTTGTTTTGCCATCAGCCCTTCTTACTTCATTCAAATTTCTCATCCAGCAATATGCCACTCCTTTGCTCTGCCATTTTCGGTCTTCAGTTTTCAAGTTTCACACCCCTTTCAAAACCATGAAATGAAAGCTCATTGCCAGCTTGACATCTGCCTGTCCTTAAAATGTTCCTCAATCACATGAGTAATGAGGAGGCCAACGTCTGTCTTTTTATATGCGTTTTTGAAGTGCTCCCCAGTTTCACACACCATAAACTCTCACATATCCCATGCTTGACTTCTTCACACCAATAATTTTTATTCAGTATATAGCATAATAAGTACAGTATGTTCTATGCAACCCATAGGACATAAGAATTGATTTGATTGGTCAAAGCAAGAAATGTAATGGACATGAACAGGGAAAAATTGACTTTGTTTCAGTTTTATAAACTTCAATCTTCCATGAGATAAAACTCTTGGTGATTGGGAGAGGTTCCAGATGTTTGGAAAAGGGCAAATATAGTGCCCATCTTTAAGAAAGGGAAGCAGGAGGATCCAGGGAACTATAGACTGATCAGTCTCACCTTGGTCCCTGGAAAAATCATGGAGCAGATCCTCAAGAAATCCATTTCTAAGCACCTGGAGGAGAAGATGGTGATTAGGAAGTGTCAGCATGGATGTACTAAGGTCAAGTCATGCCTGACCAACCTGATTGCCTTCTACGATGAGATGACAGGCTCTGTGGATGCAGGGAGAAGAATGAACTTGATATATCTTGATTTTAGCAAGGTTTTTGATATGGTCTCCCACAACATTCTTGCAAGCAAGCTAAGGATGAATGGATTTGTAAAGTGGACAGAAAACTGCCTGGATTATCAGGCTCAAAGGGTAGTAATCGATGGATCAATGTCTAGTTGACAGCAGGTACCAAGTGAAGGGCCCCAAGGTTGGTCCTGGGGTTGGTTTTGTTCAGTATCTTTATCAGCAACCTAGAAGATGGGATGGGGTGCACCCTCAACAAGTGTGCAGATGACACCAAGCTGGGAGGAGTAGTAGATATACTGGATAGTAGAGTTAGGATTTAGTCTGACCTAAACAAATTGGAGGATTGGACCAAAAGAAATCTCATGAGATTCAATAAGGACAATTGCAAAGTCTTGCACTGAGGAGGGAACAACCCCATGCACCGGTGCAGGCTGGGGCTGATAGGCTGGGCAGCAGCTCTGCAGAAAAGGACCTGGGGGTGACAGTGGACAATAAGCTGAATATAAGCCAGCAGTGTGCCCCTGTTGCCAAGAAGACTAATGGCTTACTGGGCTGCACTGGTAGAATTATTGCCAGTAAATCAAGGGCAGTGATTCTTCCCTTCTGTTTGGCACTGGTAGTAGAGTTAGGATTTAGTCTGACCTAAACAAATTGGAGGATTGGACCAAAAGAAATCTCATGAGATTCAATAAGGACAATTGCAAAGTCTTGCACTGAGGAGGGAACAACCCCATGCACCGGTGCAGGCTGGGGCTGATAGGCTGGGCAGCAGCTCTGCAGAAAAGGACCTGGGGGTGACAGTGGACAATAAGCTGAATATGAGCCAGCAGTGTGCCCCTGTTGCCAAGAAGGTTAATGGCTTACTGGGCTGCACTGGTAGAATTATTGCCAGTAAATCAAGGGCAGTGATTCTTCCCTTCTGTTTGGCACTGGTGAGGGCACATCTGGAGTCCAGTGTCCAGTTTGGGGCCCCCCACTACAGAAAGGATAGGGACAAATTGTAAAGAATTCAGTAAAGGGTAATGAAAATGGTTCAGGGGTTGAGGTATGTGACTTCTGAGGAGAAGCTGAAGGAATTGGGCTTATGTAGTCTGGAGAAGAGAAGACTGAGAGGGGATTTAATAGCAGCCTTCAACTACCTGAAGGATGGTTACAAAGAAGGAGCTGGATGGTTCTCGGTGGTGGCAGGTGACAGAACAAGGAGCGATGGGCTCAGGTTGCAGCAAGGGAAGTTTAGGTTAGATATTAAGACAATCTTTTTCCATAGGAGGGTGGAAGCACTGGAACAGGTTACCCGGCGAGGTTGCAGAATCTCCATCCTTGGAGGTTTCAAAGACCTAGCTAGACAAAGCCTTGGCTGGGATGATGTAGTTGGGGCTAGTCCTGCTTTGAGCAGGGGATAGGACTAAATGTGAGCTCCCGAGGTCCTTCCAACCCTTGTTTTCTGTGACTCTATGAACATAAAACTTCGTGATATGAGCAGTTTCCATCTGGATGAGAAAAAACACAATGGATGGATGGCCAAGAACATCTTGCACTGACCCGTCATGAGGCAGGACCTCACACTGTGATTTCCATGATATCCTTCTATCATTTCAGGGCAAGTTGCAGACCTCCCTTAAACCAGGTATCACCTCCATCAAGGAGGAGTTAAAGTGGGGATATCAGCTCTCTTGAGTAACCCTTTGTAAGCGGGCGAGCTGATCTGCCAGCCGAGGAAGGTGAAATCCTGTTCCAGACAGTGGCACAGCTCTAGTTCTCTTCTCAGGGATACCTTTGTTAACAAAATGCAAAGTGATGCCGGAGCAGATGATTTCAAACCAGACTCTCTCCCCTGGCAGGTGGTGACAGGCTGTGATGACTCTTCTGTTGCTGTGTGGGATGTGGAGACAGGTACCAAACACCTCGTCATAAGCAATGCCCATGGGAATGAAGAGATAACGTGCATGGCCCTCGACAGCTCCCAGAACAGGCTGATTACTGCGGCAAGGAATGGGACCATAAAGGTTTGTTCTTGGAAGAGGAAAATATCGATCGTGTAGCAGCAGGCTTTCACCTGTGCTCTCATTTCCAGGAAACAGGGCTGAGAGCAGGCAATTTCCCCACCCTGCTCAAAGCATAGCACAGACAAGCTCTAGCAGGTCAAAGCTACAATGCCTGACTGCACTCGCCTAAGGAGCTCAGCCCAAAGTTTCATGTGTGGCTGCTTTCAAAGTTTCTTCCCTCCCAGGATGGTTCAGCCTTCAACAGAGGTCCTGTCCAGAGTGACTCTCCCCCTCCCCTTATCTTAGAGGGGTTAATAAGCCACCTGCCTGGGTCATGCTTTCTACCAAGCTTGCAACTTGCTAACAGCATCTGGTTGGGGGGCAACCCCTGTCAGATCACCCCAATGGTTTTGCATGTGCAAACACTGAAGTCAAAGGACACATCTACACTGCAGTTCACCTGGATACACCTGACCTAGCTTGACACTAGCGGGCTCGGGGCTAATAGCAGTGCAGCCACGCTAGCACGGACATCTGTAGAAACTAACCCCAAGGACTTACCAAGCTTCTTATGGGAGCAGCATGTTGCAGTCAACAGCAGATGCCGTGCAGCTGTCACTTCACAGAGTCGAAGCTAGGTCAGGGAGGGTCCATCATTAGCCTGTTGATGGTTTGGGGCAGAAACTGCGTGTCATTTTTGTGCCTTTCCTTCACTGGCTAACGTGAATGCCTGGATGTGATCGTGCTAATATTTGGATGCATTCTCCTTTTTTTCCCCCCAAAGGTCTGGAATATTCAGAACGGCCACAACGTGCACCAGCTGGAGGTGGTGGATGAGGCAGAAGTCACAGGACTTGTGGTTTTGCGGAGTCGGACCCTCTTGGCAGTGGGATGGAATCGCAAGCTTGTTCTGTATCATTTCTGGGAGCCTGGGGTGAGTGCGCACAGGGCCAGGGTGTTAGCAAGAGGAGGTATTAAGGAAGTGGCTTCAGATAGTTCATAACACTGAATGCTGGCCTGCTACATCCATGGAAGTGACCTTGGACTAACACCATCAAAGTCACTGGGATCCTTGCTTGGAAGGGGGAACAGGGCCTAAAACGGGGTGACTGGTAAAAAAAAAACAAACAAACCCCATGAAACTATTGAAGGAGGCTGCAAAGACCCATCCTCTGTGGGTGGGTAGTGAGGGGACTTGTAACACCCATTCACGGGCAAGTTACACTTGCAGCTGTGCTCCGTTTGCTCCGATCTACCGGCTCAACCGCATCAGCAGATCCTGAGCCGTGATCCACTCTTTGCCTCCTTATAGGCCCTGTATGTCACTGCAACTTGTTCCTGGAAGGGTGGCCAACTACATAAAGAGGACATCTTGGCTGTGGACTATTGTCCTGCCCTTGGTCTCCTTGCTACAGCCAGCTTTGATGGAGAAATTATAGTGTGGAACACCGAATCTCAGAGAGTATTTCTCTACCTCAGGGAGATGCCGCGCAAAAGGTATAATTTGCTTTAAAATATCTTATGGTGCGTTATTTATGAAACTGTAGGCCTTGAGAGTTAATGTGCGTGGCTGGATGTTACAGAGTTGTCATGGTTCCAAGTTACACATTTTTCTTCTAATGAAAAGAGTTCATTTTTATTACAGTCTCAGCGCTAAAACTGCTGGCATCTCCTCTACTTCCCAGCATTTTTCTTGTTTATCTCCCTGATCATGATTAACCTGCTTGTCTTGGTGTTTTATTTCTTTTAATAACACATTTGAAAACCAGGTGCTTCAACCTCAGGAATCTTCATTGTTTCCTCCATCTGAGATCATCAGCATGCCAGGCAACCTGTGAAGGTTTCTTTCCCAGCTTAAACACCGTCTGAAGCATAATTAATGCTTGCAAGGTGCTTTGAAGATGAAAAGCAGCTGTACCAGTGATGGGTGTTATTGCTGCATGGAGGGGGGAGGTGGGCATGCAGGTTTGAATTGTGATCTGGCAAAAGATAATCCTCAGACCTAAATAATCCTACATCTGCACACTTCCCCAGCTGGGGATCCATAGCTCTGTGGGCTAATCTGACAAGCCACTGATGTCAGTGGGAGCTTTGAGAGGAGATGCCTTGCACAGGGTGTGTGGATTAATTCAAGGCCAGCCATCGTGGGCTTGGTCCGTGCTGTGATGACTTTGTTCTGATGGATAGCGTGCAGTATGAACCACACAAGAGAGTAAGATGGAGTGGGGATGTCCATCCACACTTCCACGGGCTACCCAGGGCTTGGGCACCCACTTTGCTGCCACCAGCACATGTGATTGGGATGGGATCTAGACTAGCTGGAGCCGTGGCACCTTCCGTAATACGTAGTTGGCAAAGCTGAGCCCAAGCAGCATCGTGCTGCTGTTTGCTAGCGCAGTGCTATTGCACGGGGCCTGTTCAAGGACTGAGCTTTGCAAGAGGCAGGAGAATCTGTCTCGTATTAAACACATTGGGTCTGGTTCTCTGGTGCAGCTCCCTTTTGCTCTTCCTTCCCTGTCTCTCACCCAAGCCAGTGCCAAAATCTGCTTTGAGCTCCACAGGGGTAGTTTGCTACTTACTGTACAGCAACCCATTGACACCAGTCGGGCTGTTTCGAAGCACAGCGATCCACCCCCCTGCCACCAGTTTAGTCCCAGAGTCTTAGCTGAGGTTTGCTTTGGACTGGGCTTCTAGCTGCCATCGCTTTGATGCCCGCAGTACAAACCTGGAAGACAGGGCAGAGTTTTGCTCACATGCTTATAGCCGAACCAGAGAGCCGGATGTCTATTTTGGGGTTTGTCATATGGAAATCAGCCTGAAGAACTTAATTAAAAATGTGTTTTTGCTTGGTTTTTAATTTTAGGTCTGTTTGAAGTAGGGAACCACAGGAAAAGCTTGGTACTCCAAAAATACCAATGTATTTATGGTTCAGGGCCAGTGGTAGGTGACTCGGGTGGGGGGGGGGGGGGGAAACCAATCCTTTAAAAAAAAAAAAGGGGGATATTTTTAGGCCTGCCGAGTAGATTTTAGAGAAAACAAATAGTTAAGGGTGGTCTGAATGTCATCTTCACTGTGTTTTAGGTCACATCCTCCAGTGGATAAACTCTTCTTTCTTCAGCATCGATGCACAGATGGTATTTTAAAAGACAACGCAGTCCTCATCAGCTCTGAGGCAGGGGCTCTTCACTGGTGGAGTGTCTTTGGAGAAAGACAAGACTTTGGTAAGACTGACCTCTGAAAATCAGCATCTCCGGCTGGTTGTGGGTATCACCACATCCCACCCTGGCAGCCTGCTGAGAAATCCTGGCTCTGCTGAAGTCGGTGGGAAATGATGCCATTGGCCTTCGTTGTAAATTCATTGCCTTAGCTGGGAGCTCAAGGTCTGCCATGGTTTACCTGCAGGTCTGGAGATATGTCTCCTCCAGATCTCTTAGTTCATGGGCCAAGAGGCTGGAGAGGCAGCTTTCTTTGCTGCTGGAGAAAGGAGAGAGACTATCATCTTTGCAGTTGAGGGCTATCACCAACTGTAAATGTTTCCAGATCATTAATTAGGCAACAGGGTACAGCAGAGAGATGCTCTTGGTCTAGTACCTCTCTGCTTCTTCTATCCCAGCACATGCTTCAATAAAACCTATCCCTTTCTTTTCTTTATTCCCAAGGGTCTTAAGGGGTTTCTCTTCCTCTCTGCTTTTGCCATCCTGAATTGTACACCACCCAAACCCACCTATTTAGCAGGAAGGGACTTGTGGTCAGAATGGTTTCTGGCTGGAGAACATATTTTTCCCTATAAACGACTGTTTCCTGGAGTAGCCATCACCTCTCCTGCCTGTGCCTAAAGCCGATGCTATCTCGGTGGAACAAGATACCCAAGAGCTTGCAACCGATACCTGACTATTAAAAATGGATAGTAATTAATGTGATCACCGATTAAATAATTTAGCCAACCCAGATTTCTCTTTTGAAATAAAGCTGGCAATATGTTTTAACCATACTCCTACTAAGAATCATTTAGCCAAGTCATGACCCCGTTGAAGTCAAAGGAAAACCATCGCCAGCTTCACCAGAAGGATTAGCTCTTCCTGGGTGTAAACACAGATATGCATTTCAGCCCATTCTGTTTTATTCAGTATGCTTATTTATTTTCTCTCCATTGTATAGTGCAGCATCACAGTTACTGGGACTGTAGATAATGTCACTGAGAAAAAATGGAAAATGTTTAAGTTATTAACAAAAACTGAAATGCTAGCTGGATATAAAAGCTTCCAAACATTATATATGACTCCCTTTAAAAACAGGACATGCTAATCCTTTATCTAGGAAAGTGTTTATTCCAATGTTTAGCTATGGAGTTTGTTTGTTTTTCCAACTCTCTATTTTAGTATCCAAATTGGGAGAGAAAATCTACAGAAGTCAGAAGCAAAAAGCAAGCACTGAGCTACACCCAGGAAAAATAAAAGCAATTACCATGCAAAAAAGGAAATGAAAAGTGCTATTGAGTGTACTGCCACGCTCACTAGAAGGGGATAATTTTAGCTTAGCATAAAAGAGAGCACAGAGTTCATGGGTGGAAAATAGTAATCCAGGGGACAGTAATTGCACATGGTGAGCGATTATGAAACCCGTGGCAAACTGATTAACTGCTCTCGTTGCTGACTACCGGTAAAATGAGTCAAGCCTACACACCGCGGGTGAAACCCTGGGTACACTGAAGTCAGTAGCAATATTTCTATTGATTTCCATGACATTAGATTTCTCCTAAAGCCATTTAGGCCAATGTTGTCTTTGAAGAGCCATGGGATTTTTGGATCTTTGCATGAAACACGTCAGGAGATTCATAACTTTCCCAGCTGGTTGACGACAGTGAGGGATTCGGTGCTACTTCTCAGTGCCCCGGCGGTCATGGTCTCAAGTTGGACACCCAAAATCAATGGCAATGGGTGGATGGCACATAAATTCAGGACACATCCAGCAATCAGATATCCTCTGTCCTGGGAACTAAGAATCAAGACATTGCTTAGAGCATGAGCAGATTCAAGCATGAATTGCCCAAACCCCCATCATTTCAGTGGAAGCAAGCATCCCATTCTTAGAGGAAAGAGAAAAAAATAACTACTTCCAAGTGCTATCGCCATAGAATAGCTGCTCTATTTCAATTCAAGTCAAACTGGTATCCTTCTAACAGGTGTTACCTAGATACATGCCCAACTTAATAACTTCTTATTGCTATAACAGGTGTGATAGGGTGAGAGGAGGTCTGTGCTTGCCAGTGTTAGTTTTGTGGTACAGAAAAGATGTTTCTGTTATTCAACATTATCTGCAGTGTGACAGGCTGAGGTGGGAGGCAAAGAGTACACGCAGGCTCTTTAGCAAATAGTCACCGGGGAACTGTTTAATGAAGCAAACTTGCACAGTGCAAAGAGGACTGGACCACGTTACTTCTCCTTTGTTTAAATGAAGAGATGATGTCGGGTCCATTTTGGTCCAGTATTTAGGGTTTGGGGCGCGGGGGGTCATTTTGGTGGGTAAATTCCGGTTGAAATGAAGATCAATAGAAAAAAGGCACCGGCATTTTGAATTCACTCCAATAAAATCAAGGGCAGAGCAACTATTTGCCTTCTGCAGTCCTCGCAATCTAAATATTGTGTAAGAAGAGAAGAGCCGAGAAGTGAAGTTTAACAAAAGTAGCCAGATGGTGAAACCAAATTGTCTGTTTCATTATTCAAGTAAACGGAGTTCAAGCAGTAAATCAACAGCGTTACTGCTGACAACAGAATTAGATTTTAATAACTTGCACCGTTTGAATAATTTAGTATGATATTAATAACATAAAAGGATTTTTTTTCCTTTAAAAAATATGTGACTGTCAAAATTGACATTCATTTTTAAGAGTGATTTAGACACTTGGGAGCTAAACCTCATTGGCAGCCACTGAATTTAGGCACCCAAGTAATTTAAAAATCTGGCTCTACATCCCCTTTTTAAAGGTTTTTATATACCTTCCTCCTAAGCATTTCAGTGGGAGAGAGGCCATTAACAACCTAAACCTTTGGACCCTAAATCACTTAAGCACTTCTGAAGATGCTCTTCTTCTTCTTCTTTCAGGTTTTTATTATGCCCCCACAAAAGTGGATGCTTCTGTTCTTGGATTGGCAGCCAATTTAATAAACACTGTTCTTGTGTCTGGAGACACAGAAGGATTCATCCAAGTTTGGGACATTTCGGGTTATGGGCTGTCTCCTAGCACTCAGGTAAGTCACTTCATAAAATTTCCCAGTCTTTTGGGCACCAGAGAACAAAGCGGTCCCCCGCCCCATCCACGTACAGTTGTTTATCTTCCTAACTCTACCCGGCGAATTGTCTTTTCAAGGCACTTTGCTTGCCAAGGACGTAGTTTATTTCTGGGCACAAAGAGTCCATGCAACTTTTTAATAGCAGGTGGGAAGTAAATTTGAATGTATAGTCCTAAAAAACTCCTCCATGCTGCGCTTTATTCCTAAAACATTGATCTTCCCTTCTGAATAGTCCCCACGTGCAGAAGAATGACAACTAGTTTCAGTGGTTGTAACATACTGTAAAAAATAGACTGGTACAAACTACAATTTTAGCTGTGCAGCATGCGTGGGTATGCCCTCGCCCATGCACATGTGTGTGTGTGTTATCCTGTCCAGGTCGGATTGACACCATCATTTCCTTACAACACTTCTTTGGTATGTATCCTCCTACCTACCTAACAGCCTATTGCAAATGCATAATGAAAAATGATAAAGAAATAATAAAATCACCCCTATTACTGAGTGCAATGCACTGAGGTATGAGTACCTCCCTGGGCATTTAAAATGCTTTGCATTGCACATGCCCACACACATGTGCAGGATACTATGACCACTTCCTGTGGCTACACTCTCACTGCAGCTCAGAGGAACGATTTGTGCCACGTCGTGGGTGTAAAAGCAGCCTGGCGGAAGGGATCGACCTCACAAAGTCTGGCAGAAATGTTCCGGAAGGTTCAAAGCCAACGGTTGGAGCGGCAGTAAGTTCGGAGACGCCAAACCGAGCTGTTGGCAGAAGCTTCCTGGAAAGTTCATAATTAGCATCTTGCCATTTACCCAAGGAGGGCCCGCCAGCCCCCCAGCACCTGGTAAGAGTGATGGCCACAGCCCAGCGGTCAAACCACCAAATTTCGTTAGCGGCACAGCAGCGAGGGAGGCTTCGTTGGGCAGCCGGAGAGTTTGTTGGGCCGAGGAAAGCAGATGATTTGCCCCCTTTTGTGCGAGACCAACCGGAGCTACAACAGCCACGCGCCGATGCACTAATTCACATGTGTCGGAGCAGACTTGATTCATTGAGTCTGCTGGAGAGTGCTAATGCGCGCCTCCGCGTTGTGTATTCAGCGTCCCCGCGTTTCAAAATGGCGGCAGGGGCGCTTTAACTAAAACTCATCGAATGAGCTTTAGTTAAAGCACCCCCCACCGCCATTTTGAAGTGAACACACATGACGCTGTGAATGCTTTAATTAGAGCGGCTCTAATTAAAGCGCTCCCCCTCCACCTTGGAGCATGTGTATAGGTGCCCTAGTTCCTAAGGGCAAGGCGACATTCATGTGACGGATATAATATCATGGTCACAAGGAGATCAGTCACACCACTAAGGCAATAAGCCTAGGGTGGCCATCATAGAAGACGGTCCGGTTTTCTGCTACTCTGTCCTCTATTGATACGAAACCCAGTGTCTTTATGTCCTCTATTTTTCTCTTCAAGAGACCACACATACCTGTGCATGGGCGAGGGCATGCCCACGCATGCTGCGCAGCTAAAACTGCAGCTGCACCGGTCTATTTTTAAAAGTATATTGTAACCACTCCACAACCACCAAAATTAGTTGATATTCTTTTGCACATGGGGACTCTTCAGAAGGGAAGATAAAAGTTCTGGGTATAAGGCGCGTGGATGAAAGTCTCCATTTGTCGGTAGCTGGCGAGCCCATGTTATTCAAGAGAAACATAGGGAACGTAAAGGCGTTGGGTTTGGTATCAATAGAGGACAGAGGACAACCGGACTTTCCTCTATGATGGCCACCCTAAATAAGCCCTACATGCCATCCCGGGACATGAAGCCGTGACAACACCCCTAGCACTGTACTCAAGGCCTGTATTTTTGGCATGCTCAAGAACAGAGGCCTAGGACAACCCCAGAGCATCCCGACTGCCTCCTTTGCAGGGCTGGTGCATGGAGCAGAAATGACTGGACAAGGCTTATTGCCTCCCTGCAGAGACTGAGCTCACCATTGTGCGGTGTAGATGCACCCAGCGTGGCTTCCCCCAGGTCCTTCCCAAAGCAAAGAATTGTACCCACATGTCCAAACTCCTTCCAGGCGCTCACGTCCCCATCTTCCTCCTTACGTGATCTCCTCTCATTTTGTGCCAGCGAATTGTGGCCCGGGACAGTTCATAGCAACATCTCCGTCAATGTGGTGGTACAGTTGCTCACCCACCCGAGCAGGACTGCAAGACTGCTTCATGCTTTGAAAGTGCTATATGATTAAAACACCCTTGATGGAGAAAAAAAGAGAGATAAAAGCCCATCTCGCCTGCAGAAACAAACCAAATTAGTTCAGCTCAGCCTCTGCTGTGTTCCTTTATTGCTGACTCAGCTGATAAAATGAGCTGAGCACCAGGATTGCTTGAAATACAAATATCCAGTGCTGAGTTTATAGATACAGCCCGTGAGGAAAGCAAGTAATGCAGTTATTAAGCCTCCTGAATAAACAAGTTACTCCGAGCAGTACGAGGATCTTGAGCACCACAGCCAGTGGATTTCATGGTACAGGTCATAAAGTGCTATTCACTATGATTTATGCAGCGTAGCATTTGAGGCATTTTCTGGAGCAAACGAAGCTGCAGCCTTCCCCTAAGGGGTATGCTATAATGAGAGAAAGCACAGGAGTAAAACCAATATTGGAGGGGAAAAACATGGCCAGGGAAATGGAGGTTTCCACGTGAGATTGCATATTTAATGCCCTTTGTGCGTGGCTCAGGGCTGCTGTTCTCCATGCGTGTCTTCAACTCCAGCCCTCCCTTGCTCACGTGCCCAAGTGAAGCCAGCTTCCCCCTGCCCTTCTACCATTACGCCATGAGATTGTGTATAAAATATTCTGTTAATCTATGCTGAGCATATTGGGCACCAGGTCAAAGGCTGCACTTCTTCAGCAAAAAGAGGCATGAATCAATATAAGGTGAGTTTTGCGCATTTTGGGGTTTTCTCATGATTATAATGCATGGACAATTCTCTTGTGCATCTCCCCAACCACTTTTTTTTTTCAAGTTTAGTGCAACAAAACAGATCATTCCCATGAAAAAAACTTAGCTGAAGTTGGATCCCTCCAGGTCATCCCTACATCCTCTATCCCATTTTAATGAAGTGGATACTGCTTTATTTTGTGTGGCAGCTTAACTGTTGTGCGTAGTGTTGCGTGCAGCTCCCTGAATCTCTCCTTCTCCCGTGTTCAGGGGTCCCTGAAGAAGCCTCCGTTGCTCGGTAGCTGGCAAGCCCATAGCAGCTGCGTGGTGAGCATTGAGCACCTCATGTTCGATTCGGACGCCTTCATCCTCAGCGGCTCCGCTGACAGAAGCGCCAGGCTGTGGACCTCCGAGGGGAAATTTGTAGGAACCTTTGGGCAGGAAAAGAGATGGGACTTAAAAAATCCATCGACATTCGTCCATCCCAAGTAAGTTTTCAGTCCAAGATGCAGCCCATAAGGCTACCAGGGAGATAAATGTCTCAGCAAGTTACTTCCACGTCTTTTCTTTTTCTGCCACTGCCCCTAAAGCTTCATGGCCTGCAGCAAGGCTGTACGTTGCCCAGCCCTGTTCTCAGAGCAGGGAGTCACGAGGGTCTATTAATAGGCATGTGGCCATGCAATCCCCTGTTCAGTGGGTCTTCTCTGAGAGTCGAGTTGCACCCAAGGGAAATGCTTCCCGCAATGCAGGGAGAGTATTGGGGAGGGCTGAGCTGGGCCGGCTGCCTTGTTGGTCCTTGGAGGCCTGGAAGAGAGTTCGAGGAACTGGTACTGGTCACTAGTCATATGAGCAAGCCAAGAAATATTTCTGTTCATCTCCTGTAGCAATGCATGTTCGAACCTATGTGATCCCTTCCATATCTTGGGGTTGCCTCGTCCAGTACCCCAGCATCATTTTAATCTAGGTTTACGCTGCAGTGACTGCACTGTAGCGGAGCCAGACCTGCGTTAGCTAGACACATGCAGCTTGGGGACTACCTATGGCAGTACGGAGCCCAGCACCGGCTCCCTGCCCACATGTTACCCAGGTCTTTGGGTAGGGAGCGCAATGCGACCAACACGAGGCTGCAAGCCACCTACGTTACCGCGGCATAAGTACGTCTACACCACGGTCCCTGCTGCAGACATACCCATAGGTGAGCAACAATAAAGCTCCCTCCTGTCTCACCCTTGCCCTACCCTTATGGGAGGAGCATGACACTAGGACAGGGTTAACGCACAAGATCTCCTTGTGCTGAATAAGTGTCCTTCCCTCGGGTAATGACCAGTAACACTCGTAATGTGCTAGTTTACCCAGGAGAGAGTTGGTGGGCGAAGTGAGAAAATCCTCCCTCCTCAGCAAGATTGTAATTTAAGTTTAACGCAGCTGCATTAATCTTACTCTCATTAAAATCAGATGATGTGTTTCTAGGTCACCCGGTACTGCCAGGAGTTCAAAAATCATGAGTCAGGCCCACCTAAAAAAAATCAAACTCTGAGCTCGTCTTTAACGCTGCAATATTTATAAATAATAGATCTGGGATTCTTTCTACTTACCGTACTGAGATCCTGAGATTTCACATTTTCAAACTTTTTCTGGGAGCCGTGAAAGGGTAGAAATTTAATTCCCCTCCTCCACCCCCCCAATACCAGCTGAGAGTCGTCCACAATCAGATGACTCCAGGAGCTGGTGCTTTAAAGAGCTTGTGGGACTCAGGCGTGAGGATTCAGCAGTATTAGTTTGCTTGAGGGCAGTCTCATGTAATAGCCTCTACCCATCCTCCTGATCCTCAAAAGTAGTATCAAAACACAATTTTTTGGTTAAAAAAAACAAAACAATGGGAATAGTCACGAAATCTCTTGCATGGAAGCAAAGGGCTGTGGTGTTTTTAATGTTCTCAGAGCAGCAGTAAAGTAATGACGCTGCATTAATAGACTTGTGGCTGTGGAGCCACCCAGACAGCAGATTTGCTCCTTTTGCTGTGAGTGTTGAGTTGCATCCAAAGGAAACGTGTGCCAGTGTAGATCCAGCCAAGAGTTGAAGTGTGAGCCCTGGGTTGCATCTGAAAAGCACTCAATGGGGGAAACTGGCACTGTAAGCTTTGCTGCATTGACTTTGTGATTTATAATTCTCGCTGGTATTTCCATTCTTCCATACACGGGTTCCTTGGGAAATCTTGTTTCACATTTATATAACCTCCTGCCCTAAATCCTGTGGCCTGCACATAATTTTGACTGCTGATTCCAGTGTTGAGATGCTTCTCCAAAGATGCTCTAGGCAAGAAGCCTGGTATTGCATGCTTAAGAAACTGGGAGGAACATGCAAAAGAGTAGTAAAAGCCAATATCATTTTTAAAATATGGTGTGCATGGGAACAACAAACCAAACATGCCCTTCGAATGTGCTCCTCATTAAACTCACAAGACGTTTTTTTTAAACTGATTAAACTGAGCTGGAGGACTAGAAACAAAGACAATAAACACCATTAATTTGAAGCAGATGGGCACTCAGGGCTATCAAATGCTTTGCAAATGACTTGATGGGGACTTTGCTTTAATAGACAAAATTATAAGCAGTGTTTACTAAAGTGCCAGATTCCTTCTTTGCTTCTCCGTCCCCAAATCAGCCCAGGACCCAGCTCAACAGAGTTCATTGGACTCACGGCTAGTATGCTGAACTCTTTAGGTTTCTTCCTTCAAAATTTGTTGTTTCGTCCAGAAAAAAGGCATGATGTTCACAAAATGAATGTCAACTAGAAAAAATGAAGCCAAAGAACCACCCCTGCGAAGAGGTTAGGATTAACTCTTTCAAAGCCAAACAAAATGACCTTATTCATAGCATATCACAGCATAACTATTCCAATCCCATTATCGTTTTTGGAAGGTAATCCTCTCACTTGTCAATTGATATAATCTATTGTCTTTCCAGGGGCTGAATCAAATATTAATTATTTGATTAATAAAAGGAAACCTGCTGGTATTCATCTTTTAAAAGGAAGCTTTAGCAAAGACAGGGAACTGGAAAATTTTCAAGGAGTGCTTTTTCATTCCATTTGAAAAAATCAGCAAGCAAAGAAATGTCAGTTGGGACAGATTTATTAGAAAAGTCAGTGTGAGCGTCTGTACTGGGAGAGGAAATTGTACTGTTTGCATGTTTCTAGCACAGCAGGTGGGAGATGCTTTGAGTTAAGAGTTAATCAGTATTTTTACCTAGCAGCTAAGGAACTCATGCCTCTTACAGCTGTCATCGCTGATCAAGGGAGAATCACCTCGTATCTGTATGAAAGGCTGCAAACACAGGAACATATCCCCCCAGGGAAGTGTCACACACCTTGACAGTGCTACTGGCAAAACAACACAACGTGCCTTCTCTTACAAAAGCTGATGTAGCAACTGGTTTCCCCCTCCCCAAAGTTTTGTCTGTGCCCTCAAAGTGCAGAGCAACCACTGATCCCGGTTTCTCCGGTGCTAATCCAGAGCAACGCCACTGAAATGAGCCCAGTCGCTCTGGATTTAGAAACACCGGTGAAACCGAGAACCGAATGTGGCCTGTTGTCTAGTACGTTTGTTCAGTCCAGTTTGGGGAGAAAGTAACTGAAAGAAGTAAACTCGTTCTTGACTTCCTGAGCTGATAGCGAGGTAAGGGGGGATCAAGTGTAGCGGCATAATTTACAGGTAGGCTGGGCACAAGTAGGGTCAGAGAAACAGAGAAGAAAAGCAGTTTAATCTAAGGGTCTACTCCAAGAATTTCATGTAAGGGGGGGATCAAGTGTAGCGGCATAATTTACGGGTAGGCTGAGCACAAGTAGGGTCAGAGAAACAGAGAAGAAAAGCAGTTTAATCTAAGGGTCTACTCCAAGAATTTCATGCAAGAACTATAATCACCCGGGTGATTAGTTCCCTCTTTAGCATGCAACCCCATGCTAAAAACCCTTCACCAATGGGCATGGCAACAATTATTGGCCCTTACAACGGTGACCCCTTAAAACTCCCCTGTTTCACAGCACAGTTGATCAATGCTGCTGGGTCCCATCCTGACTATCTCAGAGGTTCTCTGTTTTCTGAACCTTTCTCTCTACAAAATTAGAGACACCCTCAAGACACCGGGAGCGTTGGCTGTATCTTGTGCACAACAAAACTCACAGCTTCCCTGTAGCTCCACACACAAGCTGACATAAAGCAAGAGAATGGGTATAATAATCTGCAATATGCCATGCTACATGAGCTCTTCAGGGTGTGGAAACAAGAAATGCCCTTTTCGGTTGACTTCTTTATAAGATGCATCATGACTTCATATTGTATCCTCAAAATGTTTAGCAAAGTTTTAACTCTTTAAAAAAAGGAAGTGACTTGCAGATGCAATGGGCTTTTTTCTCAGCTAGATAACTGGGCCATTTTTAACCTTGTTTTCCCCCCCCACCAAAATACCTAGTGGTTCTCTACCCACACATACCCACACTGCAAACAAATTGTCCTGAAAAGGGAAAGATGTCTAAAAACCAACAAAACCCCAAGGCCTCCTCAACTTCCAGGAATGCATAATGGCTTCAGAAGCCACAAACTTCTATTTTTTTTTTTGTAGCCTATTATAATCTCATATCTTGAAAATGACACAAATGTCCTTTTCCCCTGTAAACTGTACTCAGGAAACACTTTTCTCCAGCCATGTACGGACACATTTGAGGTCAAGGCAAATTTGTGGTTGGGCTGATGAATCACCCTTGAAAATGAGGCATCTAATGAAAACATGGATTTAAAAAAAAAAAAGCGCTCTTCGATGATTGATTGCCACTGTTGACACTGATGATGTCAGACATAGAAATTAGAGATACAAAGCTCATTTGCCTTGTCCTGAACCTCCCCTGCCAGTAGGGAGCTGATTCCCACAGTAGATTTGCTGGTGTTTCATTTTAAATGTCCTAAGTGATGAGCCTGCTGCCACTTCCCATGCAAGACTCTCGCGGTCTAATGAATCTCGCTGTCAGACAGACTTCCCTGATATCGTCAATGTTCCTTTTTTAACTCATTCCCTATACTTATTCTGCCCATCCATCTCCACTCTCTGTACCTCTGCAAGCTTCGGATGTTATAATTATCTCCCACTCCTCCTCAATTAGCCTTCTCGACGGAACAACCTCTGCGCTCTTGAAGGTGCCCCCCGCCATGTTCCCTGCAACGTGTCCGCATCTTTCTGTCACCGAGATGCCATGCTTCAGGTGCGGTCTTGTCAGCACTTTATCATTTAGGGAAAGCTCTCTAAAAATGCCACTTATTAGAGAGAGACGACGAATGTTGCCCTGTTCCGTGTCTGAATCGACTCTGGAAGGGGGGAGCGAGGAGAGAGATGTTGTCTCTTGCGTCTCCGTACAGATGGTCAAACCGCAGAGTACCAAAGTGAAGCCACAGCCTTCCTCCCAACCTCATTGCTCTGGCCTTAGACCAAGCTAACCACCAATGTAGTCATGCTGGGCTCTAGCCTGCAGCTGGATGCCAGCTCGCCCCACCCAGCGGCCCAGTAATTTACCCTGTTGCATATGACTGTTGGATGGAGAACCTGAATTCTTCCAAGGGTTTTGGGAATATATCATCCTGTCACAGCGCTTTGGACTCGCAGAGCTGAACTGGCTGCTGACAGCCCTGGATCAACTCGGTGACCTTCGCTGGAGTCCTGTCTGCTTACATTTCTGGTGGTGCATTTAGTTATGCTTAGTTCCTGGTATTTCCTTTTCGGGAGAGAAATGAGTGGACCGAACAGTAACCACATCTATTTTATTTATTATATATAATCCCTGTGAATGTCTTTGGACATAAGTAGAGGCTAAATAGATGGAACAATGTGGCTTGAAGGTTATTTCACACAAAGATTATCCTGGGAAGAAATAGCGGTTGTCTTGACAGAAGAAACTCCTGAGTGTGGCTCTTGTTCCACTCCCATTGAACTTCCTGCTAACCTGACGGTGTCACTTCTTTCGGACATTCGCTGGGGTTTGGGGCTTCAGGGACTGCAGGTGGATCATCTCCATAGTCCTAAGCTAAGGTGTTTAGAGAGGGCCCTGCCCAACCTCTGGTGTGACCCAGGAGTAACACTGTTAAAATCCAGTGTCAAGCAGTGTGCAATCAAAATGAGACCCAGCAACTCAAGTTCTGCTATTTGTCCCTCCCCCATCATGCTCACAGCTAACATGTCCTAATTACTGCCCATAAAAAGGAACCAATACATCCCATTCAGTATAGAGCTGAGGCTGTCTTCTCTAATGGTTTTAACCTTTTCTGTAGTTGACATTGTCAAATTTCTCCTCGTCTAATGTTACTATTTTGGCCACACTTCTAATTATAGGCATGTCGGATATTTGCAGCGAGATGTGCAGTCTTAGAGATTTTCCTATTTAGGTTTGATTTAATGGAAGTGGCCAGCTTGGAGTACAAAAAAAAATAAATTAAAATGGCATTGATTTTTGCACAAATGAATGTTAGTATTTGCATGCGCACCCTTTGGCTTTGGTACTGGAAATTTCATTCGAAGGAAAATCAATTGTCATATGAAGAAGTGCTGATGCAAAATGAGCCATTTCATGACAAGTGGACTTTTCAGTGTGAAATGACTTGGAATAATATTGCCAAAAATGTTAATGCATTCCTTCCTTTTACATAGCCCTCTATTTATGGATACCTCTCCCCCTTGGAGTCGCTAACACAGCCAGATATCTTATTACTATATGAAATAATAAATGACACATCCACCACTTTTTTTAAAAGCTCCTGACCTTGCACCAGTCACATTTTTGTGTCTCTAGCGGGATGCAAGACCTCTACGTGGGATCTCTTGAGCATGTGTTAACCTTTGAGAGAAGCAGGACATTGGCTGCTGTGCTTCCCCTGCTTTACCTGTGGCAGGTCAGGGTGTTCTGTCTTGTGTCGTGTCAGGGTTGATGGTAGTTTTATGAAGGGTTTAAATTATGGATTTGTCTAGGATGGTTTGGAGAGGGGTGATCCTGTCTCAGGCGGGTTGGACTAGATGACCTCTGGAGGTCCCTGCCAGCCCCGCTTCTCTATGACTTCAATGGGGGTGCAATTTATATGCCAATCCTGCTAAACATGACTGGGTTTGTTCATCATAAGAGGAATGTTCCTGACTCTAGCAATGGCATCTTTTTTATTTTACTTTTTTTTTTTTCAGGGGCCCTTGGGAGGAGAAAAAAGAACTAAGGAAAAGGACAACTCCGACTGAGCCGCAGGTGCTTTTCAGCTCCAAGGACCCTGCCAGAAACATGGAGGGGGACACCGGGGAAAAGGGAAACCTGCAGAAGAGCAGTGGGCAAAGCACTACTGCTTGCAAGGTGGATCTGAGAGCACAACTGCAGGGTAAGGATGCACCGGGGGCCCGACCTCAGGACATAAAGTATGTCCTCAAGATTTAGGACTTAGCATCAGCCCTTCTGGTTGGACAGTGAGACCTAACTCCATGCAGTCGGTGCAGGCAATGACTGCCCTGGTACTGGGGTGGGGGCAGCTACAGGCTAAAAAAACAGGCTGCTCTTACTTACACTCATCTGCACTGGGTGTGTGAACCCATTGCAAGGATCAGGAAGCGTGCTGTGTGCTCACAGCTGGCCTTGCCCCACCATGCAGCTGTGCCATCTTTCTCTCCGTGCCAGTGCTGAAAACTCAGCCTCCCTCCTTGAAGAGAACGTAACCAGATGTGCAATCCTGCCTGCGAGGCCAGGTGAATGCATCGTCCCCAGCCCGGCCACTGGCTATTGCGGCACGGCCTTCATTTTGCAATATGCTGCCCTACACCCTGGGACTTCCCAGGTAACCAACCCTCGGGGTCAGGTTTTTTGGTTGCTCTATCTGGCTACTGCAGCCCAAATAATGAGGTACAGGATTGAGCTCTGGATGGGTGGATCATTTCTAGCCATTAAAATAAGTTAACATTTATGTAATTATAGAATAGAGTGACTCATTATTTGTCATCAGGCTTCATAAAAGTGTGATGAAAGATGTATAGCAAAGTATTTAATTAAATTCCAAGGAGAAATTTATACATAGCTTAGATTGCAAAGAGCTAAATTCATTACTTCATCCAAATCCCAGTCTACTGCTTATTTTCTTCTGCTTCAAAATGATTTGAATGTTCTGCAATAGCTGGGTAAAATAATAATAGTGATAATAATAATTTTCAGAGTCAGGGGTGTATTTTATAGTTCCTAGGACTGCAATCTCGATATCTTTACACAGTCAAAATTCCCAATGAATCCAATGGGCAAACAGTTGAAATCTGGGGTGGGAGGAGATTTACCCCAGTCAGGACAGGACCCAAAGCCTGTTAGCAGCAGATTGTTCTAACAGTCAGATAGTTTTACACAGCTGCCAAGCTTTTCCATAGATTGCATAGCCTTGACTTATTGCTAACAAACAGACTGGGACCGGACTGCCCTTTTCACTTGAGGAATGCACAGCTGCAAAAATGAGGCTTCAGTTCATTTTGTGAAATGTGGGCCCCAGAAATATGGATTTGGTATAAATCACAAGGGTGTGCCATAAACAGAGGCACATTCATAATCGTGATACATAAGAATGAATAAAACGTTCCCAGATGTGTGGTGCCAATGCTGAGATGCTGTTGGGTACCCACAAAGGAAAATTCACTTCCATATTAAAGACTACAACAGCAAAAAGGAGAGAGTGAGCCAGAGCCAGAGCGTGCACAGCGACTCCAGGTATACAAAAAACTGAGCAAACTCCCACAATGGAAAATCTTTTCAGATGTGTGGAAATGTATTCACTGTGAAAGTCTTTGTTTCTCTAGCAACGAGTCAAATAATGTGGGTGTCTTTTTAAAAAAACTCAATAATCCGATTACCACTATTGCCATTTGTGTTATCAGAGCGGGGTAGCTGCATCTTCTGCTTTGGAGTTCCAGCTCCTTGTCCCAGGGCCCAGGGAGGTAATGCCACACGTACCTCTGTGTACAGTTTTACACAATTGGCCAGATGCCTTAAGAGTCCTCTTCTCAAAAGCACTTAAGCATGTGGTTAAATCCTATTGAAGTCAATGGTATGCAGGTAATGACCTAATTAAGTACTTTGTTGGATGGAGACAGACTTAAGGACATGCTTACACTTAGGCGAGTGTAAACATGCTTTGGAAAATTAAGTTCTAAATAGTTAACTTTGCCTTTCTCCAAAGTTTTAGGTATATTAGCCCCTGCCAAAGCAGGGTAATCAGATGACTGGGTAATGATGATGCAGTCTGGAGAGGCTACGAGTTGGGCCCTTGCCTTACCAAAAGTAGCTTGTATCTAGCACGGCACTCACAAAACCTGCGGCTATGAAATGAAACAGCCTTGCAGAAATCAGACAGCCAGCTGCAGGCTGTGTCCAGCTGGAGCTGCAGGCTGGGCGCAGGCCTCAGAGATTCAAGGCGCGAGTGGTGCGTGTGTTGAGCCCAAAGGCAGATTTCCTGCGTGTTCCCATCTAAGCGAGGAGTGCCTTGTTCCCAAAAGCTCGTGGACTGACGACCACAGCACTGCCCTCGCAGCCGTGTTTGCGTAAACTCACATCAGCACTGCACCCGCAATCCTTTTCTGGAAGAACAGAGATCAGGCTTTCCTGTCAACCAATAAAACCTATTCCTAGAGTCTGGGAGGATGCAGAAGTTTGTTATTTCATGGCTGTGAAGAGTTTACGATGGGCTGCGGCCCTTCAGAGCTGGATGTGTTTCCACAACGAAATCCAAGAGAGGCAGTGAACAGGAGGGGATTAGGGCTGCAGGCAGAGCCAGTACCGTCAATGGGGCCCTTTCCATTGATTTCAGTACATTTGGATTAAATCCTTAGGCACAGAGGGGTGGGAGGGATTATGCAGCAATCAGACCAGGAGCTGCAGAGATAGACTTTTCCTAGGTCTATCTCCTTAGCTGCTTCTTTTTTCTCTCTTGGATTTGCTCTTCATCGCACTTCTCTTTGGCTATACCTGCATCATTTCCCCAGTGCTCTCAGCTAGGGATTGTACGCACCCTACTTGCAAACCCCTCAGCTATGGTACGCACCCTGCTTGCAAACCCAAACCTAGGGATGTAGCAATGAAGTTGCTCTCAGGACATTCCCCAGCCCTCACTTTCAAGACCTGTGACTCCAGTGTTGCAGAGGTTGGGCTCATGTGAGGCCGTGTTTTGGGTCATCCCTCTCTGAGAGCACAGGGATGTAGGTGCATTGTTTGTGGTTTAGCTTCAAGTGCCAAACCTGCTCCAGGGGGTGTCGGGCACCTGCATTAGTGAACACGTAACAGCTTCATATCCGTAGGTGGAAGCTGCTTTGCAATGCAGGGATGTTCTGTCCCCATATTTCTGTTCAGCGTGTGTGCCTGCAGCCTTTCTTTTAGGTGGCGCTCAGGCCAGGGAAATATTTGCCTAGTCCATTCCCCCTGCACAATGGTTTATTTAAAGTCAAACACTAACTGTACCCATGATACAAAATGTGCCAGGCAGAGCGACAGCTTTCAGAAGCAAAGGTCAAGCAGGAGCGGAAAGGAGGCATTCATGGAAGGTAGAAACCACGTCAGACGGTGACTTGGACCCCTGCAGACTTTCCATGATGTCTTTGCTTTTTCCTGCCTATCAAATCCCAGCCAATGTGCTGCATTTAGTGCCAGGCTGGAACCAGCTCTGCTGTGATAAAACACGGGTTGCAATCATTCCCGCTCAAGTGGTTTTTCTGTGTGTTAAGCGGTGAATGTCGAAGCTTCAAGTTCCTGAACCGAGGAGTGATTCTGGTTGCTTCACTGTTGATACAGTCATCCCGGTGCTCAGCTTTTTCCCTCTGGAAGCCAGGTCCCTTTAAAGGGTGGCAAGATGAGCACCCAAAATAGAAGAACTTAAAATCACTGGTCACTTTTGAAGTTTTAAGCTGTTTAAACTATGCATATGGTAAGAGCTGACCACTCCCCGGCACAGGGTTTTACTCCACAATCTGCCACGTGAGCTAGATTAGTGCTGGTTTTTTGGTATGGCCCCCTGCAAGCCTGTCATGAGTGGGGAGGCAGGTCTCGCATTCAGGATGTTGGACTGAGACTCAAAAGACGTCAGTGCATTTTGCCACCCAGCTGCGTCCTCCCACGATCGTGCTGAGCGGGTCACTCTAACCCAGCGCCTTATGTCCCCATTCATAAAAAATGGGACTGATAATTTCCTACCCTACAAGAGGACTGCAGGAAGACAAATATGTTCATAGCTGTGAAATGCTACTTGCAAATACCTAGACTTGACTGGGGGTGAGGATATGGACTTAACCCTGGAGGAGCCTGCCAGTCCCTCCAGCCGAAAACAGCCAGGATATTCTCCCGGGAGCATTTGCTCAGGTCAACAGGGGACGGATGCATCAGAAACAACCTGGGGCAAAGCCCGATGATTAGGAAATGCTTAAATCAGCAGCGATGTATGGAACTAGGTCAGGTGGGAAGACAAAAGGTGCATGTCCTGGGAAGAGTCGAGATCCTACAGAATTAATTACTCCTCATCAGCTCAGGCAGATGCTATTTAAACCCTCTCACCGCAGACCCTCTTTGCTTAAGACAGACTTCAAATCAAGGGATGCCAAGTGCCATCCTTTGCAGACTTAGCAGATACCAATTAATGAGATATGCAACCCAAAAATGAGCAAGAAAAGTGCCTCGGTGCAATGGGAAATCTGAACTCCCTCAAGAGCCAAAGTTCCCTCAAAATACAGGTATCGGAGGATACGACGTGGGTGACAGGGTTAAGATTATTTAGGAAGGCCACAACCTTAGTTCGATGCACATGACTGGCCTGACAGTATTACACCACTCGAAAGATGGCCTCGGTAGCCTAATAATTACGAAGCGTTTCCTCCAGGAATGTCCTCAGGCCACACCGCTCTCTGCAAACCTGAAGGGAGGCCTGATTTTTGTCAGATGGATGTGGGCTCGGAAATGAACTTTGCTACCACCTGCTGCAAGCTCATTGGTTAAGCAGGACAAATTGCCAAATGCTACAGGAACCGAGGCCTCATTAGTGTGATTGAGGCTTTGGCAAAGTAAAGCCTTCTCAGTTTCCATTTATAGGAAACATTGAGAAAAGCAGTGGCAGGAGTTCAAGGAAGGGCGGTATGCACGGTTGCATTATGAAGTCTAGACAGCACTGGATCCCAGGGAGACTGAAGAATGTCTCTTTACCCTGCCTGGAGTATTGTTTAAAACTCAGAGGTATTATTCAATGAGAAACAAAATGGGAAAATATTTAATTCCTTTGCTCAAGCAGGCATGGACGTATAATTGTCTCTCTTGAAATCCCACCTTCAAAAGCATTGTCTGGGAGATCAGAGGCTGCCAGCATTTCGCATGCACCAGGGTCTGAATGATCTCTTACCAGTGCGGGCCTCCTCTGAAGTCATCTAGCTGCTTTTTCTAGCAGGATAAAGGTAGGGAGCAGAAGCAAAGATGAGAGCTCCCCTAGCTGCACAGGAGCCCTGGCTAGAAAACTTTTCCTATACGACCCTCCTTTGACTTCCATGGGCTCCTTGTTCCCTTTGCTTGTCTCAGGCCCTGGAGTTGCTCACAATATTCCTCTGATCCCCTGAAATGGAAAAGTTGCCAATGAGATTAGGAGGCGGTAGCGCTGGCCTTGAGTTTAGGAATTAATTTGAAAAGCAATTGCAGTCTAGCACAGTGGTGAGAGGGCTTGCATTCCCATCCAACCCCGACGCAAGCCAGGAACGACCGAGTTGTAGCTCACAAGGGACGAGGGCTGCATGGAGGGTTTAAGCAGAGAGCATGGAGCTGGGCAGGGGAAGGGGAGATCTCTGAAAGGGGTCCCACCTACCTACCCAGTGAGATAAGCTCATAATAAAAGGAGCGGGCCCTAAGGTGGCATAAGGCAAGGTCAGGGGATCAGCGGTGGTAAGGCAGTCAAGGAACAGGGTGAGGAGAGAAGACTTGTCCTCTGAGTCCCTGCCCCCTGGACAAATTGTGGATAAGTGGCGGTCTGTCTGGATGCCACAGGATGCCCAGAAGTGGTCATTTAAAAGGCCAATGTGTTTCAAACAGCTGAGCCTAGTCGCTATTCTATGCCTGGCTTAGTCATGTACATGCACCAGTACGGGCTGGGCAGCAGCTCTGCAGAAAAGGACCTGGGGGTTACAGAGGACGGTAAGTTAAATAGGAGCCAGCAGTGTGCCCTTGGTGCCAAGGAGGCTAACAGCATCCTGGGCTGCATTGGTAGGAGCATTGCCAGCAGATCAAGGGAAGTGATTATTCCCCTCTATTCAGCACCGGGGAGGCCACATCTGGAGTCCTGTGTTCAAGTTTGGCCCCCCACGACAAAGGATGTGGGCAAATTGGAGAGAGTTCAGCAGAGGGCAACAAAAATGGTTGTGGGGCTGGGGGACAGGACTTATGAGGAGACGCAGAGGGAACTGGGCTTGGTATGCAGAAAAGAAGACCGAGGGGGATTTGATAGCAGCCTTCAGCTCCCTGCAAGGGGGTTGCAAAGAGGATGGAGCTGGGCTGTTCTCAGTGGGGGCAGATGGCAGGACAAGGAGCAATGGGCTCAAGCTGCAGCAAGGGAGGTTTAGGTTGGATATTAGGAAGAATTTTCTCATTGGAGCAGGTGACCCAGAGAGGTGGTGGTAGCTGCAGCCTTGGAGGTTTTGAAGACCCAGGTAGACAAAGCCTTGTCTGGGATGATGGAGTTGGGGCTGGTCCTGCTTGGAGCAGGGGGTTGGACTGGATGTGACCCCCTGAGGTCCCTTCCCACCCTCATTTTCTATGATTGTATGATTCCCCCCCCACCTCCTTCCACCCGCACAAACACCAAGCCCCTCGTGAACTTAAGACCGTTCAGGTTTGAGTCCAAATTTCATCTCTCCAGTCCTTTTCCTGTTACAGGATCCTGAAAATGAAAACCTTGGAGGTTCAAGTCAGGATCTGTAGGCTTGAGTCCGCGTCTGCTCCTCCGAGCATCTGCCATTTATAATCTCTGCTCGGTGTGAACAAATTCAGGCCAGTGCGACCTTTGCTTGGGCTTTCAATCAGTTTGACTTTGTGCTTCTCGGTGGAGCTGGCTGGAGAATGAACTATTCCTTTTCAAGACAGGTTTCAAGGTTGAGGCTCTGAGATTTTTTTTTTCATTCTGTTTTAAAATAAAAATAAAACCTTTTGAGGATTTGGGGGCAATGGAATTGCCAAAATGTCCATTTTCAGCTCAGAAAGGTTGGGTTTGATTCCCCCTCTCTCTCTGTCTGTCTGGTCAAAAGCAACCGGAGACCTGGACCTCAGAGACTTTCCTGTCAAAAACTTTACTGAAATCAATATATCTTCATGAAATGTTGCAGTTTTGATTAAAATACAATGACTTGAAAATATTCTTGCTAGTTCTCCTCTTCTGGCTGAAGCCTGTTTCAGATTCGGGGGCGGGGCGGTTTTAAACTTCAATCAAAGATAAAAAGTCCAAGCTGAAATTTTTAAACTTCAATCAAAGATACAATGTCCAAGCTGAAATTTTTAAAATTCAGGGAAGCATTTCTTTTTGGTCTTAACAACGTCTCAAAAAGCCCCTTCCACAACCTGAAAGGCATACTGTGCACAGCTAAACTTTAGCCATGAGTGACACCCGGCCTCTTCGGGGTTGAAATGCGGCCCCTGTTTTAACAGCAAACAACACATTGCAGCTGCTACGGGCAGGGCACAAAACAAGGTGCAACACCCAGCTGGCACTGCAGCGTCAGGGGTGAGAGAGCGGCCGGCTGAGCTCAGGGGCCCTATTATGATCAGCATGGGGTTATCCCAGTCCACGGTGGGGCGATCGGTTTGATATCGACTCAGAAGGATCCTTGCAGCACCTAAGTTCTGCATTGCAGTCATTCAACCACCAAAATCCCTCCTCTCTTGGCATGGCTGCATCCACGCCAGCGTGTTTTGCCAGCTTAGCCACGACAGCGAAGGAGTGCGATCCTGCCACGCTCCCAGCCAACACGGCTATGTCAGTAAAACTTTATAACACAGACCAGGGGCAGCAACCTACAGCCCATGGGCCAGATCCTGCCCACCCAACAATTTCATCTGGCCCGTTCATGGGGGCAGCAGTTCAGCTGCAGGGGAAGTCAGTAGCAGGGGACTGAGTTATTTCAGCCCCCTGTGCCTAGAGGGTTGCTGACCCCAGGTGTAGACAAGACTTTAATATCTGGTTGTGTAAGATGCTGAGCACACACCGCTCCCGGGGGTGGGAACTCAGCGCCTTTCGTGACTGGGCTCACATACAGCAGCCAGGCGGCAGAAGCAAATCATTCCCTTGTCCAATGCCCAGGGATGCTTTTAAATGTTGCTTGGTTCAAATAAATACAAAGAGTATTCCTCTGGGATTGTGAGATAATGAAGAGATTCGTTCAGCTGGGATTTAAAAAAACTAAAAGGACTAATTCCAATCTTTGAATTCGCCAGACTGAATTTGACTAAAGGTGCACCGCAAACGGTCGTTTCTTTTTCCAGTCAGTTTGATAAGTGGCTTGAATCAATATTAACACATGCGAAGGCTGGAGAATGATTTCCCACCTCTGGCAATTATAACAGTGTCCCAGAAGTCAATAAAGCAAATGGGAAAATGAAGGTCTGGCGGTGTTTGTCACTCCCCGGCAGTGCTAGAGAAGATGCATCCATATAATAAATAGATGTGTTTTTCCTCTTAAGCCACACGACATTTAGCAGTGGGTCAATAGTTGATCTTTAACTCTGCTGAGATTCGAAAGTATCAGCAGAGGCGGCTGTGGCTTGAACGGACCCTTTTTATCCCTATTCTCTCTCTGCAGAACCTCAGTTACCAAGAGTTGATCACCTCAGTCCATCACCGTCACCCAGCAGCCAGATCTCTTGGGAGGATGGCGTTCAAAGCCGCCTGGCCACCCCACAATTATTAACCAGCACCTTGGATCAAAGGAAATGCGAGGTGAGACTGTAACATCGTTCTTCCATCGATGACCTTGACACTCCCGTGTCCGACTGATAGGCAAAACCCTGCCGCTTAAGACAAGAGAATCTACCGCGAGCTCAGAATAATTAAAAGGCACACAAAATGATAAAGCAGCGTGAGCCAAAAAAACCCCAAAAGATCATTTTGTGGATTATGCAATAACAATCCAATCTATTGCAAATATAAGAACAAGTCGACTGTTGAACAGCATTTAGAAACTAGCTAGTGGATGACTTCTAAAAGTAACAGCCGGTGATTTTTATTTCTGCATGAGGCAGCAAAGCTGAGATGCATTTAACAGGGGAAAGCAAATAAAGGTAATCCCCAAGGGTCTCCATTCTTAGTTATTCTTTCCAACAGTAAATTTCATAGTGTAATGCTGATTTTCTGGGGTTGGGTGTGTCCGATGTGTAGATCTGAGACCGGAAGTGGGTATTAGATCAGCTCATCTGACCTCCTGCACAACACAGGCCAGAGAACGTCATCCAGTTGCTTCTCTATGAAGCCCAATAATGCATACAACTAAAGCAGGAAGGCATCTGGTCTTGACCTAAAGACTTCAAGACCTGTAGAAGAATCCACTCCCTCCCTCAGGAGGTTGTTCCTATGATATAATGATTTGTGGGCAATGGAATAAGCCCAGTCCTATAGCGACTATATTTGAAGACTGCTCAGTAGTCTTCAGTAAGGAGGAGGTTGACCTGGGAGCATTATCCAGCGGACAAGTCTCAAACCTGTTTTCTGGTTGGTCTTCTCAGTACAGTGGCTAGGGATGGAACGGGTCAAGGAGATGTCCCGGAGGTCTGATTTTGTCCAGGCCAAGGCAGAGGCAGGATGATGCAGGGATCGTGCCCACCGTCTTTTGTACCTGTACTTTGGACGTAAGGAAAGGTCGGTCTCCAAGACCGTGGGTCCAGAAGGTTTGCAGGCAGAAACTGTCACCTCTCAGACCCTTTCTTCTGAGAACAATGAGAGAAGTAACTGTGGGCACGCACAATAAGCCTGACGGACCCTTTGAGATGCTGTGTTCCCTACTGAGCAACTCGTCTCTTGCTGTTATCTTGTCTCTCATCCATGGGCTTTCCTTGTTGGATCACAGCGTGACCTCCAAGCAGGAGCTCGCTGCAGGTGAAGACCCACAGCAGACAGCGGGGTTCTGCGTAAGTGCAAGGGTCTACCCAAGGCCTGGCATTGTAAACTCTGCAACGCAGGCACAATGGTTTGTGCTTCTTTCCTGGAAGTAGCCGGCATCTTTTGGTGCATTTGAAAAGTAATATACAGCTTGGTTTCCTGGTGTCGTGCTTTATCTGGGGTTAGCATTGCTTTCAGAGAGGCTCTTGCAGAACATTAGTTATTCACTTCCATTGATGTGCAATGTGCTTCCAGCTTTGCAAATGGGACAGTTCTGGGGAAGTAGATATAGATGTTTCCAACAATAATCAAAGCTCTCTTCCTCTAACAAGGGAGCTCCTCTCTACGTCAGTATGATGAGATTATTGCCGTCATAATCCAACTTGTCTTTCATTTGCAATGCCAGGATCCTTTCAGCCGTTATGTGGAAGACAAACTGATAAAAAGAATAGCTGGAAGGAACGCCCGTCGGCATATATTTGGCACTATCAATGCTAAAAAATGCAACCCGTTTGGGACAATCTGTTCACCTTTCCAAGCCCTCACAACCTCGGTAAGCATCCTCCTCTCTAATATCTTTCGATTAGATGCAACAAGCCCCAATATGTTGCCAGGCTGCAGAAGCCCATTCCGTCATTGTTTCCAATACAATTTTCCAAATCAAAATCTTATGAAGACCCAGTGTAGCATGTTTGGAAGAATTTGGATGATTTAGTCTAGAGAAGAGAAGACTGAGTGCATATGTAATTGGTCTTCACATAGAGAAAGGGTTGCTATAAAGAGAAATGGGGAATCAGTTGTTTTCTGTGTTGTCAAGGAACAAGACAAGAAACAGTAGTCTTAAACTGATTTTAAAAAAAAGGGGATGTTTAGGTTGCATATTAGGAAAAACTTGCTAACTATGAGGGTGGTTCAGCACTGGAATAGATTACCTGAAGGTCATGAAATCGCCATCATTGGAAGTGTCTACATGTTTGTCTGGGATGGTTTGGAGAAAGTTGATTCTGTCTTGAAGAAGGGCTGGGATTAGGTGGTCTCCTGAGGCTCCTTCCAGCCGTATATTTCTATGATTCCTTTCATGTTCTCCTTGTGCCTTTTCCAGAAATGTCTTTTCTCCATGAAATGTTCATGGATTCATAGATGTTAGGGTCGGAACGGACCTCAGTAGATCATCAAGTCCGACCCCCTTGGCTAAAGTTGGCTAAAGTTAAAAGAGAACAAATGCACGCGGCTGTCTGTTAAAAGGGTAGCATCAATTTAAAAAAAAATCATAATTCGCAACCGAGTCACATGACTGACCTTATGAACAACAATTTAGAATATTAAAATCGAAATAATTATAAAAGGCTATTTTTGATCTAATTGCTTGCCAGTGGCTTCCTTTTTGAAGAGTAAAATGAACAAATTTGCTTTCACGTTTTGATCATCACTGTCTGGTTTTCAATGCGACCCATATAGTTTGCCAGATCTGCCTGGGAGGAAAATATCAGCGAACATCTAAAATGTATAAAAGAAAACCATGCAAACATTTATCCCAGCTTGCATGAAAGCTTGCTTTTACAACAGTGAAATGCAGAGTCCCATTTGAGGTGGCTGCTGTGCTCCTTTCAAAGAGAGCCAGCATTCCCTCTTTTTTTTAAGTCCTGTTCCCTTTGATCATTTTTTACGTTTGAAGTTTATCTCCTCCTTATGCTTAGGGCAGGTGTTTGTAAAGCACCTGCCCTAAGCATTGCACCGATACATCTCTACAGCTTCCAGGCACTATAGCCAAATGCCAGTAATCATCATATCTATCTAGTATGTCTTAGCAACTTATATTACTCCCGTTACCACTGTGCCCCCAGCACCTCACAATCTTGAATATACTCATGAATTGATAATAGTGGCACTTAGAGCACATGTATCATTTGATTTGAAAAATGCTGCATAAATATTAACAAAGTCATCCACACGATACCCCCAGGAGGTACATGGGATTGTTGCAAGGTTTTCAAAGGGGAAAAGCTGAGGCATAAGTGGGTAAGTGACTTGTAAGAGAGTATATATCTGCATCGCAGACCGTGCTGTAGTGTAGATACACCTGGGCCAACTTTAATGAGCTTGGCTGGGTGCTGGACATAGTCTTGCTATGGGAGAAGTAGGGGAAATCAGGCTGTATTACACGACAGTCGGACTGTATCTCATGGATCTCTGTACTGTATCGCACCCTGTACGGTAGACATGCCCTAAACCTGCAGAGTTAATCAGTGCTTTTGCTCTGTGGAGTTGCTGTAAAGACTGGCGTGTGTCATTTAGAAAGAGACCTTCCTTGTAGCGTGTCCGGGCGCACACTCAAACTGCTTGCATAAAGAGAAATCGTACGACTGCCGTCACACTAACAACTGCTGCGATGCGAGATCCACCCCTCCCTCCAGGTTCACCTGTGAGCTTAACTCTCTCTGTCTTAGGAGATGCAGAGGCTAACTTTGCCTGAAGACTTACCCATGACCCCACGGATGCTGAGACAGGGTATAGTCTGCACCTCTGAGATGGACTTAAGATCTTTACAGCTTACCTTCCCAGAACTGGATGGTGAGAAGACGGACGAGCCCACCCTGAGTGAGAAAAAGAAGTCATCCGTCCACACAAAAACCTCTTTCCTTCCCCCACTGGTTAAGCCTCAAACACCTACCCTCTCCTACAGCACAAAGGCTAAAAGTTTCCAGCTTCCCCCTTCACACCTTTCACCATAGCTGTCTCCTGGCTTGTAAAACAGCGCCACACACCAAACCCTCCTGAAAGAGAGCATCCTCTTCTATATAGCGCTTTAACTTTCAGTAGCAGACCCTGGCCTATTATTTTGTGCAAATGCTTTGAAGCCTAAGCTTCCTCCTTAATGTACATAAAGTAATTGAAGAAGAGCGTTTCTGCTGTTTGGTTTGAAACCGGTGACATTTCTGCCTTTAATAAGTAAAGCAAAAACCAATGATCCCCGATCCCATGATGAGCAAAAGCAACTCTCCAGCCCCGAGCTCTAGCTGTCGTTGGTAGGTAGAAATCATCTGACTCAAACTTGTGGCACTTCCAGTTTTGCAAAACACGGTTCAAGAGACTTAGTTGGGCCACGTTTGTGTATCTAAGTCCCTTTGAATGCTGTTTTACCTCTTGAAGTAAGGTGTAAAACATAATCAGAGAAATCACAACTCGGCTATCTCTGTTTTTCAGGGGATGTCAGCTCTCATAGTAATTCTCTGGTAGTTACTCTGTATTTTGAATGTTCCTTGGTTAACTGCAGCTCCAGTTAAGCCTAAATGTTACCATATGAGCAAATGCTCCCCTGCAGTTTATAAGCTGTTGATACTTAGTTATCTAGTAAAATCATAGTGCCTTCAACTATAATTGCCCTGTAACCTGCATATCACAAATAACTATGCAATTGAGCAATGGCTGCAGTCACTGAAGAGGGTTATTATTTGCCCTTTGAGGGAGTAGAGGGCAGACAGCAGTTGAAAGCTGTTTTCAGACACTCAGTAAACCATGAGTTTGACCTCAGATGCAGCCGTCTCGCTCTGGAGCAGGAATCGATGAGCTTGGTGAGGTCTGGGATCAAAGCGGGATGATGTCATTACAGCAACGTGACTCTAAATGTCATTCAAAAGATCTCTTGTTTGAGTCCTAGGATTGCAGCTGGTTTTGAATGCTTACGGCGGGAGGGATCTTGGGTCATGAGAACAGCCAAATTAGAGCTGAGCAAAAACCAGAATGTCCCTCCTGGGCAGAAAGCGGATATTTTGCTATTTGTTCTCCTCCCAGCTGGTGATAGAGTCAAAATAACAGGGACGTTCCTTGCACTGAAAGTTGCAGAAAGTTCAGATTTGGAAATACCCGAAAGGGAGCCAGGAGGGGCCTGTATCGGAGAACAGGAGCACGCAGCATTCGAGTCGCACCTCCCAGGAGGCACTGCAGCCCTTGCACTTTAATGCTGAACTGCCTCCAGAATATTTTGTTTCAGTTTTCCTAAGATGAAGCTGAAAAGTTTCTGCAAATTGAAACATTGTCTGTAGACAACCTCGATTTTCCGAAACCGATTCCAAGAGAAAATTCTTGACCAGCCCAATATTAGCCGTGCAATTCATAGATTTCATAGACATTAGGGCTGGAAGGGACCTCGGAAGATCATCGAGTCCAGCCCCTGCCCAAAGGGCAGGAAGTCAGCTGGGGTCACAGGATCCCAGCAAGATAAGCATCCAATGGATGTGGCCTGATGATCGCCCAGCTGCCATTTTGCAGGAAGACTGTGACATGCTGCTTTATTTAAAAAATGAGATTGCTAAATGCAAATCCAAGACTACTCCCCATCCAAACTGCTCCCTGTTCCTTAATTCAGAGTGAATGTTAGTCTAATTACCTGTAGTTCAAATCTTCTTGTCCGTGCCACCACGATACAGCCACCGTAAGAAGACCGGAGGTGGACAGGTTAGATCTAAACATGTGAGAGAGATCATAGCTAATTCTTTCCAAATAGGCACAACTCATTTAGCTATAAATGGGACAGACCTCGGCGTTAGAATTTAAAGCAATTATGCTTAATTACATGTAAGGCAGGGGAAAACTGAAAAAGTATGTTTAGTGGATCAGGCTCCTCTGAAACGGTCTAACCACAACCTCCCCCAGCTACTGATGCTGATGACACACCGTAGACGAGCAAAGCGGTGGAGGAAGCACAGCCCTGCAGAGAAGAAACATTTTAGAAAGACGAAGCTCCTATAAATGAGCCCGCGAGACCTTGCTGCAAACAGCAGCCATTTCATTGACCTAGCAAGTCATTCGGAGTTGCATAACATTTAAGCAGGCTCTGTGGATCAGTCACTGAAGATGGCTGGTAGTTTTGCTGTGGAGTCTGAAAAACCTGTGTCTAAAGGAGAACTGAGACATTTCTGAAAGCTGGGTAGGTCCGCGGACAAGAAGTACAAGTGGGAAAAAAAGCCAAAATTAGCTATTTCAATGTATTGCCCTCCTGCACAACCCTGGATCCAGAAAGGAGAAAGAGACAGCTTTGTATCACATGGTCCCCAGCCCTGTGGAGCTGAAAGGCAGGGAAACTTTCCCCCTTAGCAGCGCAGAGCCACATACATAGATCTGGAGTCCTGCGTCCAGTTTTGGGGCCCCCACTACAGAAAAGATGTAGACAGATTGGAGGGCAATTAAATGGTTTGGGGGCTGGGGCACAGGACTTGTGAGGACAGGCTGAGGGAACTGGGTTTATTCAGTCTGCAGAAGAGAAGACTGAGAGGGGATTTAATAGCAGCCTTCAACTCCCCAGAGGGGGCTTGCAAAGAGGATGGAGCTGGGCTGTCCTCAGCGATGGCGGATGGCAGAACAAGGAGCAACGGGCTCCAGTTGCAGCACGGGAAGCTGAGGTTGGATGTTAGGAAAAACTTTCTCACGAGCAGGGTAATAAAGCAGTGGACTAGGATACTCAGAGAGGTGGTGACATCTCCATACTTGGAGGTTTCTGAGACCTGACTACACAAAGCCTTGACTGGGATGATGGAGTTTGGGGCTGGTCCTGATTTGAGCAAGGGGTTGGACTAGATGTGACCTCCTAAGCTCCCTTCAACCTTTATTTTCTGTGATCCTATATGCATTTATAGCACTGTCCCGCAACATATCGATTGATGCAGGGTGATGGACAGGCATGCACCGAGCTCCACCTGGGCCAGCTGGAATCAAAAGAAGTGAACACCACTACACTGCAAATGTTTGCATCTCCAGGCAAGCTCTGGCATTACAGCCATGCAAGGCAGACTGCTCTGCAGAGTCAAGCGGAAGACCGTGGGACTGCATGCATGTCGGTCGGGGAAAGATTAAGAGGGAGTCGGTTGCTGAAGGGACCAGAGAGCTCTCCACCGAAATAATTCTCAGAAGTGCTGCGCTTCAGAAAATGATTGGAATTTATCACTTATTGTTCGTGCACTATTTTTTCCCTGTGTTTGAAGGGCACCTTGACTATTACGTACCGGCTCTGGAAGCCAGAAAAGATTGTTGAATCAGCAGGGGATTTCTAACCGGAGAAGTACAGTTAGTTAATAAAAACAGGCAATTTACACAATTTGCAGAAACAGCTGGGGCTTATCGGGATGCCAATTAAACTGGTTCCCAGACCAATTTTCATAAAAAGATTAGACATTTATATGAATATGAAAAGCTTCTGCAGTTACACTAGCTAGGACACCAATTACAAGGCCCCAAAGCCTCCCGCTTTACAGCACCATTGAAGACCCCCAGGTCACGAAGCAATGTTCCCTGTGTGTGCTATTGCACAAGCCCTTTCAGATGCTCTTATCTACACAGGTGAAATGGAGGCAGGTGTGTGAAATTAAGGGTAGATATAAAGCATCCCCAGCAAAATGCAGTGTGATAGAGTGAGAGGTCATCAGGGAAGCATGGTGATATGGAATTACATAGGATCCAGATGTAATAATGCCTGAGCATGAATTAACAGCAATAATTCATTGCACATTGACTTTCACCACAGGACCCACCACCCCGGATTCAAACCCAGTGTCTTCCAAAAGTAGGTTGAAAATTACTGTAATTTGAATTATCTCCTGTGTGGATGTGCTTAGCTTTACTGAAACTACCACATGGAAATTCAATGAATGCCTTTGCCTGAAATACAATTTACTGAAATTTCAGTGATGTATACCTGGGAAGACCTATTTCTGTTGCAGCAGCTCATGTTGAACTTGCCATTATTTCTCTGCTTACCTCCAGAGCTGATCTCACTAATGCAGGAAACTTGACTTCTGGGCCCAAAGATTGCAAGTGCCGTGACTTGAGAATATGGATGCAGCGAGGGTGGAGAACTTTTCAAAACGCTCGGGGATCACTGGTGAAGCTCCCCCGTCCTGCGGCTCAGCATCCTTAAGGCTTGAAAGGACTATTTGGTCAATGCACAATGAATTATTGCACTTAACCAGCCAGGACCTTAATCTCCTGTGCACCAGAAAGCTCACAAGCAAACTGCTGAGATATCTGAACCTGGAATGATGACAGACTTACTTGACTTTGCATTTACACATTCAGTTCCCACTGAGATACGTGAGATGGAAACACATAAAGTATCTGGGACCTCCAAAAAAGGCTTAGAGTTGAAAGCTCATATGGTTTTTTGTTGGGTCCTGTTGCCTCGGGAATTATCTCTGTTACTTGCAAAATATTTTTGCTGCTTTTCTTGTATTTGTCATGCCATCCTGTCTGCTCACTGCTCCCCCTTTTCCAGAGAGGGAGGGAATGATGCAAGAACAGCCTTGAAAGTAAAGCCTGCAAATGAGCACGGGATCCATTCAGCACTCGACCACAGATTCCCATTGAGACCTTGTGTAAGTCCTCTAGAGTCTCTGTGTTTCCGTTCCCATCTGAATAAAAGGGATGATAATACCCACTCCCCGTCCTTCCAGAAGTGATGAAAGCTTCAGCTGGCATCAGAGAAAAGCGGATGCAGTTCAGGAAGTGGAATTTAGGAGCCCTGGGCTCAATTTCCAGCTGTGCCGCGCACTTCCTTTGGGATCTTGGGCAAGTCGCTCGGGGACAGAGGCAACAAACGTCTGTATTTGTTCCGGTCCCAAATCCCAGCACTGTGTATTTTGTCCAACTGTTGAAGGAACATAACCTAACGGGCTTGTCGGAGAGAATGAGCACCCAAATCTCTGTCCTCCCAGGTGGGTGCCCGAGCCAGTTGGATACAGAAAACCACGCAGTTTTCTCTCTGGCTCGACGGATCTTGAACTCTGCTCTGCAAGCTGGCCCAGCTTTGAACCTGGAGGAGAGCGATCCATGCCTAGAAAAGCCTGTAGCCAGGTGGGTCGGGCACTGCCCAACATGAGGGAGGTGCACGTGAATCCCCCGGATCAAACCTGGGCCTCCCCATCCCACATTCGTGCTCCGTACGAAGGAAGACCTGCCTTCTGGACCCTTTTGGACTGAGAAGAGATGCACATTGATTGCTCAGCACCGTCGAGCTACTGTGCCTTTTGGCCCGAGCTCTGGGGTCAGAAACAAAGGCACTCTGGAGCGTGGGCACTTCCAGGGCCAGGGAGCAGCTAAGAGGGGTCGTTTAGGAGCACAGGTTTGCAGTTAGACACCTAAAGCACCTGAGTCTCTTTTTGGATCCGTCTTTTCCAGCGTCCCAGCCGAAGCAATACAACTTCCTTCTCTCAGGCTTTCCTGCCTTGCCTAATTGACATTGCCAGGACTCGCTCTGACTGCAGGTTTGTACAGCACCGAGCAAAATAAAGCCCTGAGCTTAGCTGGGCCCTCGGAGTGCTTTTGCAATACAAACGATAAGCAAGGCAGCTCCGCAGGAGGCCCGGCGTAGCAGGTCGGCACAGGGCAAAGCGCAGGCTGCCTGGCCGTGCGCAAGCTCCTTGCCATTTCACTGCCGTAAAACGACCCCGAGTGAATCACGTCACAAGAGGAGGCTCCTGAACAGCAGAAGCCACATCCTTTTGCCGACGTACTTAGCTTTGTTTTGTTTCATTTTATCTCCAGCTGGATGGTGACCTCGTTGCAACCACAAAACCAGAGCTCTCCCCAGGAAAGCAGAGAGAAGGCAGCACGGCACGTAAACCATAGCCCTGCTTTTCCCCTGCCCTGAAGAGTTGGGGTTTCTTCTCCTGCCCTGCTAATGTGCCGCTGGCTCAGCCCTCGGGGGGATATAGGTTGTTCAACACATTTGCTTTCAGCAGAAAACAAAAAGAAATCACCACTGTCATGTATAGGAGCTGGTAATAATCACTGCAAGGCTGGTGTTCGTTCCAGACCTGTCCGAAAGGTCGGTGGCCATTCACAATTAACCTGGCCGTGGCATATATTTGTTTTGCCAGGTGTGCTTTACTTTCCAGGGGACCTTTTGGACCTTAGCTGTTCATTAGTCCTGCAGTCCAACCCAGCGCTAGGCTTTAAAATACTTTTTCCTTCCATGCATCAAGGAAGCTTGTTACTCCTCTCTGCCGCAGCCTGAAACTCAGTGCAGCTGTGAAAGGTTCACACGCTTTAGCTTGCCATGCTCTTGCTCCATGGAAACAAATGAATAATTATTTCCTTCAGCTGAAACTTGGTTTCCATTGTACACCGCATCCACTGACCCCTGTGCTCGCACCTCGCTGCCAAACATAGATTAATAGTTAATAAATAAGTCCACAAAGGGCTTGGTAGAATAGCAGCTGAATGTATTAAGGACCAGGGACTACTCCATCTGTGTCTCATTGCAAATAAGATGAGGCCACCCTGATTTTGTCTGGTTCCCATCCACCCACCTCGGCCGTGCGTCGGAATATCAAGTTTACCAACATTATATAAACCCAGTATCCTCTTCTGTACAGCGGCACCTCTTCATGGGTTTTGTCTCAGCTTCTCTTACCATAATGACTTCCACAATCCGAACAAGAAGAATCAACCCGTTGATAGTCATGGACAGTGATATGGGGAGGAATGAAGTTTTGTTTTCGACTCAAAGGTCCTCTCTCAGCTAAACATCTCGAGAAGCATGGATGATTTCTTTAGAGGTTGGGACTTCAACCCCTACAAAAGCTAGAACCATATTTCTTCTTAAATCGTCCCCTCCTCACTTGAGCTGAAACCATGCTTGTTCCTAAGGATTTTAGGAAATGATAAAGCACACACCTCCCAAACTAATACCATGGGGGGAAAGATCCCACTGCTGAAAGGAGGAGGGCTCACAGTCAGTTGGTACAATAATATCTTTGCTGTACCTCTCGACCTGTTGCTTTGCATCCGGGTGATGCTATGAACAATCGGCAGCCTTTACCTGTCCTTTCGCTCAGTGGGTGTGTTACTGCAGGTGTTGACACATAAGCCATTTGGCTTCAGATGAGATTTATGCTCCTAGCAATCCGGCTATCACAGATGGACCAGCTCAGACATCCCCCACAGGCTAGTTACTGACAGCTCTGCTTGCCAAAGGAAGAAAAAGCAACTCAACATCCAGCAAAGGGAAAAAGCAGACTGCAAAGCTGATGGGGAAAGGTCTGCAGGCTGTTTTTGAAGGAACATAGCGAGAGGTAAGAGATTTTGATTGCACAGATAGGACTGGTCTACATGAGGACACGGGCTGGGATATTTATTGCCAAAGAAACTATGCTGCAATCTGCTCCCTTTGGGGACACGCTGTTCACTCCGATTCTGGGACAGAGCGTCCACACGGAGAGCTCTGCTGGAGCAGCTCCTGTGAAACCCTGCACGCGCGTTAAGGGTGGCTCAGTTTCTCCACGTAGATGGTCAAGTCATTTAAGCCCACAGAGGAGCTTGTTGCTGTTATCGGTTTTCCAAATGAGGTTGAGGTGACCCTGTCTTTCCGGTGACCAGGGCTACTCAGCAGAGAGAGCACGAGACCAAGTGTGCACGAGAGCTAAGGTGTCGGCAAAGAACAAATCGAAGGTCTTGAAATCGTGGAGAAGTGGAGCATGAAATGGGATTTAGCAAACATTTCCATGGGAAAGGTGGGGAGGGGGCATTTAATCTAGCATGAGAAGTCTTGCTTATGCCCCACTGATCTAGCGCTGTAACAGGTATTGATCTTTTCATCGGAGACCTGGGAGTCCAGGTGCCTGGATTCTCTCTTTCTGCCATTGACAGAAGTCAAGGCAGTCTTTCATTTTCTCTAAATAGTCTTTGTTCTTTTAGGCAAGTGCTTCTGGTCTCCAAGTAGAAAACCCAGTTCTGGCTCTCAGCATTATTATTAAGGAAATGATTGACACGCAAGTTGCTCTTAGAAGATGCAAAGCACTGCAGATTCACAGTGATTTTCCATATGAGCTTCAAAAGTGTAGACGTATGCTTTGCATAGGTATTGAGATGCCTGACTCTTGATTCAATGGGAGGTAGGTACCAAACGACTCTTCAGTATCTGCCTTTCATTATCAAGTCTTTATGTCAGTGATATTTCCTGTTTCTTTTTACTAGACTGTCCCATAATGACATAAAAATATAATTAAGTTCAGTTTCTCTTACTTTACAACAGTCATTAATTTTTTAATTAAGTCTTTAAACAGTTAGCAGTTAATCTTGTTAATGATTCTAAACCCTTCCACTTGCATCCAAAAATAATTGTGCTTAGCAAGGGTGGAAGAATATATATATGCGTGTGTATGTGTGTGTGTGTGTGTGTAATATGAATATATATATGAATATATCTCATATTTTTCTAATCATGAAACAGATGTTCCACTGGGACCTCTAAATAGTTAACCACCGATAAAAGTACTTTAACAAACTAAATGCTGCTTAAGGAATTCACATGCCCAAGCCAACACCATCCAGGAGCTTCCATTATTTAACATTTAAGAACTCAACTACATTTCCCTTCCTCCTTGACAAGTGCAGCACTAACCAAAGATTAATGTTTCTTGCTATCTCGTTAATCAGGTTTTTATAAATGACGTACATGCTGAACCAGTCTCCAGTAAGCTAAGGAATTTAACTTTAGCGGTGAATGTTGTTTTCCAATCCAAACCAAATAATCCAAGTTAAACAGATCTTCTCCCTGTCCCTATCGCAGGGGTGTGTACACAGCAGACAGAGAACAATACGTTCTAGCCCCAGCTGTGAGTATTTGATCATCATCCTCATTTAAAACCCTTGATAGTCATAGTCTAAAATGACACATCAACTCATTAGTGGTTTCTCTTATAATACCAGGGCCAGATGCCTGTCATGTAAAGTCTAAGGGCTCTGCTATTGCTGATGGAAATCACGACAAGTGGGTTGATATTAAGCACATGAACTCACCTAACATTTGGAATGAAAGACTGGGTGCATCGATGGATCGAGCAAATAATAGAACATGCTTCCTCCAACAAGGGGAATGAACAACTTCATGGACTTTTGTCCAGTCTTCCCATGATTCAAGTGTTGGGCGTGGATTTCAGACGTGGTTGGTCAGTCATGCTCTTCACGCTGCCCGCAGACTCTGCAAAAACTCAGTGAAATCAAGCTGACTGGTTTCAGAGCTCAGTCTGGAAGAACCAGGTCATTAGATAGCTAAGCCTACAGCAAATATGGACACAGGTACATTATGGAAATGTTTTGAGCAGTGGTTTTTAACCATTTTTTACCTGAAGCACCCCTTGACAGAGCAAGGCATCCCTTGATAGACTTGAGAAATACCAGTTCTTAGTTTTTACTCTTTCATGACTACAGGGGGGCAAAAAAACAGAGCGATTTTCTGTTGCAAAGAACTCGGAGGTTAGGGACAGGAAGTTACACATAAACTGGTTTAAGTGATCAGAAACTGGTTTAAAAGTGTAACGGAACAGAAGGTCAGTGCACAGAAACCAGTTTCAAAATGGCTGAAAATGGTTTAAGATAAACCTGGTTGAATGTCATATCAGAAGTAACTGATTTAGGTCAAACTGGTTTATGAAACTTCTGTCCCAGACCCCTTCCTGGTTCAAGTTAAATCAGAGTCCCCTAGCATCCCAGCATGCTTTGCAGCCCTGGGCTGAGCTGTGCTGCCTGCTCCAGACAGCAAGGCTGGCCCTGCCCCTCTGCTCCCTAGCTGGAGCAGTGAGGGGTGGTTCACTGCCCACCCCCCCCCCCGGCAAACCCCAGCTGGGATCTGGGGCCAGGGAGAGGGGTTAAACTCATCTTCCCCCAAGCACAGAGCTGCCCTGCCCTGCCCTGCCCTGCCCTGTCCTGCTGGCTTACTCAGTGCTGGCTGCGACTGTGGACTACAAATCCCAGAGGAACCTGGAAACAGGAAGAGGAAGTGATGAGCAACCCTGCAGAGTCCTGCTGTTGTGATTGTGGACTGCAAATCCGAGAGACCTCGGGGGCAGCAGGAAGAGGAAATGAACACACAGCCCATGCTGGCTACATGCCAGACAGCCATGTTCTAGCACCCCCCAGCCTCTGGCTTGAGCCACTGCAGGCATTTGGCTGCATTTCCTGAATCACAGGGGAAAGTCTGTTCATTTGCTTATTGGTTCAAACTTTGCAGCTTAGATTAACCTGCAAAGACTGAATTAGTTCAGCCTCGGGCTTTTTGACTGTCTGTACTTACCCAGAAAGACCATGGCAGGGTGGAATATTTTTGACACTATGGACTCCTGTGTGACGACTGGGTTTATCGTGTGAATCCTGTTTGCAAACCGTACAGAGCCGGCATTGTGCAGCAGCACCCTTGAAAGAATCTTAAGGTATCCCAATGTCCCACCGCACCCCTGTTTGAGAATCACTGGGCTAGATCCAAACCTGAATGCTCATGACTGGATCCCCCTGGGCTCCCAGAGATGATGTGCCACACATTACTGCTAAGAAACTTCCTTTTGTTTTCCATGCAAGGCACCTACATCCACCGGAGAAAGAAGCAGACTGCACCAGGGCAACCTTGCTTCTTGGAGCCTTGCAAAGAAACCTCAGTCAGCTCTAAAGGGCCTGCTGAGTCTATAAGAGCAGGCATAAAGATGGGATAGCTGAGAGCAGGTCAGAGCCAGCTGGGGAAGGTTGGAGCCAGCTTTGGGGCAGGGCAGGGCCAAGAGGCAAGTGAGTAGGTCCTAAATAAAGGGACTGGAAGGAAACCCAGGGAAATGAAAGCTTTGTGCCTCTCCCAAACTGGAGCCAGGATCTGGGCTTTCCTTCCAGGTTGTAGACACGTGCACTTGGAGCCCTTTCAAGAAGGGACTGTCTCAAAAGTGTGTACAAGCTGCAAATGATTGAAATGTCATCCAATGTTACCTCCTGAAAGAGCTCCAAGCACTCCTGTGTCCATACTTTACCATGCCACCCTGCCTTGCCTCCTGCCTCACCTTGCTATACAGCTGATTGTTTTAAGGCCTAATCTCCAGGGTTGCTGCTGTTATTGTTATTATTTAACATAGGGTTTTTTTCATTTAAATACTTTTTCAAATATATTTTGAATGTAGTGACTATGAAAAGTGCTAGATAGACAGAACCAGAGAGTATCTGCTGTTTCTCCAACAAGATGAGTGCTGCATGAACAATAAAGAAGGCTAACATGGCAGAAGAGATAGCACTGAATGGGACTTGAATGGGCATAAGTAGATCTATTCTCAGCCCTGCTGTTGTCCTCCATGGCTTTGTGCCTCGGTTTCCCCATTTATGAAATGATAATAAAGACCCATGTAGGTTTGTAAAGCCTTTGAAATCTATGGGTAGATATTGCTGTTAGAACTAGGTGGTACCCATATTGCATATATAGTATAGTATATATGTATGTGTGTGTGTGCATATTGCATATATAGTATAGTGTGTGTGTGTGTAGTACCCATATTTTGACAAAATATGCAGTTATGCCCCTGCTGTCTCTGGGCTAAGAGCATAGTTCTGTCTTCATGGGCTAGTAAATCTTTTGCCTCTACCCTGACACAGCCAGTGAGAGCAGCCAATTGGGTTGGACATCGGTGCTTATTTGGAAAGCCGTGTGAGTTGCTCTTGTCCCCTAGGAACCACGTTGAGAACAGAATGGGATTTCAAGCCATGCGACTGATTCATTTCAAAAGCTGCCGTGTTGTTTGTGTTATTTTGGATGCACCATCTTTGCATGTGTTTGTACAGCTCCTAGCACAGGACAGGCCTTGTCCATGACTCGGGCTCCTAGGCTTTATTGCAATACAGTTAATAACAACGAATGATCTTTTCTAATGCGCACATGCTGTGGTGTGTTTTATGTAAATGCCATCTTTGCTACAGCACAGTATCCCTTACTAAAGCTTTGCAGAGACCCTCAGTTTTGCATGTGAACTACAACGTGCATGGATTAGTGAGCTTCTACCGCAATTGGGTCCCACTGGGAAAGGATGGTTGATAAAGGTAGTGGGATCAATATCTATTCCACAGCATAATTTTTCAAGGTTGTTGGCTGGATGAAATAGTTGTCAGAATTCACTTTCTGATTAAGGAGCAACCAAATGATGGGGCTTGCCATGGGGGCAGGAGGCCAATGAGGTATTTTAAAAGAGGTGTGAGCTGCTATTTTCTTTATAAATTGCCATTTTGATGTGCTGGTACATTTTGTTTTCCCTTCGAAGGTTAGTTTCATTATAAAGATTTTACTGCTTGTTTCAGCAAAAGCTGGTGCGCAGCCAATGATGTAAAAAAAAAAAAAATGGGCTGTAGATATATCAATTTGTACGAAAATTGGTTGGATGCAAAGACCAGCTCTGCTTGAATGAGTCGAATGCCTTTTTAAAATATTGCTTAGCTGCAAGAGGAGAAAGCTCCTGCCCAGGCGCAGTCTAGCTTGCTTAACCTGCAGGAAAAGCCTGGATGAAGTCTCCCTGCAAGACACCCCCTCCTACCCCCCTCCCCTAACCTATGTCAGGTCATTTGAACCTACAAAATGTGTGCCCACAATTTTGTATGGCCAGAAAGGATGCCTGGCTTGCTGTCCTTTCTCCCGTCACTCTGGCTGCATTCAAAGCCCCGGCACGAGTCCTGAGCGAGCGGCTGAGCCCAAACCAGATGGGTTTCGTGTGTTGCTGCAGTCTTTTAGCACGCAGCCCCGTCTGCAGCCTTGGCTTGCGCTTGCCTGTTCCCATGCCACATTCCTGGTCCAGTTGGAGGGAGGGTCGGCAGGGTCCAGAAATGAAATCAGCAGCTCCTTCCCTTAGAGGGGAAGCATGCAGGGCTCCTCTTCCTGGAAGATTTTAACCTCTCCTCTTCAAACTCGGTTACCGTGGCTCAGGAGCCCGGGATCTGAACGAGAGAGGGAGAATGCAATCTGCTTAGCGTGCAGCCTCGGGTTGTCAGAGCTCCAAGACCATACAAACAGGGTCACTTTTTAATCGAACCAGATGTCCAGCCTAGGCCTTCTGTGCGTTTCCCTGTGGAAACATTGCTGATGAGTCAGGTTCGAATCCCAAACAAAAATCCCCTTGTTCCAAGTCCATGCGGCGGCCCGTGGGCACAGTTCGGTTGCAAAGATCCAGCGGAGAGGCTGAAGCATGCTTGGACGTTTGCCCACGGCAGGGCGGGTCGCACGCTCGCAGCTGCTCCTCGTTTAGAGTCTCATTGGCTGAGATACGAAGAATCCTCCCTGACTTGCCCCCTCCGAGGGAAAAATCCCAGTGCAATGAGCCCTTGGTCAGTGCTTTCTCATGAGCCTCTCCGCCCAGCAGTGTCAGTGCTAGGGAATAGGCTTGGGGTGCCCAGCCAAAATCCAGTTGTAGCTGCCAGGTGAGCACTGAGCCACCACGGTCCACAACATGGACCACTTGGAGCATCTTCTGCTGCACTCATCAGAGGGAACTTCAGCCTCCGTGGCACTCCTTGCTCCCTCTGATGGCACTGCCCAGTCCTGCCAGTTTGTGACATAAAGAAAAAACAATTTTTTTTGGAAAAAATCTAGTTGGTCTAATAAAAGATATCGCCTCTACCACGAGTTCTGGTTCCTTTTGCCTCTAGACCATAGTTTCTCAACCTGTGGTATGCATACCCCTGGGGGTATGCGAGTCATAGGCAGACACTCGCTCTCTCTCGCCCTCTTTTCCTTTCAAAACTATGGCAAAAAATTTGGTGCACCGCACATTACACGGCACTTTAAATTCCCCAGTAATAATTTGGTGTTCAGCTCTCCTAGCTTTGGCCAACATCACCTCTAGCCCAGGTGCATACTTGAGTTGTGCACCCCTGGTGTACAAAGTGGCAACCCTACTCACACCAGATCAGACATCTGTCATAGCATGGCCTTATATATACAGCCCTTCTTCCAACATATGGCACACATTAATCTGTAAATATAAAATCCCCTGGAAAATTGAGTGTTGGGGTACCTATTAACATTTTCAGAAGTTAGGGGGTACTTGCTACTTAAAAGGTTGAGAAACACTGCTTGTGACCAATATGCCTACCGCCCAGATACCTGCCAGTTCGCGACATAGACGTCAGCTGTGAAGACACCCCTTCATTTTGGCCGTATGCAGTTTTTATACCTCTAACTATGGGGCTAGGCTTGGTTTTTATCAATAGGGTGATCTGATCCAACCCTAAGGATTTTCCTTTCCATAGCTGTAATGGCACAAGCACATTTATACAGGTTTAACTAAATTGAACAAAATTACTGGACAACTGGAAGTCCATGACTTCCAGCCATTTTCAGCCTCAGAGGAGTGGCAATAGAGCCCACAGTTTGTCCTAGTTCCCCTAATGCTTGGGGTTTGTAGAGCCTGGATCAGGCTTTAATATTACGATTCTCAGATAATGCAGAACGATGTACCTCTCCGTACAGGTTAAATATAGCCCACCGTAAGGTCATCTGTGAACAGCGGAAGAATGAGCAGTTCATTTCTCCTAGAGTGCACTTGCCTCCTCCAGCTTTCCAAAAATTGTCGCAATATCAAAGTGCGAGTCACAAGATCTAGGACTCTTGCAAATCAGAGGAGGAGCAAAGAAATCAGGCGAGGGACAGGTGATCGGGGAGCATGCATATTTATGAATTCTCCACTTTGGAGGCACAGATCTGAACACAGGCAGTCCCATCGCTCCTCCTTCCCCGGCTCTGTCAGTTCGTAACTAGACCTTTGAATATTCAGCTCGAATCAGTGTAAATCATCTGTGCCTGCAGGGTTAAAGTATCTAAATAAATATATTATTCCAGGCAAATTTCTCTTTGCTCAAGGTGATTGTACAGAGCAAACAAAATGAATCGCTATGTATGTATGTGTGTGTATGTGTTTGTGTGTGTATATATATATATATATATATGTGTGTGTGTGTGTATATGTGTGTGTGTGTTCTAATATATATAACCTTAAGTGATAAAAATTATCCTTGCCCTCCCATCTAACCCCAAAATATTAACAGCCACATACAAGTAGAGAACCCAGATCATTAGTAGTACTATGGCAATAACCCCAAATGTTTTTCTCTGTTAGTAAAAGAGATGCTTTGTTATATTCTCAGCGCGGTGGCATGTGAGTCATTGATGGTGCTCTTCTCTCCCACAACTGTCTCCTAAAATAGTCTTTCAAAGAAGGAAGAAATTGAAGAAGTTGGCGGAAGTTCTGTATGAGACAGACGGGGTATTTTTAGCCCAATTCTGTTCCCACTTTAAACAATAGCTGAATTCCTCTTGTTCAACAAGGAAAGGGCCTTTAATGTTCATGGAGGATTGTCAGCCCTTAAAAATGAACAAGAGGCATTGCCTAACATCAGCCTGTTCTGCCCCAAAATGCCTTTAGTTTGACCTGTAGCTAGAGTAGTAAAGTCTCTGGTGCCCTTCCAGTCTCTGGACTGATTCTGCCACTATAGCATCAGCTAGTGTTCGTGGTGGTGGGGTTTGTAACGTGGATATTCATCCATGAAGGACTGAAGTGAAATCCATTGACTCTTGCCACCAGTGGAGCAAATTCCTTCCCTTGCAAAGCTGGCCCAGGGTGGGCAGACTCTTCCTTTACCGGTGGTATTTATTCATTGCAGAGCAGCACTTACATTAGCGATGTTCAACAGGAAATCTTGGCCCTGGTCTGCACATCAGGCCTGCCAGATGTTTCTGCAGTTGCAGCTGGAATACCCCACAACGCTTGCAGTAGCATGGATGGGAAATATGCAGTTTAATCCTTTACAACAGAAAACCAGGGAGAATCCTTGTGTCAGAGAAGGGGGCCTGGTTGTCCCAGGATTGAATTCAAGAGGTGAGGCAGCCTCCTAAAACAGCAGAGCCTCAAAGCACAGCTGCAAGGCCTCCTGTCCGCCTGAGAGGCTTCTGGTTTAGCTGTGCTGACAAAGTCTCCTTGTGCGCAGGCATCTTAGCCTGGCAGAGGGACTTTGTGTTGCTAGAGCTCTGCTAGTGCCAGGGTTTGGCCAGAGCGCTATTGCTGGCAGAAATCACGTCCCTTATGGATGGAGCTACTTCAGCAAAACTTTCAAGTGGAGCTCGCTGTCTGCTCGGTCTTGCTTCAGCCCCTATAAACATTGCAATGGAAAAAACTTAGGAGTCGGGGTTGGGTAGGGATTCAGTTCTCCAAAAAAAGCAGAATTAAAAAGCATTGTTCCTTGTGGGAAGGTAGCAGGGAATTAGCACCATTTTACACTGCCCGGTGCTTTCCGTGGTAAAAGAGGCCATGCCTCTTGTCCTCTGCATTGTTGTACAGTCCCAACCCCATGTAACGGGGTACGCGGCAGACTGCACGTATAGTATACGCTTTAAGCATGGGGCTTTGGATTGGAGAGTTAGAAAGCGGCATCACAGTGATACACCGGCTCCTCGACAAGCCCTGCCTGCTACCCCGCTTCCCCGCTTGGTGGGAAACGTGCTTCCCTCCCCATCGTCCACCCCTGGAGGAGGCAGCACGAGTATCTGAGCTTTCCCCTCCCGAGGAGGGAAAGAAACAAGAGTGACCATTGACCAAAGCGTTAAAAAAGGAGCGGCAGACACATCTGTGCTAAATCTGGTTTTCCCCCACTTGCCAAATACCTTGGTTGGATGCAATTGTGCAGGATCTAACGTCACATGTGGAAACGGAGCCAGCAGCTTTATTTCCTGAACTCCAGTTACAGTCTGAAAGGTCACAGATGGCAGAGTCGTCCCACCCAGCACAGGAGGCAGCTATTCGGGGTCCCCCGACCCCGAGCTAAGACCCAGTCGACTGTGCTCGGCTAGGACGCTCCGGGGACCCGCACCCTTCCTTCTGTCGGCTCCATGAAGCCATGTCAGCAATATGAGGGGAGGGGCAGGAAGGCTTTTGACAGCACATTAAACCTTGGCTGCAGACTCCTGCGAATGAGAAAAGCCAGAAGAGCAGCCAAAGAAATTGTCGTCATCGCTTCGGAGAGAGTGAATAATTGGAAACGTCACCACGTTGCATCCCAGGAATGTCGAAGGACAAGCTGCTCTTTCCCAGCTGGGTTTGAAACTGCTGCTTTCACCTCTATTGCACGGTCCTTGCAGCTTTCTCCTGCTGTATCGAGGGTGGGAGACTCATACTTTTCTGTGAAAACAGCAGGATACCTTGTCAGCAGGCCTATTGCTTACTCTCTGCCAGTGGCTTTCTGCAGAACTCAAGTGCTCCTGCCTCCCTGAGATGCGAGGCGTAATAGGCCTGAATCTGATCCCAGGAAAATCAGCCTAAAACTCTCATTGACATCAATGGAGACAGGATGGGACTTGGTGCTTTAAAGCTGGAAGGCTCCGTGGAAACACTAAGCATCGTTCTTAGGATCTGCTGACTCTTTCCTTTACCTGAGCAGGCCCCCGGGGTTTCATCAGCATCTCACTTTGTCTGCATGCACCACTGCACTGGGAGGTGTTGCTAACATGCTTGGAAAGCAAAGGGAGCACAAGGGGCAAGGGGGTCCCGGCAGTGTAAGTGCAGCTTATGCAAAAGGGGAGCGCAGGGAGGATGCTGATGTTACTCATTCACTTTATAGTCTCAGATTTAGGAGCCTCGGGCTTTGTCCATCTCCAGATTAGCACTCAAGCGTGCTAAAGAAGCGCAGACAGGGTTCCTTGGGTGAATTTGATATCTTTTATTAGACCAACCCAAATAGTTGGAGAATAGTTATTAAGCAAGCTTTCGAGTTCAAAAACACGGCTACAACCTACACCCCTGCAACTAAAGAAGTGCCGCACTTGTGTCCAGTAAACAGTTTAGCCCACGAGGAAGGAGTTAAGTGATGAATGGCTTTGTCTCCTCCATTTAGCGCTCGCTCCGATCTGCAATAAGAACTTTTTTGCACGCTAGCACATCCCCCAGGCATATTTGGAGTCAAGTTTATCACTGAAGTGAAGGGCAGATGCTCCAAGCTCTCCAAGCTTAAAATGATCCCTCCCCACCCCCATCTGTGGGGCAGTGAAGTCAAAGCCATCCCAAAGAGGTGAGGTTTTGTGCAGGAAAATGATCCAGGGGCTGGTTGTGCAGCATCTACCCCCTCAGACCGGAGACTGGATACCAAGCATGAGCCCCGATCAGGATATTTGTGCCGTGTATGCTCATTGGTCACGGAGGTGTGCACTGCTCAGATAGATTACGATCGTGAAATGGCAAACGCAGAACTTTACTCCTCAATTTCACACATGTATTTTCATTGTAAAGCTGATGTGCCCACCTTGGAATTTAATCCCAGTTATTAATGATGCGGGCAGATAGGAGAGGCATAGTTATGTTCTCTCTCTCCTTTCTACAAACACAACAATCTACCGATCAGACTGTAATTTTTGTACCATTTAAAAGAAGAATAGAAGGAAAATGAATGGTGTATTCGGTGAATGTATTCCAGAAGCGTTTGCATTTTTGGCAGATATGAGCTATCTCTAAGGAAGATGATTTTTAAACCAATAGTGCATAAAAGAATAAAAATTACATATTTATATCTCCCACATATTTTGTCACATATCCGTGAAAACAAAAGGAACATTTTTTTTTTTCTTTTTTACTAACAGGATGTTACAAATGACTCACTGTTTGCTAGAATACCAAGCAAGGCCTTCTCCATTCAAGATGTTCTTTATAATGTATTTAAAGGGGTTAAAGCTGTTTAATGATATGCTTAGAAAATCATCCAGACCTGGATGTTTCCCCACTTCAATTCTTTGGAGCAGGGCAGCCCTACTCACTCCAGAAATGATGAAAAAGGCCAATTCATTTGCGGTGTTTCCAAACGATGATCTGAATTAAAATAAATTGATCGGTTCCCCCTTTTGGAAGGCATCCAGCTATTCTGGCCTGCCAATATGAGCACCTTTAACTAGCAGGAGGGAAGATCAAATTTAGCTTGGATTTAAGAGGACCTAAGAACATGGGTAAAGTTAAGCGTATGCTTAAGCACTTCCATAAACGTATGCTTTCCTGTCTCGGGGCCTCGCTGCAAAAACATGCCATGCTGGGAGCTCTGCTTTGCAAGCATTCGAATGACTTAAGCCAATCCCCTGTTGTTTTTAGATCATTTTGACTCTAGCGTGTAATGCCGACTGTGGAGATAGACAAGTTACGGGAAGGGGCGGATTCTACTTCCATGAAAACCAGTGACAAAATTACCTCTGACTTTAACGGGAGGGGGACCGAAGTGAAGTCAGATGGAGTTTTGCCTATGTGTATTCTGTGGGATGTGGCCCCGGCTGTTGGATATAAGTCTGGGGAAATGTTTATAGTAAAACGTGAACACAATGTTACCGTCATAAATACACTCTCCTGTAAATATTTGGGCATATGTAGGTAACTTTAAGTGCATAAATGGTTTCCAGTGAAGTGAAAGGGAATATACATATGCCTAAGAGTTTGAGGATAGGAGTTAACGGATCAGGATGGGTACAGCGCCAACGACAAACTTGGGGAAAATGAGCTGGAAAGGCACCCACGGTTGTGTGTTGCACCGCAGAAGCAACATCTCAATAGAGCCCAGGTACCTGGGGAAAGAGCACCGGGCTCCAGGAAATTCACTTGGGACTTTGCTTCCCCCTGAACTGTGAGCTGCTGAGACACTCTGGTGATGGGGGCACCAAAAAGCTAGATAAAGTCTGTTGTCATTATTTCCCGTTCATCAGCTAAAAAAATGCATACGCAGGTAGATGCTAAAAGAATTGGACTTTGTCATACCAGGAAAATAATGCTGAACGAAAGGATTTGGTTGCAAATTCAAGGGAAAGCTGGTATTCCGGGTGCGTTGTAGAAATGTTCTGAACAATCGCATGAATTAGTCGTTTTGCACGCCGGTGCAATATCTATGTGGCAGAGGAGGCTTTGAGAAAGACAGCACTGTGCCGGTTGGCTCCAGATTAATAGGGACTGAGGGAGACTTTTAATTCATTTTTAATTGGTCTAATTAAAAAATATGATTTTCCAACACTCGGGATAAAAAAGGTGCAGCCCCAGATAATGCTCTTCTGATGCAATTGTTTAGAATTAGTGTTGCGAAAGAAGAAAGGTTTATAACAGCCCCACAGAGAGATTAGCAATGCCGCAACAGCTCTGACTGCATTAAAAGCAATAACTCCAGTATTGGAGGGAGGGTTTGTAAAAAAGTTACTTTTTAGCTTAAAATGAGTCAATGAGTGCCTTTGAGATGCCCTAAATCCCTGGGCCACAGCTGGCTGCTAGCAATGCATTTGGGTTTGCTGGATTCCAGATTATATTAGACTCAGTTGGTTAATCCCTGCTTTCAAGACACCACATTGCTAGTCACAGATGATTACAATGGGTTTACTGGGAAATCAGGCTGGGGTAATAAGGAACTGGCAGCGGTCTGGGCTGGAGGGTGCTAAACATCTCTAACTCCTCTTGAAGCTGGCAGGTCATCGTGTCCAGAGTAAACTCATTAGCCAGTGATGCTCAGACAGCTTTGTATACAACAAAGTGCACGTATGAACCTTTTAAGCTACTGTTTGCTGTCACGGTAACGCTCTTCTAAGCATTTTCTTGCTCCCTGGGGAGCTGGAGAAGGCTCTGCAATTTACCCCGTCACCATCGACTGCCCTCATGCTTGGCATGGATGGACGAGCGGTCCCTCCGGCCCCTCTTTACTCTTGCCAGATTTCCTCCTGGTTGATATAGCGAGGACCTGCTCCAAAGCTCACTGAAGTCCATGGGCATCTGTCAGCTTTGTTGCAGACTCTGCATCATCAACTCTGAAAGCAGATCCCTGTCAATCAGTCTCTGCGGATAGCAGCCTGGCAAGGAACACGTGGCCTAGGCAGCATCGGGAGATGACTTTATTTACAAAGTAGATAAAAAGCCTACAATTCTGGCTCTATGTACCCAAGGTCAGATGCGATTCAGATTATAAATATGACCAATTTTAATTATTATAGTCCCAAGAGGGCACAAAACTGTTGCAGAGCCAAGCACAGCTGTTAACCTCTGAGTAAGAGCCAGGACCCTAGCAGATCACACCCAGGTTGCTTTAACATGGCCCTTAGTAGTGGGTCCTGCTTTGGTTCTCTCTCATTAGCACAGACAATCCTTTTGCCTTTATAGTCAGCCATACTGGGTGCCCCTGATTTTCAATATTGTTCAAAAAGTGTGCAGAGTTCCCTAAAGAAAACTCGATTTTAGTGGGGAAAGGAGGAGGCCTGATGAGAAGACACTTAAAAACAAATTCTCCTCAACTCTTTAGGTCGTGAATGGAAATGGAGCAGAGACAAATGATCTGAAAAGAGCAAGGGAGAAGAAATGGAAGGGTGTTGTGTGGAGTCGACATGTCACTTGTGCCGGCTTCGTGAAGAAAGACCTCTGTGCCCCGCCGAAGACCGAGGGTTGTGCCCCGGCCACAGATGAAAGACAGATGTGCCTAGTGAGTGTATGAATGGTTTTCCTCTGATGGATTAGTTAGAAAGATAGTGTCAGAATAAATCGAGGCATACGCCTTTAGTGCAAAACCTTTCCAGGTTAGGAAGGAAAACATTGAACCGAATTCCTCCACGACCTGCCCGTGCAGCTCAGATGGAGGTATATTTTCATTGCATCCTCGGTAGGTGGGGTGGACTCAGATCATTCTTACAGTGATGTAAACCCAAAGTAAATGCTAAAAGCAGTGGCATTACACCAGCACCAGAGACATCAGCATTTGCCCGTTGCTCTGCTGAGTGCTTCTCGACACACCCCGGAGTGGGATTGTTCACCATCCCCCTGCGCGGGGACCCGCTTCCCATCCTCCCGCAAAGGGCTGCACCCCCTCTGCCAGGCCAGGGCTGTGCGCATGTGGAGGGCAGTCTAAATCCAACCGATTGCAAAGCCTGGATTCAGAGCTGTGGTAAAATCCTTTCAAACAGTCCCACCTCTGTCTTGGGAACTGCAATGGCCGGTCAGCCGTCACCATCCTCCTACCACGCTCTAGCACAGGGCTTCTTACACGGGGGCCCCTGCTGCATAGTACATATATGACACAATCATGCAATAAATGTAGGCTGGGCACTTATGCAAAGTCAAGCTTGCCCATTAACGGGTGAATCGCGCAATAAATGTAGATGGCCACACACACAAAATCAGGCTTGCCCATTCAGCGGTGAGTTGCATAATAAATGTAGGTGGTCACATGCGCAAAATCAGACTTGCCCATTAAGTGGCGAATTGTGTAATAAATGTAGACTGAACGCACATGCAAAGTCCATTTTGCCCATTAACTGGAGAACCGCAGGATAAGTGCAGGTGGCCCCCTGTGCAAAAAGTAAAAGTGACTCCCCGGCAATTAGAGCCGCGGAGCTACGAAGTTAGCGCTGGGAAATGCACCACAACTTTATCACTGGTTTCTCCACTCCAGCTTTTATTTGAAGGTAGAGCAGGGCCCCGAGTGCCCCCAGCTCCTTGCAAGATGGGAAGGGGACACAAACACACACATTATATGGCGCAACACACATGTTATATTTATACACACATGGTGCAAAACATGTTACATTTATACACAGTGTGCACATTACATGTATGGTGCAACACATGCACACACTTGTTACATTCATACACATGAGCATGCATGTTGCATGTGTGGTGCAAAACACGCCACATTACATGTATGGCACAAAATACACGCTTTCCATTTATCCACACGTCTACACACATTACATGTATGGTGCAAACCACACATTGCATGTATGGTGCAAACCACACATGCCTTACCTTTATACACACACATGCATGCACGTTACATGTATAGTGAAGCACACACACGTACACATGTTACATGTATGGTGCAAAACACATGCCACACATTACATTGACACGTTACATATGTAGAGCAAAATACACACGTTACATTTATACACACACGCACACACAAGTTACAGAGTGCAAAGCATACACGTTACATGTATGGCACAACAGACATGCACACCCATTACACATATAGCGCTAAACACACACGCCTTACCTTTATACACACATGCGTGCACACATTACATATATGGTGCAACACACACACACACATTACAGGTATGACACAAACCACATACGCCTTACCTTTATATACACATGTGCATGCACACATTACATGTATAGTGCAACACACACATACACACATTACATGTATGGCACCAAACACATGCCACACACACTACATCGACACACACGTTCCATATGTAGAGCAAAATACACACGTTACATTGATACACACAAGTTACATAGTGCCAAACATACACGTTACATGTATGGCACAATACACCCCCCCCTTACCTTGATACACACATGCGCACGCACACATTGCATGTATGGCACAACACCCCCCCCCCCATACCTTGATACACACATGCACACGCACACATTGCATGTATGGCACAACACACACGCACATGCACGTTACATTTATACACACACACGTTACCTATACAGCGCGCGCACCCTTTCCCTTAAGCCCCACGCGCGTTGCATTCCCGCCCCGCTGCGTGTGTAGCGCACCTCGACTGGCGGCGGGTGGAGGCGCGTTACACTTATGGCGCGGCCGGGAGGCGAGGGCGGGGCGGGGCGGGGCGGCCGGTCCCGGTCCCGGTCCCG
>NW_005841879.1:962056-996165 GCF_000455745.1 Alligator sinensis
CAGCCCGGCTCCAAGCTGCGGCGCCTCCTGGCGCACCCGCTCTACCGCGCCCCGGAGCCCGGCCCCGCCGAGCCGCTGCTGGGTGGCCGCGACGCGCTGCGCTACTACCGCAGGAAGGTGGCCCGCTGGAACAGGTGCGTCCGCCCGCCACAGGGCTGGGAGAAGTTCAGTCCTGGCCCCGCTCCCGCAGGCAGCACCCCGTCTCGCGGCCCTCCGCTGCCAGCGGGAGCAGGTGGCACGCGGGCGGGCGGGCGGCATCCCTGCTTTCCAGGTTCAGCCTCCGACTTCGGTCCCCGATGTCGGAAACAGGCAGAGGGGTGAGTCCCCAACCCCCGTTGCCTGTCCTGGGATTCGGTTTCGAGACCAAAACGCCTGGTTTGGAGGGGGTCGGGATTTTGCAGATGGGACGCGTGTTTCGGGGCTCCCCTGGCCCCAAACCCACCTCCCAAACTTCCCGCAGAAGGTCACAAGGGAGCCGGGAAGACCGAGCCCGTCCCTCCCCACTCGGCTCTCTCCCATCAGCAGTTTCATTTATTCGCGGTCGCCAAAGTGCCTGTTTATGCCCGAAACAAAAGTGTTCTGGATGGGATTCAGGCCAGCGCTGTGAATCGCCTTTTATTTCCCTCGGACCGAGAACACAAGGAGCGGACAGCAGGTAGCTTTGCAGACAATGAGGAGAAGTAACCGAAACTTTAAAAGGAAGAAAGAGCAGACGGCTAACCCAAAAAACAAAGTGAGAGAGGGGATCTGCGCGCCAAGTGGCGCCGGGAGCGTTCCCTTTGCAAAGGCAGCAATTGTGCTGGCTGAGCTGCTTACCGGCAGCCTGCGTCGTTTTGGTCCCGTAGAAAAGTCAAGCAGAAAGTGTTAAACTCGTGCCGGTCTCTCTATTTTGAGCGCGCTCCCTAAATAGTGCAGTTTGCATGCCACCCAAAAACAAAAAAAATGAATAAGAAATGATGTTGGACCCAGTGAGCAGATCAATGCAAGCCTGTGACCCTGCCCTGGTTCGGCGCTATAAACTGTCCGTGTGCCGGTGAAACAACGTGTCCTTTATGTGAAGGGCCCGATCCTGCTTTGCCCTGGAGGCAGCGCCGGCCCTTGTGCTGACTTCGGGAGCAGGCTCTGAGTGCGCGGCGGTGGCAATAGGGTCAGCACATCTATTCGTGCCGCCGCGCTCCCAGCTCAGAGCAGAGAGGTGCTTCCTCTCGCCGGTCAGAGCCGTGGTTTGAACAGCGTCCGGTGAAAATAGCAGCGTGTTACACGCGCTCGACCGAAAGGACACCAAAATGAATGTGCCCTTGAGCTGAATCCTCGTTCTGGGAGGAGGAGCCTGTGTGCTTCTGCCTGGGGATCTCAAAGCACGGTTAGCTCCCAGCATTGCACGCCTTTTTCGTGGTCGCCCCGTTCAGCTTCCAAAGTGGAGTCCGTGAGCGAGCAGGGGCCTCGCCGCCACGGCCGCTCGGGTCTTGCTCTCCTCCTCCGACCTGCCGCCTGTGTCCAGCTTGGCTCTTCCCAGCTCCCGCTGACCACGTGGCTGCGTGGCTGCACCTCTGCAAGACATCAGCGCCGTTCTCCAAATGCAGGAGGTGCTACCTTTGCTGCAGTGGGAGGAAAGCCCCGATGGGACCAGCGAAAAGAAAGAACGGGTTTGAGCAGCTGAGAAAAGTATTGAAATAAACCGGAACAAATTAGGGTGCGATCTGGCACGCGGGAGTGTTCCCCCTCCCCACCAACCCCTGCGTCTTATTCTCGGAGAACCATCCTTTAATGATCCTTCCCGCTCCAACTTTTCTGCTGCCCGCAGTCGTTTTTGCTTTTTTTTTTTTTCCTAGACCGCCGGAAACCGCGTCCTTCCACCTACCTACTCGCTGTCCTGGCACAAAAGTTTGGCCCCGTGTCCCTTGCTGGAAAAGAATCGCTGCAAAGCATCTGGGCAGGCTTTCAAAAGTGACAGTTGTGAGGAAAGGCAGGAGCGGTGAATTGGCAGGAGCCAGACCCGCGCGGCGTGCAGGGGAGCGTCGACTAGCTGCGAGAGGAGGAAGAAGGGACATAAGCAGGAGGGAGCTGGGGGACAAGAAATGAGTAGGAAGGGGAGCAAGATCGGGGAACCGAGGCAAGCATGAGACGTGGCGATCTGGAGATGTCCACTGAGCCAGTCGGATCCTTTAGCCGGTAGCTACCTAGTTGGGGGGTGGAAAGAGTTCCCCGAGGATTATTGTTTGCATCCAATTCCTTCTCCGAAATAGCCGCTATCAGCTCTGCATTAGCCCCAAGGAAGGCTTTTACGCCTAAGTAGGTTGCACGAGGAACGCTCGGTGGATTACTCTCACAAAACCAGCAAGCGGTTCGGTTTAATTGGAGATTAGATTTGGAAAACCATTTTTTTTTTTAAATAGGTCAATGGGAGTCGCGTGCAATTTGGCCCGATATCCATCACAGAGCATACAGCGTGCCAAGCGGCCCCCGAGCTTTATTAACGGCTGGGGAGACGGGTGGATTTTAGCTCCTGCACAGTCTCTCACCTGATCTGACCTCTTGGGTAGCGTGCTGCATGTGCGGGGTGGATATTTGCACTGCCAATGTGCCCCGAAGCTGGGGCGTGATCCCAAATGCCCACACCGCCGCAAGTACAGATGCTCAGAATAGACGAGCAGCTCGGGGAGTTTCTTCTGCCCTGTTATTTCCAAGTCTACGAGCAACCTTTGGTGAAGACGCTTGAGTTGCAGGGTAAGAGATTTCTAAATGCCGAAGAGATTCCCATGTCCGAGTCCAGTTTTTGAGAGCGATTTAGCCCTTGAACATATTCCCTCCAGTCTCCCGTCCACTTCTGAGAGGAGCCTTTTGCCCAACAGGAAGATGCATTTGTCTCATTTGTGATGGATCAGGATATCAGTGACTTGAGAACAGCGGTTTGCATTAACAGTCCAGAACGCGTCGTCTCCCAAGCCGGCCTCGCTGTGTGCAGCGCGGCTCTGTCACGCTGGGTCTGTCTTGCTCTTTAATTGAAGCCAAAGCTGATTAGCATGTTTCGAGGGAGAGAAAAAGCTGATGGAAACAAAGTTTTGTGGAAAACTGTTGGTATCTGTGATTTTCAACCAACTGTTTTTGTCTGGCTGTAAGACCGGACATTGGGGTTGACTCCGAAGTAATCTTTCACGTGATAGATGTCCCATTGCATTGCATTCCTACGTTACAGGGATGAGACCCATCTAATCAATCACCTGCATGGATATAGGGAATAAAATATTTCAGATGAGACAGGAGAAAGGTCCCTGCAAGGCAGCGCGGTCAGTCCTATCTTGTACCGGTAGAGAGACGGACTGCGGCATTCAGGGAAAGGTGTTTTGCATCGTTCCCTCTTTGTTCAGATCTCTCCGAATAAAGCAGCAGCGGCTACGACGGCTGTGTTGTAAATCGGGATCCCCTGCTGTAGGGTGTCATCAGCCGGAGCAGATTCAGAGCTGGCATCTCCCTTGTGCCATGCCACTGCCTGCAACTTGTTGTGGCCATTGGCATCTTGTGTGCCATGCAGTTGGGCAGGGTTGCGAAGTCAGCATGGACCGGGATCCTCTAAGGGAAGTTATCGTGCGAACCTCATGCCGCGGCAGTGTCTCGGGCAGTAGCGGGATGCTCTCGGTCCTGCTCAGGCCTCTCTGGGCAGTGATCTCACGACCAGCTCACAACGGGCTTCCTTCAGGCAGCGATGCCCGGTGAATGTGAGCACTGGGGGTGTTGCACAGGGGAATCTGAGCTCCAGAAACCAGCATTAAGCTCTAGCATTGACTTGGCTCCCTCCCTTTCGCAGCTTCATACTCTGTCTTCCAGGCACTGTATAATCTCAGCCATAGCTCCCGTTTCCACCTACGCTCGTCCCAGTCACGTCTCTCTCCTGCTTTTTAGACTACCCCTCACCAGGCTCGGCTTCAAATCTGCTTCCATACCGCACCCGACTCTGTCAACCGGCTCCCCAAATCCTGTCTCCCAAACACCCTCTGTCTTCAAACCCTGACCTTCCAGAAAGCCTTCGTATCCAGATCCCCATCACTAAACTGTTGTCCCGTGTCTCATACCACAGGTAGTGCATAGGTCTTATTTTAAGGATAGTGTCAAGCACAACACTCTTCTAATGATCCCTAAGTCCATTAAGGCCCATTAAGCCAGGTGGGGCTGCGTGGGCAGTGGAAGCAACCTAAGAGCACACTTTTCTAAGTTTGCCATCAAGTTCCTGAACCCCTGATAAAATTTTAAGAGAGTTGGAGTTCATCGCTCTTGTTCATTGATGATAAGGTGCATGTGAACCAGCATGAACCACTTGAACATCAAACACGCAAGCAGTTCTCTACAGACATTTTTTTTCCCACCGCAGTTTAGGACCAGCTGCCAGCATCCGTGATTTCACTCTCCTTGCTTGAATATCCACAACCTCCTGGATGCCGTCTTTCACAGCAATACGCTCCACAATTTGACTTTGACTTCAGTTGAAATTCAAACAAGGCCTGCGAATGGAGACTGTGCCCTCATAGAGCACAAGTATGTCTTTATAACCGTAAATTTTTGTGGGGGAAAAACTATCTTTTCTGCTGGTGACAGATGCAGGTGATGTTAATAGACTCCTCAGTGCAATCGATATGCTTGGAAACAAGGACGAAAGCTCGTTTTCTCACAGAAACTCCAATGTGGCTTTTGGGCACGTTCCAAGTTTCAGCCGCCTGCCAAGAGCTTGAAGTTCATTGCAAAGACCCGGGGCGTTTCTGCCGGGAGAGGTCTCTTCCCCAGGCTGCGCATCTTCTACGGCTTTGCTTAAAACAGAGCGTTTCTCTTGTCATTCTTTGTGGGGCATCTTGAAAGTTTTAGAAATAGCATGCAAAGCACGGACCACATCAAGTGGCTACCTGACAGTATCCAAAACCCTTATGAGTCTTTGCTGGATTAATTAACAGTTCATCTCTGGCGTTGTATTCAAGCTGCCTCTTTTTTGCTTCATATTCGAAGTCATTTTTCTTGCAGTTTCCAGTTAATCAGCCGCTTGCAGTCAAGATACTTGTACATCCCTTATCAGGATGATAATGGACAAGGAAATCCTTTGGGGGTTTTAGCTGACGCATAGTTTGTTTGATACCCGTTTCAACTTCTGGACGCATTTTGCTTGCAATTTGGACTTCGTAAAGAAGGAGGTGCCAAAGTCTTCCGCTGCACGAGAATTTCTACTGCAGGTTTCTTGTGAGCTTGGCAACTCAACATCTCTTCGAGTTTTGGTTCCTGTGAGTATTTTTAGGTTTGAATCATTGACAATGAAAACTAAACTCCAGCTCGGTAGCCATGTGCATGCATCGCAGCAATTCGGATTTCTCAGCTTGTTTCGCTGAAGGCTTTTGGAAACGTGTTGGTGCATGAATCCCTGGTGCAAAAAAATGCAACCGCTTTGAACCACACGAAAAATGCCGCCGTTCTAGTGCGACAGCTCTTGCTTGCAGGAGTCAAAGGACGTGCGTCGCCTGGGCCAAAAAGGGCTCTCTTGTTAAGGTCCCTGCTAAACATTTCCTTTCATATGTGCCCCCTTATTGTGGCCTTGACCTGAAAATCCCTGAGTGTAATTCCTACTCAACTGTCCAAAAATAGTTTCTGCAATTCCAGCCCCAGACAGATCTCTCACCTGCCATAATCTGGTGACATGATTTTCAATCATCACGCTGCCCTCTCCCACCTGTAGTGCTGCTTCTTCAGGAGCAAATATAACAGTCTGCTTTTGTTCACGCATGTCTTGTGCGTAGCAGAATATGTGGTGGCTTGCAAGGTGCAAAGGATTTCCTTCTTGATCACGTTCCCAAGGATGTGAATACCTCAATTCTGAATATTTTTGCCTACTGATGATCTTTCATGGTCATTTAGGAGAGCCTTCCTTTCATTGCAAGGTGGCATTACACCCAAACTTTCAAAAAGTTCCCATTGAGGGAGGAGCAGACCTTCCCCCTGACCCTTGAACAGGAACATTTTCTGCTCCTCGGCAGTGTGATCTTCCACATCAGCTCTTCAGCAAAATTAGTTTGGTGCTGGTTTCTTTATCAGCCCTCTGATGTTGCTTCAGTTTAATTTCTGAGCCTGTCCCCATCTGATAGCTCTTCTATGATCTGTCAGGTTTTCGTGCTTTGCTAGAATACTTGACATGTTTCTCCCTCCCCTCTGAAGCATTCCTTACTATTTTAGGGGAAAGCCAAACCTCTGAGGTTAAACAGCTTGCAGCAGAATCGGTTGAAGCGGATTGCAGAAGCCGAGCTCTGTACCTTCCCCGCTCTCCAATTCAAAGCTTAGTGTGAAAAAATGGAAAGCTGAAAATGTTCTTCCATTACCACCCAGTGGAAAATCCTTCTAATTCCTGTGCGCTGGCCTAGCGTCCACATGCAGTCAAGGCTTGATTTCCAGCCCTTTTGGCAGGACATTTCAGAGCATCAGTGCCCAGTTTCTTCTTCTTGTGGGTCTCCTGATTTTCCTTGAAGTTACTTCTGCTCACAGGCATATGAGCTGCCTGACCGAGGGCAACGTTTTTTCTTGTTCTCTTCATTCAGATCCGAGGAAACGAAGCGTTCTTCCTTACGCGGGCTGTTTGCAGAGGGAGGAACCGGTGACAACCTGGGCTAGATGAGCGCTCATGACTAGGAGGGTCCAATGCATCCGTCGGGAGCAAAGCAGTTGATTGCAGAACGCTTAAAAACGCTTGACTTGGTTTTGCATGGTGGGGTCGTCTGCCTGCTGCCACGCGTCGCTCCAGAAAGCTGGCTGTCATTTTCTCTTACTGGTTTCTGCTTTCCCCCCGCCGGCTGTTGACACCGTCACTGAAGACCACAACGTGTCCATGAGTACAAACTAGGTGAGGAACTTCGAAACACCCGAGTACAACCTGAGTCCTCATCAGTATGGCCCCTATCTCCTGGTGTAACCCGTGTGTCACTTAGGAGAAAAGGGAGCAATTCCATTTTTTCAGTCTTGCGGATGTGCCGTGCGTTCTCTTTTATTGCCCCTGGTTACTTTATAAGACAACTAACTCATTTTTAATCATAAAGTTCTGCTGAAGAGATTTTGGAGGAAACCTGTTGTTTTAGCAGCCAGCCAGGAATGACGCCAATGTCCTTTGTTAACACCCGGGCGAGGGTTGTTCTATTGCAGACCTGAAATGCAAAGCATTCCCAGTGGTTTCAGCGAGTACGTGGGGTTCAGCACGGTAAAACTGATTATGTGGAAAAGGGGAGTGAGATTTTTCTGTGCATCCTGCTCCATTTACATCTGCTCAGCAGAGATGTTTGTTCCCCTTGTGCGTGTAGGGGTTGCTCAGTCAAATCTCTCTTCGCTGATCTGCATGCGATCCGCCTTCACGTGTTTGCATGTCCTTTGCTGTTGCGTCCTTCAATTCAGCTAAGTGAGTGCATTGTTGGTATATATAGACCGCTCCCATCCGTATCCTGGTCCCGATTCTGTGCTTCGTTATTTGAACATTGCACTAGTGAAAACAGCCTTGCTTTGCTTTGCATAGAAACGTAGACCCATTTCTTCCAGCTTTGCACAATCTGAACTCCTTCATTCCTGAGAAACAGGAGTTTAGCTTCCCTGAAGGGAGTGCACTTGCTTTGGATTTCCACTTGTATCATGTGTTAGCAGAATACATGGGATCCCTGCCGCGGTAGGGAGGACTGGAAGCTTGCTACGTTCAGATGAGGGCAGAGATGCGTGAAAAACTCAAAGAGCAGTTGCTGGGGCTGTTGGGTGTAAACCAGAGCAATTTTTTAGAAGACGGGAAAGAAAATGGGCAATAGACGGTCGACCTGGAATCGAGTCCCCGCTCCGCTGTTGTTCTTCTGCGTGACTTGAGCAAGTCACTTTGTCCCTGTTTCCACCTTTATATGAGGGGTAATACCGGTAGCAATTCCCTACCACAGAAGGTTACTGTGAGGATAAAGTTATTAAATGACAGTGGACTGCTTAGGTATCAACCATATAATTGCTTATGAGGGGTAATTAGGTATCAACCATATAATTACGGTGGACAGGAGAGAGTCCCGAGCTAGCGGCATTAACCGGGGTCCAGTCTAGGAAACTGCAGCATACTAGTAAGGCCTCGTTATCCCCCAGTGCCAAACTGCATAGGACGCATCTTAGATGCATGGCTTGCAACATGATTGTAAGGTGCTCCAGGATCACCATGATGAGCCTGGTTAAGCCTGAATAAAACAGAGCAGCATTTCTCAAACGGGAGTTTGCCGTGACTTCTGGAGAGCGGTGTAGGAGGGCATAATGGGAAATACAAGGAAGAAAAAGGGAAAATATAAAGCGAGGGAAAGGACCGCTGAAGGAAAATAAGGAACGATTTTAGAGTGTCGTTTGGGGTGCTAGCAAGGTGACAGTGTGGCCATTGTGACTTACAGCATTATGTTCTTATTGTGTGTAATCGGGAGTTTTAGGGGCTCACAAATTTGGTATGGGACCCCAACAGTCAGAGACATGCTGGAATGGGAAACCAGCCTGGCGCAACCTCTGACCCAACACGGGGTAGAGGAGGACGGCCCCGCAGGCACGGCGGTCGCTGGGACACGTCCTGATGAGGTAAAGAGCCAGTAGAGACTGTTTGGAGGACCTGGGCTTTTCTCCCGCTGACTTTTCTGACAAGGCCTTGGACAAGTTCCTTGGCCTTTTCTATTCAAAAGGGGCCTGAGGTTTGAGTACCCATTTCTTATTGCCTGGTTTGAGCCATGCCCAGGCTGACGTGCAGTGGTGCTGGGCACCTCCAGACTCCCTGGAGGTGAAGGTGAGAAGCACCTAGGAAATGCCTGAGGACGGCTCCACTTCCACCATTTTCATTCGAGCGCAGGACTTGCACCTTGGAAAATAATCTGCAATATTACAGCTCTTTAAAAAGCAAACGAACAAAACAACTAGTGGCTGCCGAGATCAGTGTTTTCCTTTTAGCATCCTTGCATGGTTGAGTCATGTGCCTGAGCAAACCGGGAGCTCAAGGCGATGAGATCGTTGTGCTTAATCACAGTAAAAGCTGGTGAAATATAATTGAAGGTAACTAAGTGAAAGAATTTAAGCGTTGTTATCAGGTTCTGCCGAAGTTCCTGCAAATAGAATTTGCTTTGGAAATAATCTTAGCTGCGACCATATCTTGTTCTGCGAGCATCCCAACAATAGCGGTAGGCTACAAGTTAGGCGCTGCACATGACTATCAATTTAGCTGTAACGGCAGGGCCGTGCTGATAGATGTCGGGTCTATATATGACCTACATAAAATCTGCATATGTTTCAGAGCAATATGAATCTCCGTTATGCTCAGCAGGGAGTTTACATTTTTCAAAGCCAGGCAATGCACGGGGAATGCATGAGAACTGTGCAGCGAAGATGGATGCTCCTGGAGCAAGTGCATGGTGGGAGCTTTGAACAAAGTCGGATCACGTAGCTTATTTGATGACATCCTACATCACCAGCAAAGGCCCATAACGCTAAATGCCAAGTGCCGATAGCAACAGTGGCATTACTCTGCTCCAGTCTAACCTGAGGGACTGCCCTGGCTGTCTGCTAATAAGTCCATTGCTACCCGCTTCACTCGGTTGCTTTTTCAGATTTTTTGGCGAAGAAAACATTGTCGTTTGCTTTTTGTCCTGTTATTTATTTATTACCCAGCCAGCAGTGGATCTAGGCAGTCATTTGCCCTTGTTTGACTTAGCTTTGCATCTTATTCTTTTGGGGGAGAGCATATTGATTATTCCTCAGTCGCTTTGAAATAAAATATATGGTTCTCGTAAACAGAGGAAGCATTCTGGGAGCACAATCAGGCTGAATTAACTCGCAGCCATCTCGCTCCTTGGGTGCTAAATAGCAAGTGGAATATATCATGGGGAGGCAGAGCCCAAGGCTTGTCTGGGAAGGGCTGCTTTAGCTTTTTTGGATCCACGTTGGCTCTGTGCATCAATTATGCAGTATGACTAAGGTAGAGAATGTTATCCATTTAGCTTCGGCCCCTGATAGGAACTTGGCTGAGCATGAGACTCGATCAAGCGCCGGGCCCAACTCAAGCAGATGGTGCTACAAGCATGATCCACGGAAGAGAGATTTTGTCTGTCTGTAAGTGGTTTATGGAAACAGGCTCATCTGTTCGTGCCTAAGGATAGGTGGCATTGTCTCTAAGTTAGTGGGCTCGGCAAGGTCTCCAGCATACGCTGTAAACAGCCTCCAACAAGCGGGCAGTGCTTGCTGGAGGGCTACAGCCGCACTGCGGCAGTGCTGGTACAATTGAGACCCCCCACAGCCTTTCCTGCGGTGACAGTCGGAGGAGGGTAGGGAAGGCATGAGATCTAAAGCTGTCCGTACCATCACAAAGAGGCTTGCAGAGCAACAGCGCAACTCCCCTGTAGCCTTTCTTGCCCTGACACATTAGGGGTTGAAGGTGCTTCCTCCACCTTTATTCAGCTCTTCTAGAGGGCAGGATCGAGGACCCTGAGGACTGTTGGCATGTCCACATAGCAAGTACGGTGTATGAACAGCAGGACTGCAAAATTGGGCCAAGGGATGCCCCTTTCCCAGGATGTAGGGCAGGAAAGAGCCCTAATTCAGCCTCTAAGAGCGCACGGTCCTTGGCTGTCCGGCTGATGCTGTGTGTGAAGGATCAGGCTAGCTAGGCACTTGGGCAGGAAGGTCCTCACCCAGCTAACAGAGCTGCCCTTTGCTTTGTAAGTGGAAATTTTCCCTACGGGAGAGCAACTCAGCTCTTCCATTTTAACCTGGTGCCAGGTGCCCAGATCGATAGGATGCATCGATGAACGCATCAATATTACGAATGTCCCCGGTGGTGAGGCTGAGCGGGAGCAAATTTCAATAGGTTAGACACGCTGGGGACTTGCTCCCAATCCACCAAGTGCTGTTGGTGGCAGAGGACTTCTTCCCCAGCCCCAGGGGAAGGCTTCTGGGATTAAATGTCAGCACTCGGTGCAGGTCCCATCCGATCGCCTGCAGCGTGTGCAGAACGAAACCCATCCTGTTCATTTGCCTGGCACTTCAATTATGAATCAGGGGTTGATTACAGGATGTGAAACCAGCTGGAGAGACTCATGGGGATGCAGGAAGGAAAAATCAAAAGGAGGATCCGTTCCTCTTCAAATATAAAAGCCCTCTACGGCTCCAGAGCTTATTTTAATCCCCTAGTGAGCCTCTTCCCCTGCCACAGCCTCCAGCCTGTAATCTCTTTAGCACCGTGGGGATGGAGCATTTATTGTGCAAGCAGCTAATCATGATGTGTCACCCGGCACTTGTCTACGCCACATCCTGGGGAGGACGAGATTGAACGTACTACATCTGCGCCTTGTTCACCCAAATCTGCTGGCACCCGTCAAAGCTGGAAGCAAGCTTGCTTCATGGATGAACTGCCGAGTCTGTGGCGTGCCAGTGGACTTGGGTGCACGGGGCATGGGAGGCATGCGGTCGGCCCCGTCTAGTCAGCCTGCCACCAATGCAGCAAAGACAAGCTCCCTCCAGTAGCACTCAGGATGCCCTAGTCAGACTGAGTCCTATGGACCCAGGCACTATAAAAACAAAGAGGGTCCGGTTCCCTGCTGCACTGCCTTTTGCAAACCAAGTGCATGACCTGACCATTCGGCCCTCCCGTCGGCGGTGTGCATCGTGCACGCGCTTTGCACAGAGGTGAGTGCCCGCAGATGGTGCTGAGCAGTGGATCATCAGGCCCGTGGTAACTTGGCTGCTTTAAAGTCCTTGCCACCCACCAGCAGTGCTCACACGAGCCTGTGCTGGAGCCGGGCTGTGACCAGCGTAGAAAGTGACTTGCACCAATCCAGCGAATCTCCATTAAATGAGGGCACGGGTGCAGGCCACCTCTGAGGCCGGCATACCACATCTGCAGCAGGTCCTGGCAGCGGTGCAGCTGTGTTGGATGGAGCTGCGATGTGAATGAACCTCCTGAAAGACACAAGTCCCGAGCCAACTGCAGTCTCACAGAGAGCTGCAGCTCCCTCGGTGGGACCGTGCACCCACCAAAGGGGACTCTTTCGGCTTTATTACCCAGTATGATTTAATCGCCGGCAAGATGAAGAGGGTGGGTGGAAACACGGAGCACGCATGCCTGGGTTTATTTATAGTGAGCTATAAATAGACCGGCGTTTTATGATTATACCTTTCCGTGGCTTTCTTTATTAAAAGTAAAATACTGCAGGGACCAGGAGCTTCAAACCAAGGATCTGGGGAAAGTAGAGGCAGCTGAATCCCATCTTGAAACTGCCGGGTAGGTTGAACTGTTTGTCCTCAACCACATGCACTCACGGCCGCTGAAAAGCACTTACCTCTCAGCTGAGAGGGAGGCAGCCCGGGTGCAGAAGAGGAGACGTTTGGGGGATCTGTGCACATGCGCTTATTTTGTCCAAAGGGACTGTTCGTGTGCACAGTCGTATTTGTGAAGGTTGCATGTAAAGGGGCCATCCACATCAGAGTGCAGGGGGCTCGCTGTATTCTCCGGGAGAGATGGGTCAGGCCTGCCTTTTTGCACTCAAAGCTCAAGCCACTATATTAACGATGTGTCAGCATCTTCTTTCTTTATCCTCCTACTCTCATAAGTGTCTGCTGCTCCTCCCTTAGCTGATCCTTGAGCAAAGGGAACTTGTTGGATACTTCTTCCTCCGGAAGGAGAACAAGCTGCCACCGGGGCTCTGTCTGCCTGGGGCAGGGAGCAGCATTAAGGTGAATTGACTGAAAATGTGCTGTATATGCACGTGAATATGTGCAAGCATGAGACTGCGGGTTTTCCTGTTTAGGAGTAAAACAGCCTTAGATCACTGTGTTTTCCCTGCAGAGGAGGTGCTCTAAGGCCACCTCCATAGGTGCGTCCGCCTGGGAGTGTCATGCATTGCAACCGATGTGCACCGGCACCCTCCACCGTTGACTCCCCTTTAACTTTCGGAGTGTGCCTACACCACAGGCTGCTACTTCAAGCAGTCCATGCAAGAATGGCTCATCTTTTTCCATTTCCTAAGTTTCTGTCACTGGTTCACCGAAGTCTGCCCATCGGAGCCAGGCCTGGCTGTGTCTCTCTGTCGGCTGCCTCAACTTCACTGCAACCCCGGAAACTGAGGTTGTGTGACGCAAGAGTCCCATGCAGTCCGTTGAGCGTTCAAATCAACAAATAAAAAGCCCCGCCATGCAGCTAAGGCATTTTAGTTTGTCAGTGCAGTCTCTCTGGCCAAGACATGTGCTAGTGCTACAGTTGTGCCCATTGTGTCTATGGGACTCTAACAGCTAAATGCCAGCAGGCCAGATCATGCACACGGTAAACCGAACACGGTCACAGTCGGGTTGTTGCTGCGTTAGCCCTGACCCCCAGGAAGCTGATGTTCATGCATTACATAGTTTAACAAACTCATGACTAGCAAGACACTTTGCTTTTGTGTCCAACCTTGGGGTTTGAAGGAAGCACTAATCCTCATGTTCTGCCTCCCTGCCCCAAGAACCTCCAAAGCATAGGAGCTAGGAAATGTGGCTGCGGCATGGCAGCTAGGACATGTGGCTGGCTGTGGCATGGGAGCTAGGACGTGTGGCTACGGCATGGGAGCTAGGCAATGTGGCTGTGGCATGGGAGCTAGGACATGTGGCTGCGGCATGGGAGCTAGGACGCGTGGCTGTGGCATAGGAGCTAGAACGTGTGGCCGCGGCATAGGAGCTAGGACGCGTGGCTGAGTGGCTCGTGTGTTAGAAAGCATGGCACCTTCTAGCTAACGTCTTGCCTACTAGATACAAAGAAGTTGGTGGGCCCGCTTTCACTGGATGTAAAGCAGAGAGCCCCTGCGGAGATCAGAGGTGCTCCAAGGGAGCTGAGACTTCCCTGTGTGTTAAAGCCGGTGACGCTGGACCAGGTCTTGGTGCCCGGCACAGTTCTTCCAGGGCAGAAGTTTCTGTGAAAATCACCTGCTCGCACTGAAAAGTCAGCTATTCAGGCAGTTGTGAACTGCGGCAGCATCATTTTTCTCATGGAAACCATGGCTCTGAGGACGTGAAATGCCCCCATCGGGCTAGTAGATGTTGACTCTGGACTCTAATAGCGGCAACTAGCAGCCAACTGAAAAAATGCACACAGTGTAAAGTGAGCTAGAATAAGTTTCTAACAGAGCAAGCAGTGGGTGACTCGACTGGCTCGGTTATTCAGTTTTCTGTGCAACTCAGTTAAAAGCCCTCCGTGTTTTAAACAAGTTTGAAACTGCTGCAGAATTTTGAATCTCCACCAGATGCCCCAGGCCTCGATCAGCACGGGCAAGAAAATGCAAGACAGCACGAACCACCGACACAGAGCTGGATCCTGCTCCGGGGCATACCCAGGACACGAGTGGCAGGATGGGAAAGGAGAGGTACTTAGCTGTGTTCGTGCAAGGTGAGGCAGAACGTAGGCTAGATTTGCACCTTGTAGACTAACTAAACGAGATAAATATAGACGAGAGCATACGTTTGCATGAACGCGAGCTGCCACCAAACGGGGGAAGGCCGGAGGATCGGTATTGCCGAGGACGCCCCGGAGCCCTGCTCAGCTCTGCTGACAAAGGAGGGTCCAAGTACTAGTATTTGATGTCACAAGGTCCTGATGTGAAGGGCTCGCACTGAGGTTTTCCTCAGATGAATATTTCTCCCATTCAGGAGCTGAAACTCTATGAAAAATCAGTGGTGATGCATGGGAGAGAAGGCTTGATTTGTAATTAATATCAGGGGACTTTTCCCCAGAGAGTTTGGGGCTCAGCCAGGACCCTGGTGCTTTCTGTCTACTCTTAACTGACCAAAGTGGAGCCTGTGCTGCCTCCTGTCACCTACGTCCTGGTCTGGCGTCATGGAAGATGCCACCTGCTCCATTGCAAAAATCAGCTTGTGCTGATGCCTGAATGTCTCCGTCGCCCATTAAAAAAGTCTGGACTCATTCTCATCTTTAAGCACAAATTCACCCTGGTGCTGGGCTTTAAAAGCCGTGCCCCTGCAAACAGCCAAAACATCCAGCCTAGTGTAGGGTCCCCACACCCAGATGAGCTACATGGGACCACGGTGGCAAGCGGCAGCGGATAACAAAGGCAGCCAGAAGCCACATTCGCACGTCCCTCATCGCGAGGTAGCCAGGGTGGATTTGGCCTCCGAGGGACCTGGGCTGCTGGAAGTGGAGTTGCACTGCAATGTGCTGCCCCTCCGCGGAGCAGGACGGGCTGGCTGGCATTGCCCTGCTGGGGTCGCTTTCCAAGTGCTCTTCGGTAATGCAGTTAGCTTCCCCTAATCCCAAAGTGCCTCTCCCCTCCCTTCTTACAACAGCACTAAATCAGCAGATTGGCCCCGGTAATGGCTTGTCCTATTCGGGTTGGGGAGGGCACAGCTAAAGACAGGCCTGATGGGCCAAGACATGACTGTGCGGGAGCAGGGTTTCGCCAAGTGCACCGCTCCCCTCCCAGGCAGCCTCGCCGGCCCCTGCAGCGACGCGGAGCTTGCTGGGGCTGGAGCGGTTCCCGCGGCTGTTGGAGCACGTCTCATTTGGGCTTCTCTGTTTCAACAGACAAGCCAATGGGGTCTGTTGCATCTGATTCCAGCTGCCTGCAAAGTTACCGTCTGGCCACAGGCACGGTGTCTGGGTCCCTCCCATTTGGCCCGATGCAAAGCAGCTGCATCCAGGAGGAGCGGGTGTTTCTCCACGCTGCGCAGGCCACGGCCAGGCTTCTCATTTCCTCCTCTGGAGATCAGCTGAGGGCAGCGGAGCGGTCCTGACTTAGGCTGGCGCAAGAGGCAGCTCTGGCTCTCTCACCGTGCGGCACTGCCCAGACTTTCTGGGGCAGGAGCCATCTCACCGAGCCCGATTTCTTCCAGGGGAGACCGGGAGCGCGTTATCCTGGAGGAAACTCTTCCAGACCCAACACTGCCGAAACCTCTGCACATAGGATGAGCAGGATGCTATAAAATGAAATGAATAGCCCCCGGGGTAATCTTTCCCATGCACAAGCACGTATTCATCTCTATCTTTTGGCCTCTTCCCCAGATTCTGCAGTGCCAGGACTGACTGAATCGCATGCACTCCATCTTACTAGTATTCAATTTACTCAGGAAAGGACTTTTATTAATAATCCTTGGCTGATATATGGAGTGTTTCAAGTGAGGGACCTAAAGGACTTCGCTGACCGTAAGGAACTAAGCTTGGTGATGCTCCAGCAGGCAGGAATCATTATCCTTATTTCACAGCTGGGGAAACTGAGGAACAAGTTGCTATTCAAGGGTAGGGCCAGAAGCTGAGATGCTCGGATGCTGGCTGAGAGCGGTACCCTCGGGCGGGAGAGATGAGACAGCTTTGCAGAGTCACGCAGAGGTAGAAGCCGTGTCTGGATAGGTTTGACCTTCCTTTTCAAAACACGGGAAAGCTAAAGAAAGGTTCGCAGCACCATTACCCAGAAACAAGGCAACAATTTCCAGGGCTTCCTTCCTCCTGCAGCCCCCCGTGTGACTGTTTCCAGTGATGAGAGAAATGACGTCCTGACGAGCCAGCTCCGAGGGAGAGTTTGCTGACCACTTGGAGGGGTTTTTCCAGGTTTGGTTTTTTTCCCCTGGCCTACTTTTCCCCTTTTCTCCTCACTTGTTTGCCTAGTGAATGCTAGCTTTCCTCCTCCTCATTTTATGGCCTGGCAGAGTTTCCAGCAAACATAAGGGATGCTCATTTTTCTGCAAGAATGGAGAAAAGCAGCATTTCAGAGCGTGGCACAGAGTAGCTCTCTGGAGCTGTCGGCCTTGGTTTCTGGACAAGCTGACCCGGGTCGAAGAGACCTGGCGTCGGCAAGCTGTCGCCTGCCTCCTGGGCTGATGAGTAGCATAGGCAGCGATCTGTGTTTGGCGTGGGGAAAGGACCGGGGAGGAGGGAGTCTCCCAAAGTAAGCTGCACTTTGTTTCTCACTGATGACCCATGCAAGCAAGGCAGCCTAGCATGGCTCTCTAGGGATCTGACATCAGGGCCCCTCGCCCGCATCCTGCATCCGCGGTGCAGCAGAAAGGAAACAGAAGAGGTCTCCAGCTGCTCAGGACATGGTGCTTCGTGCTTGCAAGCAAACCTCCGGCAAAGCTCAGCCTGGAAGAGGGTCTCAGCAATGCGGGGATGACAACCGTCACACCGTTCTGACCCTGCACATAGGCCGGAGCTGCCTGTTCCCACGGTTTGGTTCATCACATAACCAGCAGCCTGAGAGCCATTGCCCTACTCCTGCTAAATGGGTGTGTAAACTGAGAGTGTGCGAGAAAAGGATGTGGTGTGAATCTCCAGAGAGCTACAGCTGAGCTAACAAAAGGGTCTTTGCGGAGCCAGCCTGCCCCTCCTCTGACATCTCCCGAGAGAGGCGACGTTTCCACATCCCGTGTGTAGCCCGACAGCGCTTCTCGAAGCCACGTTAAGTGTGCTGCGAGTTACTGTGCACGTCATCATAAGATCTGGAGCATCTCCCTCCTTGGTGGTCACGCAGGCAAACATTTGACATGGCGCTGTCATTTGGAAAAGCTCAGATTCGGGGATGGCAAGGAACGGGGAGATGAAATGCTATTTTCTCTTAATACGGCACTTTCCGAAGAGCGCGCACCTCTAGCAAGAGGCGCTCGTCTCCGCTTTGTGACTGCAGCCGCCAGCGGGTGGGCTTCAGCTGCCGGGTGGGAAGATCCTGTCTCCAGTTCTTCCGATGGGTCCACACCCTCCTTGCATGTTCCCCGCGGGCTTGCCTCCGTCCTGTGTGTTTGGCCCCTGGGAACTCACCTTCTGAAAGCCCTGCTGTTTAGCACCTCCCCGTCCTTTTCTGGCATGTACTCAGCCCAGGGTCACTTAACATCAGGGGAAGCGACACCCAGGCCTGTGTGCTGGGGAGTGTGTGCAAGCATTTTGGATGGTGCAGGTCTGAGCTCCCCCTGCCCATAGGGTTGGGTTGGTTAAAGCAGGCTGATGATGATAGCCAAGGGCACGCATGGGGCAATGGGCTAGCATTGCACACAGCTGAATGAGCGGGTGTCCATGAGCCGGTGGGTAGCTGGGGTGGCCTTTGGCACAGGGCTAGAGTGGGGCTTGAACTCGGAGATCTCGGCGAGTGAGCATGGTCTGCAGAGAGCCTGCAGCAACGTGAGAGACTCCCACGGGCATGCCGGTCCCTGGTTGGAAAAAGAGGGGAGCGACAGAGCCCCCCGCGTGCGGGTGAGCGGCTGCTTCGGTGCAGAGGAGGTTTGCCGATGTCCGGAGTCCACGGGTGGGAAAGTTGTTTCGGGCAAAGCTCGGCACAGGGGACTCGCGGGTTCCCTCACAAACCCCGCCTGACTCAGCAGCTTGGAGTCTTGCCTTGACTTTGGGGTGGTTTTATTTATTTTTATTTTTATTTTAGTCACGACCACAAAGCAGAGCCAGGGAAGGGGAAGCGGGGCCGTGAAGGAGACGCACAAAAACTCTGCAGAGAGAAACGTTCGTGCAAACCCCTGTGTGCCCAAACCACCTGGCATCACACGGCTCTGACTTCAGCAGGCGCCACTGAGCCTCGTCTTTCCAAACCTGGCAGAGGGCTATCCCTGCCCCTCCTGGCAGCGGGGACCCTTTTCCCATTGACTTTCTATTGCATATCACTGTCATTAAGGAGTGCCTCGCCGTTGTTAGTGGCTGTCGCCCCACAACACCCCTTATGGCAGGGAAGTCGCGTTACTCGGTTTCCCACCTACCATTTGGATGCAGCTTCTCCGTATCCCGGGCTTTCCCATCTCTGAACGGGGTGGCAGGAGGGTTGCATTGTGCAGATGGCTGGGCAAGGGCAGAAGTCTTTGCACCATCTCCTCCTCACCCTGCTCTTCACCTCTGCTAGCAGCTTCGTTCTCGAGCAGATGAGCTCCTGGGCCCCACGAGCATCCGCCGCCGGGAGATTTGAGCAGCTGAGCAGATAACGGCCTTTTAATGGGAGACGCTCTTATAGCAGCTTTGAGACTTCTGCTGTTATTGCATCCGCCTTCTTCCTTTGTGTGCGTGTTTTCCTCTCTGGAGAGTTGTCCGACGTCCTTGGTCACGAGCCCTCTGGATGCAGTGTCTGTCCGCCTGGGCCCTGATCCCGGATGGAGGTCCCTAGTGACTGCCACAGTATACGTAGTCGTAATGCAGTGATGGGTATGGGCTAGAAATAGCATTTGCACAGGGGATGTTAAGTGCCTTCTAACCCTAGGTTGCTGTTTCTTTCCCGGGACACGTGTCGTGTGGGTCTTGAGGTTGCATCCTAACTTTTGGTGCAAAAAGGCCTGGGTTCAAATCCTGCCTAAGCCCTGAGGTCTGTGATTGCCAGGGGCTCCCGTAGCCCAGTGGCTCTCACGTTTGCTGAGCCTGTCGAAGGCTTGGTGGTTTCAAACTGTGCAGAAACATCCTATTCTTGTTCTTTTTGGCTGGCTCAAGGTAAGTTGGCCTAGTGGTTAAGGCAACGGCTGGTTCAGCTGTTGTGCCCTGTGTCAGTGGGGTTCAACTCCTATCCTCACCAGTGAGCTTTGGATCAGGGTCTGAGTCGAAATAGAGCGCCCCAAAGGAGGCTCCGGGGGGCTGGATGCAGGTAGGCTCGGAGCGGTTTCCAAAGGACGGTGGCTGCGGCGTTCCAGCTGTGACATGAGAATGATACAAAGGCAGCAAAACCGCTCCTGCTTTCACCCTGCTTCATCCAGGGTTCAAGTGGGAGCCGTCTTGCTGCATTCGTGCGATTGCTGCTGCCTTCGGGCTTCGCCGTTTGGCGATCAAAGCATAACTGCTGCAGCCGCTCTTTAGACGCGTTCCCCTTGTGAGACCAGATGCACACGTGTCCCTGCCCTCTGTTATTTGCTCTGCGGACAACTTTCCGGTGAGTTGGGAACAGTCCCCTCCTCCAGTCTCTCTGTGCCTCAGTTTCCCCACCTGTCCAATACTCCTTACCCACACCAGTAAGACCAGTTGATATCTCGTGGAAAGCTGTGTCCGAGAGAAAGCTGCATATTAACAGAATTTGGCCGAGTCTTTGGAAACCAGGCGATTCCCATCATGTGAACTTACCCTGCTTTTCAGGAGACACAAACTTTACCGCCAGGAGCTCAACCTCACGTCTCCTGCCACCCTGCTGCAGCTGAAGATGGAGGCCAGTTGGCTCCAGTTCCACCTGGGCATCAACCGCTATGGGCTGTATTCACGATCCAGCCCTGCCATTAACCAGCTTCTCCACGACATGCAGGATTTCAGCATGATCAGCGCCGGTAAGACTTTCTGTGCACGCCTGTGAACTGAGGAGGAGGGCTGGCTGCTTGCTCGGCTCGCCGTGCAGCCGATCAAAGTTTATTTTAACTAGAAAAAGCCTTCGTTAAAAATGCCAAAACCCGTCTCGGTTTTTCCATGAAACTTCCCAGGCCCTTTTGGCTATTTAAACACATCCAGTGCAGGACTGCCAGGGGGGGTACACTGCAGCAAAGTGGGTGTTATTTCTAAGAAATAGGGACAACCTTGAAAGAGGCCATCTGTTTTTAAAGCTCCAAAATGTACAGGTTTGTGCCGCAGCTAGGCTGTCGTGTCGTCAGTGCTTTTGGAAATGGGACGGGCGATTCCCACGCATTTGTGGGTGCTTGTGCAACTGTAAACCGCAGGCAGGTTTTGCTAGAGCAGCATTTTTCAAAGCAGGGTCTGCAAAGCCCTGGGGGGCAGGGACGGGCCTGGTGGAGGGTCCCCGAGAGGAAGGACGAGGAAAGGGGACATGTCAGTGAAGGAAAAGGAAGAGAAAGGAGCACGGAGGCGGCTGCAGGGGTTACCGCGTGGGTGAACTGTTGCTTTCTTTATGATCCCATGGGAGTAGGTATCAAAGGAAGCAGACACGAGGCGTTTCTGCCCTTGGGTCCAGCTCCCTCTGAGCCACGTCTCCTCGGTCACGTCGGGCAGGGTGGGCTGCGACTGAGTCCGGATGGCTTTTCCTTCCTTTGCAGATTACAGCCAGGATGAGAAAGCTTTGCTGGGAGCCTGCGACTGCACCCAGAGTAAGTGTCTCGTTGGCCTTTGGCTCCTTGCGCTTGATCGCTCGGCAGACCTGACCCGGGGGGAGGGCGGAGGTCTCTCCACATTTAGTGTGACTTGTTTTCCCTTTCTTTTGAACCCGTCTTATAAAAACCTCTGGTTTTGACTTTTCCTTGCCTGCCCCAGGAAACCCTTCTGCAACCTCCCTGCTTGGGGGCAAACCTCCGCAGGGTTAAAAAAACAAAAAGGCCGGGATGAAGGTTGCAAATCCAGACTGGGTCCATTGCAACTCGAGGCAGCCAAAGCCATTAACTCCCTGCCTGGGGGCCAAGAGCTGTTTCTGGCATGTGGCCTGCGGCCACAGTTGGGACTGAGCCGGGTCCTTGCTTGCAGTCTCCATACCAGAAGCCCAGAGCTGGCACCTGGCTCCAGATGTCCTCAGCGTAATGAGAGTCTTTCCATTGATTTTAAGCAGGCGTCGTGTGCTCGGAGCATGGTCCTTCCAGGTGGGAGCTGGGACAGCTGCGCTGGGCAGGAGCTCATGCTGCTCTGTGCACAGGCTGCGTCTGTCCTGGGGAAAAGCAGGGAGCCCTCTTCTCTGCAGCTGCCCAAATCAGCCCCGTCTCTGCAAATCCTGGGCAGATGAGGGCTGCAGGAAACCCCCTGTACATCGCAACGGGTGCAGAAGCTGCACGACTGTAGTCCTGCCTCCATGCACCCCTGCTCATTGCATGCCTTCTCAGGGCAGTATTATTTTGCACTGTGGCTCCACCGAGCATCTCTTGCACAGCGAGAAGGATGCTGCATACATCTGTTGAGCACGCTCTGTGCCCCCCTGCCCACGACTGCGGGGTGTCGAAATGTATAGGACAGAGCCTGCATTGCCGTGAAGGCAGAGTCCTGGCAGCACCCCTGCATGCAGTATCTCAGTTCGAACAAGAACCTCCGCTTCCCATTACTGGCCTAGAAAGGCGAGTTAGAGAAATCCAAGAGAGAAAAGTGCTTGGAAACTAGAAATCCTGCAGGGGAATAATCTTCCTGGCATAGAAGAGATGCAGAGTGAGAAAAATATTGGTGTGTTAAGAAATGTAGGGGGGTGCATGCAGCATCTCAGGCATGTGTGCATGCACAGCTCGAACAAGAACCTCCGCTTCCCATTACTGGCCTAGAAAGGCGAGTTAGAGAAATCCAAGAGAGAAAAGTGCTTGGAAACTAGAAATCCTGCAGGGGAATAATCTTCCTGGCATAGAAGAGATGCAGAGTGAGAAAAATATTGGTGTGTTAAGAAATGTAGGGGGGGAGACACAGCAGCAAAGGCACACTACAGCCAGCTGCGGGAAGACAGTTTATTACCCAAAGAGGCTAGATTTACTCATGTAGGCTCGAGAGATGGATTTCTTGCGGACAGCAAGTGCAAAACGATATAAAGGCATATCGCATAAGCTCAGGGTTGATGGTTTCTGAATGTTTTATTTCCTTCCCTCTCCACCAAGTTGTGAAGCCCAGCGGCGTGCACCTGAAGCTGGTTCTCCGGTTCCAAGACTTCGGCAAGGCCATGTTCAAACCCATGAGGTAAGGCGAGGGGTCGTGGTACTTTGGCTTGCAAACTACCTGGGATCACTGTTTCCAAAACAGCCTCACCCAGCAATTAAGCAAGGTGACCTGCGCTGTAATAAAAGAAAGAGACCTAGGGCTTCTTTGTCCGGCTATGTGGTTCAGAGACTTTCCATAAATAAGAGCTGCCAGCCAGCAACCCGTCCTGCCAGCTAGGTGGTGACCTGACCAGGAGAGGGTGAAACAATGGCATGTGGACAAGCTTTGCAGGTCGACGGAGGTTGTGGGAAGCACATCTTTTGTCTCCTTCATGCAGCAAATGTTATCTAGACAGATCAAAGTCTTAATGATCCTGGGCTGTTTTATCAGCACCAGAGATTTCAGCAATAGAGACAAAACTCATGGTTTAGCAAACAGTTGTGAGCTCCACCTTACTGTATGGAGCTGAAACATGGGCAATGTACAGGAGACATGGCAAGTCATTAGAGAAGTACCATCAATGCTGCCTGCAGAAGATCCTTTGAATCCAGTAGGAAGACAGACGCACCAACATCGGTGTCCTCGCACAAGCAAAAAGCACAAGCATCGAGGCGATGATCATCCAACATCAACTTTGCTGGGCCGGCCACATCATCCAGATGTCCAACTCCAGAGTCTTGAAGCAGTTTTTATCCTCCCAGCTCAGTCAAGGCACGCGCCGAAGAGGGGGGTCTTCCCTTCAAGGACGTCCTCAAGGCCAACGTGACATCAATGCAGCACTGACATCTCATGGGAGACTATCACCTAGGACCAGCCCAAATGGAGGAAGAGTCTGCTGCAAGGATCTCGGTACTTGTTGCAAACCGAATCCAGGATCCAGAGCCAACACGTGCCCGAGTTGCATCAGAGTCACTTGATCCTGGATCAGCCTCATCAGCCATCTTCGGACCCACTGTTAAGACATTCATGGAAGACAATCGTGCTGGACTACGAGGGATTGCCAAAGAAGAGACAAACCCAAGGCGTTTCTTCATGCGTCGTTTGAATTCAGCACTTTGGAGCGAAGGAAATGTTAAATGCAAAGGACACGAGCTGGTCTTTCTCTCCGCTGTGTATAAATTGCTGAAGAATATAATTTTCTGGTGTTTCCCAATAGGATTTCTCTTTCACTTTAATTTGCTTTTCATTGACATCCCAAGCACATTTCTAAGAAACAGCTTGTCACTTTGCTACCTTTGGATAGCGGTCTGAAATTGCTTCTGCCTTTATTTATAACCCTTTTGGCCCTCTACATATATTTCCATTCAGATTGTTTTCTGCACGTTGCCTTGGTCTGGAATAGAGGCTTGTGCTACGACAAGTGCGACTCTTTGCTTGTCTTAAAAGGAGGGGATTCCTCTCTCCTTTCCCCCTAGTGCTTGGCTGTATTAATCCCAAGAGGTAAAATAAATAGGGCCCCTATGTGCTCAGCGATGGAGGGTAGTAAGGTTTGCCTCCGGGAGCTGTGGGGAGTTGGCTGGCGCACTGAATTTTTCACCTGCTTTCCCGTTCAGAGGACTGACTAGCCCAGGGATATACTTCCACGTGTACAGTGCTGCTTCACATACCGACCAAACGGAGCTGGTAAGGATTCGGAGTTACTGGAAAACAAGCAGCTGGTTTCCACTGGACTACTGGCAAAACTCCTTTAGTTTAAGCTCGGCAGAGACCAGGGATCATCGGACGATGGAGACCTGGCTCCTCTCTGCCCCTCGGGGAGGTGGTCTGGAGCGATGCACAACCAGGTTGGCACCTGCGGTGGGCATTAATAAGGTCTCCAGGATGGTCCGTTCAGGTCTGAATGCAAGCATAACCATTTAGAGGAGCCTGCCTCCTGTCTTTTCGAGGACGTGCATGCGAACTGCTCCTTCTAGCTGTTGCTTTAATAATCCATGGCCCTTTACCACTGCCTTTCAAGCAGCAGTCCTAGTTGGCGTGCTGCTAAGTGCAGCATTGTCATTAGCACCAGGGTTGCAGGGCACTGGGAGGTCTCTGCGGGTCTCCAAGACCTTTGGGAAGAGCCCCGACTGCCTCCAAGTGAGCTCCCCTGTCCCCCGTGTGCATCCTGTCTCGTTAGTAACCCTCTCACTTGCTTTCAGGCAGAAACGCGAGGAAGAGACTCCAGAGGACTTGTTCTACTTTGTTGACTTGCAGAGGCACAACGCGGAGATAGCCGCCTTCCACCTCGACAGGTACTCCTGCCCCGGCAGCACGCAGGAGTAAAATGCTTTTTAGTTTCAGCTCGTAGCGCTTCAAGAGGCTAGGAAATGTCTCCTGCATAGAAAGGATGAGAAAACACGGGCAGAGAAAGGCAGGGCAGGATGCAGGGGAGAGACCTAGCTTCCAGCTCTCTGGTCCAGCTGGACAAGCCTCCCTCCTCCTGTTCAACAGAGCTGGGCAAGGCCCTTCCTCCTTTGCAGTAGCTTGAAGCCTTGGCTCTTTAAACACGATCCCTTCCCAGCGAGGCTGACCGTGATTTGGGAGCAGCGTTTGGCTGTGAAATCCTGAGCAAAACGGACCTTGTGGATGGGCTCTGCGCTGAATGCAACCTGCCTAAGGGACGTGGTTAGACTCTCCCTTAGGACTGGCTCGGGCAGGAGCAATTTGGCTTGTTTTGTGGGGTGAGGCCTGCTTTACCCACGCTCGGTCAGACTGACGCAGGGTTTCTCTGCTGGTGTAGCAAAGGCGCCGCAGCTTTGTGTGTGGACGCGCTCAGATGGTTTAAACCCGGCTTAAATGGGTTCAGCTCCTCTACGGTGCGCGTCCGCACTGCTGCGACTGCAGGTAGACCTACCCAAGCCGGCGCTAAGCTCAGCAGCTCGTGTCCTGCTAGCATCTGGGCTCGGTGCAAGCCAGCTGCCTGGGGCTTTGCCCAGCTCCTGGGGCAGGCTTTGCAGCTCTGGCTGAGCTCTGTATTGCTAGGCAGTAAACGGGGAAATCTGCACCCGCCGCAGTCACGACACGCCGCATCCGCCGGTCGACTAACCAGCAGGAAACTGAGCTGAGGTATCCGCGCACCAGGCTGCCCCAGTCAGATTAACAAAGGCTTCCGGTTGATTTAAATTAAGCCAGCGCAACCTCCACATACAGACAAGCCCTCAGTGAAATGGGCTGCTACCCCGGGGAAGCTCATTCTGCAGCAGGAAGCATTAGATAGACCTGTGGATTTAGATAAGGCATGGCATTCAGCAGCATGAAGTATAAAGTCTTGCACTTAGGAGGCGATAACAAGGGCACCGGCTGCAGGATGGGGTCACATAGACGAGTCAGCGGGGGAAGAGCACAGGTTGCATGCACCGGTCTCAGGATGAGCATAAGCCTCCAGTGTGATGCAGCTGTGAAAAAGGGTAATGCAATCCAAGCGTGTATTGCACGGGGTAAATGCGGGAGAGCCAGGGAGGTTTGCATATGGTTGGGGAGACCCCACGATCGAATGGCTACGAGATGCTGAGCAGCCTAGCTCTTGGAGGAGGGAGTTTGGGATGCTCTTGCAAGCCAGAGAGCGGGAGCAAAGCATTCAAATCACATTAAGATTGAACGTGAGGTGGTGGCGGGGGGCCAGGTGGAAGGGGAGGCATCGCTGTTCAGCACTGGGCCTGCGTGCCACGTAGACGTGGGCATCTGCCACTCCCAGGTTTGGACGCAGCCGTACCTCCTGCCGGGGAACAGGCTCTGCCAACCCCAGGCTTCAAGGCTTTTGCTTGTCACGTGTAGGGCCAGGGAGAGATGCTTTCCTCTCATGCATGCAGCTGGCTTTGGGAATCTGCAGGTAACCGGGCGCCTGCAGAAGCTGGAGGTGGACTCGCGGGTCTGTGGTACCCCGCTTCCCATCCTTACACTCCTACTCTGGCCCCTTTCCCTGGCAGATGGTTACACGAGAAATGCCCATTGGGAAGGGCCAGCTCATCTCCCTGCAGGCAGGCGTAGAGGTGCTGCTGTTTGCACACCCGCTTCTTCATCGCACAGGGCACGTGCCCATGAAGAGGAAGGCTGGGTGGTGCAGGGGAGGGAGCCAGAGGTCTGTCTGTGCCTCTGGCATTGAATGGCCGGTGTGACCTTGGCTGTCTCATTCCACTTCTTTTCCATTTCGCTCCTCCGTGCCTCAGTTTCCCCATCTCTAAAGCAAGGCTCATGCCACCTGCTGCCCCCCTGAACCCCCTTGGAGAAGGGTAGCTGGAAAGTGCGAGAGAGGAGTAACGATTTCGTGACGTGCTGCAGTAAGAGGCAGGCTGAAGCCAGTTTCAAGCTCAGTTCCCAGCCCCCAAGGGCAATTCCCAGCACCTTGCTCACAGCCGTACCCAGCCTGGCCCAGAGTGACTGACTCAGTGACCCGCAGCGGTTTTCTATGCTGGCATTCCTCCCTAAAACGCCTTTGGCCCCATGCTCTGCTTATCATGAGCAATATTTGTGAGCTGACTCACTGACGGGAGGGTAAATGCATGGGTGAAGGGGTGGGGGAGTGACCTCCTCTCCGCTTCCTGCTGCTCCGTGGTGTCCTACGAGGCTCAGGATTGCCCTGCGGGGTGGCGGCGCCACACAGGCCATGGCCCAGAGGCCACGACAGGTGCCAGAGGTGCAGCAGCAGTGCCTGCAGGGAGTGCATCCGTGTGCCATACCTGAGCTTTGGGGAGGGATTTCAGCTGTCTCCAAAACCTTGCACGGCCAAGCCCAGCACAGCCCACTTATGGCTGGGGGTGGCAGGAGCCTGCGTGCTCGCCGGCAAGAGAAGAACCAGCTAAACGGAGCAGGGCTCGGCCACAAAACAAAAGGGAGGGGAATAGCAGCGTGCAAACCCTGCTCCCCCACGCCATCACACCTCTGGTCCAGGCCCCTTTGCCTGACGCGTTTCCCTCTGCTGCAGGATCCTGGATTTCCGGCGCGTGCCGCCCACCGTGGGCAGGCTGGTCAACGTCACCAAGGAGATCCTGGAGGTCACCAAGAACGAGATCCTGCAGAGCGTCTTCTTCGTCTCGCCAGGTAGGCGAGCCCCGTGTGCACGGAGCAAGGGGCTCGTGCTGCACGGGCGAGCTGAGCCGTGCACGTGGCAACACCTTGACCCGGGGCGTGACTTGCAGGCTCCTGGCTCGCTCGCTGCAGGGGGGTAGTGAATGCCACAGGGGCAGAAAGGCTGACAGTGTGCAGCCACCTGTAAACGGGGACAGCCCTGGGGTACGGGCGGCCCTTGGGATGAGCTGTGCCCAGGGGCTGGTGATGCTGGGCACTGGCCATGTGTCCAGGGCAACCAAGCGCTGTGGCCACCCACCGGCCAAGTACAGGACGAGCAGAGGCAAGCCCTAGTTGTGCAACGTCTGCCCCCAACACCTTCTGCAGTAGCAGCAGCAACCCCGGGCATGTAGCTGCACCCGGAGCGCGGCGGTGATGCTGGAGCTCTGTCACAGCTGCTCCTGCAAGCACAAGGGCTGGGGGCAGGGGCTGTGTGTGCCCAGCACAGTGTGTCACAGCATTACCAGGCCTGCACGTCCGTAGCTGCAAAAGCACCGGCTGCGGGGCTGCAGGTGATGCTCCATGAGTGGCCAGCAGTACAGGCAGCCCAGCGGAGCTGCTCTGGCTGCGTTTCCCCCACCAAACCCCATAATAAGCAGTCCGTTACAGTGGCTGCAGCTTGGTCCCCGGTCTCCCCACAGCCAGCAACGTGTGCTTCTTCGCCAAGTGCCCGTACATGTGCAAGACGGAGTATGCGGTGTGCGGGAACCCGCACCTCTTGGAGGGCTCCCTGTCAGCCTTCCTGCCCTCCCTCAACCTGGCGCCCCGGCTCTCCATCCCCAACCCCTGGATCCGCTCCTACTCGTTCGCTGGGAAAGAGGAGTAAGTGAGTGGGTAACGGCTGCCTCGGCAGCCAGGGCACCGGGGAATGGGACAGGACCGTGGTGCAGCGCTGGGCTGGGCGGGAGCAGCATCGGGCATCACCTGTCCTCCGTCGCCTGCAGGTGGGAGGTGAACCCGCTGTACTGCAACACGGTGAAGGAGATCTACCCCTACAGCAGTGGCAGCCGGCTGCTCAACATCATCGACATGGCCGTCTTCGACTTCCTCACAGGTACGCCGCACCGCTGGCCTGGCACTGCCCTGTGGGACGCCCGCTACGGCTGGGACTCCGGACCTTTCCATGGCACTGCCAGCAGCAGGCATGGGTAACGGAGCCAGGCCTTTGGGACCTGCCCTGGCAGCACAGAGGGAGCCAGTCTTTGGCCATTCGTGGTGGAGCTGCCCTTTCCGCTCAGCCCACCCTCCTCCGTCTGCTTTGCACTCCCCAGCGCCTGCTTGCTGCATGGTTTTGCAGCTCTCCCGCCTCGTGGCCTTGCTCGGGGATTGACAGGGCAGGACCAGCCTTGGCTAAGCTGCCCCTTCTCATCTGTCTGCCCCTTAAGCAGCATGTTTTGCTGCTGATACTCTGAAGCCTAAGTTAAGGTAAAATCAGGTAGGCAAGAGGTAACATGGAGCCACTAGCCAGGCCTTTCTATGCATCTCTGTGTCTTCCACCAGGTCACTCCATCATCTGCTTGCCATACACCCAGGACATGCCAGGGCCAGGAGTCAGGACCTTAGTCCCAGACCACTGAGGCCATCCAGCAAACCCCAGGCCTCAGTTTCTCCTGCCCCGTGTACACTCAGGCACCGGCGTAACGGCCAGACAGCTCTTCTGTGCTTCAGTCCAGTTGCACAGCACTTAGGGGGCTTGCAAGGAGGCAGGATTGAGACTTTGAATTCTCCTCCACCTCCACTCCATTGAGCTCCCAGCACACTGCTCAAGCCCCCAGACCACAGGCTTGCTGCTTCCCTGGGGGTCTTCCAGCCCTCCCCTTCCAGCTGGTCCAGTGCGTAGTCGGGCATGAGTGAGAACAGGGGGGATGCATGGGGCCAGGAGGCAAAAAGCCCAGGCAAGGGGTGTGTAGCTCAGGGAAGGAGCTACTACTTCAGCAAGGAAGAAGACCTGGGATCTAGCCTGGCCTCTTGCTTCTCAGCAGCATCCACCCTTTGCTATTGCTTGAGGGGCTGTGGAGCACCTGATCTGTGCATTCAGACACTTTGTAAAGTAGGGGTAGGTGCTAATGGGACTCCTGCTCCCTCCCCTTACGCTATTAGTGTCCCCTCCGCTCCCCGCTTCCTTGTGGTTTCCGGTGGCACACGGCAAACTGCTTCCCTGGCAGTGCCACACAGTGCAGGGGCACACGTGAACGTCTCACTGCTTTCCCCTCTGCCAGGGAACATGGACCGGCATCACTACGAGATGTTCACCAAGTTCGGGGACGACGGCTTCCTGCTGCACCTGGACAACGCCCGTGGGTAAGGCTGGGAGGTGGCAGAGGCGTTGGGGCTGCAGGGGAGGGCTGGTGGCCAGGTAGGTCATCCATACGCAGCCCTCCCAAACAGGGCAAGAGGCGGGGAGGGAGAGCTGGAGGTGGGGGGTGCCCAAGCTGCAGCAGGAGGCAGTCGTAGGTGTTGCTTTCACAAGCAACACCAGCGCTGGGTTTGTGCCTGCCCATTTTCCTCTGCTGGCTGGGTGCAGGGGAGGGCCTGGCGCCTCAGCCGTACCCTAGCACGTGCTGTGAACTAGGAGGCCCCAGCCCCAGCCTGCTCCCGGCCTCTCTGCGCCCAGCCCTGGGCCCGGTCACTTCACCTTCTCTTTGTACCGCAGCTTCGGAAGACATTCCCACGATGAGCTCTCCATCCTGGCTCCTCTGGCCCAGTGCTGCGTGTAAGTATGCCGGCGAGCTCAACAGACAGGCTGCCGTAGGCTCCCTGCACGTCCACGTCCGCTTGAGAGAGGCGAGACGCATTGCCCTCGTACACCGTGGTGCTGCAGGACCCCGACTTGCACTGCTCTGGGGTTACGCAGCAGGACGGCCTGCTCCCAGCACTGCCCCTTTCTTCAGGGCATCTGCACTCGCTTTGACGTCTCTGCTGGACACCTAGGAGCGGCACAGGAACGTGGCCAATGCGCGCTTCAGCACGCTCTCTCCCAGCCTTGCTCTGTCTCCCTGAACAGGTCTATTAGCTGGATTTTCAAGGTGCTCTTTGCACCTAAAACACTTAATTTCCAGGCACAGGGTTCCTGTAAATCCTGCCCAGGAAGTGCTGCTCTGTGAGCCTTAAATTAAGCCCCTCTCAGCCGTTGGCTAAAGTGCAATAGCCTGACAGGGCAGAGCCGACCCGTCTGCACAGGGCCAGCAGCCAGGGGCTGATTTGGTTCCTTTGCAAGAATCAGCCGGGGCAAGACCAGCTGCTTGTGGGGTAACGGTGCAAGAGCGGCTCTGGCCTTGCAAGGACGTCGGTCCAAGCTGCCGCGCAGGGGGAGCGTGAGGGAAGGCATGCCCCGGGGCAGGGGGCTGAGACGTCTGTGGCCAGCAAGGCCTTTCTGATCAGCACCTGTGTCCGTCCCCCGCTTCCTAACAGAGCCCCCTCCAGTGCAAGTGCCCGTAGCCCCCCTGACCTCCACGCCCGTCTACACCAGCTGAGCACTGGACCCAGTCTCCCTACAGCAGGCACTTGCTGGCAGCTGCTTGAGCCTCTCCCAGGGCCCAGTAAGGACCAGTTCCCTGCACTGGAAAACCCTGGCTTATTTCCAGTCTGAACATTTCTAGCTGCAGCTGCCAGGCCCTGGCCTCTGTCACATTACATGCTACTTGGGCCAGGCATCTGCAGTCTGGACTGTAGAGAGGGGCTGTCCTGAATGAAGACACGCTGCATGCGCACATGCTAAGGTTGATAAAACCCCCGCAGCTTCTTGGCTTGAATGCCCGCGAGCCACGCAAAGCAGTAGCGCTGCTGTACCTGGCAGGAAGCAACCTGCAACGGCCCTAGTAGAGGAGGCGACAGGGAGCCTCCATCGCACACTGTCCTGCTTCCCATCAGGGCCTTATATTTTTGTGGCACTCCTTTACCAGCCCGTGCTGTTCCTTGCGGGGTCAGGCTGACCCTTCAGGACAGGCCCAGGAGAGCTGCCCCAGAAGAGCCGTGCGTGCCACACGCCACGTGGCAGGAGGAGGCATCCCTTGCTCTTATCCCCACGCCCCCGACTGGGTGCCACAATGGCACTGGACCCCGTAGCCACCACCTCTGCCTGGCTCAGCCCCTCCTGTTCGCCATAAGGCTCCTTTGCCAACACTCGGCCACCTTCCCTGGAGCGCTCTGCTGTTGTCCTAGCTTTGGACCACGGCAGGGATGCATTGCCAGGGGATCAGCACCTGACCCGGCTGCTTCTCTCTCCAGGATCAAGAGGACGACGCTGCTACGGCTGCAGCTGCTGGCGCTGCCCGAGTACCAGCTCAGCGACGTCATGAGGGAGTCACTCCTGCAGGACCGCCTGGCGCCCGTGCTGGCCGAGCCCCACCTCCTGGCTTTGGACCGGCGGCTGCAGTTGATCCTGCAGGCAGTGCGGACGTGCATAGATGCACATGGAGAAGGCAGCGTCGTGGTCAACAACACACAGACGTGGGAGAGGCCCACAGCTGAGAGCACAGCACGGACCAGGTAGAGCTGAGACCGGGGGCAGGGGAGAGCCCCTGGGAGCCGGGTAGTGATACTTCTCCATAGACACAAGCCTGTTGGATTGAGAGGAGAGGCTCCGAGATGGACTCCCACGTTCACATCAGACCTTGGGGGCAACACTGCCCAGCTGCAGCTTGGGTGCCTGGGGTAAAACTTTTGTTAAGTCCACGTGTAGGCAAGAGCCTGACCTTGACCTGGATTCATTCCTCCACCTGCCGCCCTTCAGAGAGGCATCGGAGGCTCCATCTGCTCAGTAGCAGCTGGGCAGGCCTCTGCAGAAGAGCACAGGCATTGGTGGGCCTAGTCTCATCACTGAAGGACAAAACCAGGTCCCAGAGAGGCTTGAATAAAGAGCCACTGAAAGGGCAGCGTGTTTGGCAAGTCTGCTCTGTCAGCACCTGCGTGCGGTTGCATCAAAAACAGCCTTTAGTCCCCAGGGCCACGTCTGTTGCTCTGTGACCCAGCTCATCCCGAGCCGAGCCGAGCCGAGCCCTGCCTGTGCAGCGCGTGGGCAGCCCGGCTCCTCCATCGCCCCACACAGCATCCGTGGGTGGGAAGGGATTTGTGGTCAGGGCGATAAAGGAGGCAGGTGAGCACGGACCATCAGGGCCCGAGGGCAGCCCTGTGAGCAACCAAGAACCCGGCTGCCAGCAAAGAGCACAGTCTCAGGCTGGCAGACTTTGGAGCCACAGCTTGAAATACCAACACATGTGCCAGTGATTTTAAGCCACCCATGAGAACATGCAGGAAAGCAGCAGCATGTGTTGTTCCTGTTCCCTGCCCCCCAGGCCCATTTCAAAAAAGGGTCTTAGGAATTGGAGAGCAAAGCACGTAGGAAGCCAGTTAGGCACAGCCTGGCAATCGGTTTGCTGGGCAAGCTTCCCCTCGCCTCCCAGGCATTAGCACATTTTCATCACCGCGTCTCTTAATCAGCTTCTCCCCAGCAGCTTCCCATTGCTCTAAGCATGGAGCCAACCTTTCTCTTTGGCAGCCAAAGGAAAGCACGGGGGAACTTGGTGCCAGGTCTGACATTGCTTTCACCATTTCACTGCTGAAACCGAGGTCAGTGAGGATCAGGCTTTAGTTGATTTGTCCTATGGCACCATTAGGAAATCCTCGTTTTGCTACAAGCTCATTCTAACCCCATTCACAAAAAAAACAAACCAGCTCGAGTGCGTTTGTTTAGTCTTCCGCCACCTTTCTGCAACAGGTCTGATTCCGAGAGCACTAAGTCCTTGCAAACAGATGTGCATTTCAGCTGGAGTTTGTTCTAGTTCTCTTGCTAGCTGGAGTGCAGGTGTGCACGCTAATGCAGTCTCAGTGAGGAGGGGAGAGCAAGGCACCGACCCCTGGGGAGCTGTGATGGCCAAGGAAGTTTGAGCCGCTTTTATTTTTAAAGGTGCTGTGTCTCATGCCGACTAGCAGACACCAAAGAAAAGCACCTACCTGGCTGGACTCTGGCTTCTACCGTGTCTCACACTTAAAAACCTGCTCTCTTAAGCTCAGAGCGGTAACAGGCTCAGGTCCCCACTGTCAAGCAGCATTGAGGAAAAACCGGGTTTCCACCCCTCGTGCCAATTGTGGTGTAGCACAGAGTGGGAATAAATAAAAGGACATGATGGACCTTCAGCTCCCAGTGTGTGGCAGTTCTTTCAGTACACACGCTCTTCATGCAGGGCTGGAGATCCCCCCCCTGGCAGTGGAGCTCCCCCTCCTGGCAGCCTCTGCCCCGCGAAGGAGAGAAGTCCCAGCCGGGCAGCGAAAAGGCTGGTTCTGGTGCTGGTGCACAGTCCGTGTGCTGGGACGAGCGCTCTGCCTCTGAGGGAGAGATCCCAACCAGCAGCGGTGCATCCACGCGGGCCCTAGGGCAGGCAAACTGGCATTAACAGGCAGCGATGCCAAGGCCTTGGGGGTGGTGGGGACAGGCCAAATCACCCTCCCGGGTAGCAGCTGCATTGCTTCCAGGTATAGAGGGTGGCCACCTGAAGCACAACCTGTGTGAGGGCACTGCCAGCAGGCATGA
>NW_005841879.1:996196-997988 GCF_000455745.1 Alligator sinensis
CCATGCCGTGTGATCTGCCCCGAACACATGCAGAAAGGGAATCGCCAGGGACACAGGTCTTCCACGCCCGTGCGCACCCTCGTGCCTGCGGGGAGACACCGGTCAGAGGGGAATTCTCATTTGTGGACATAACGATGATTTGAACTCAAGTTTCAAGAGGGACAAAAAAAACTAATCCCGTAAGCTAGCTCAGCTCTACAACCCACCTTCAAAAGGCCAAGGCAAGACAGAGCACAAGGCGGGGGGAAAAAAAGAGAGACAGATTGCATTTAAGAATTTAAATCATTTTTATTGCTTTACCTGCCATTAGAACAATCTATAACAAAAGGAATAATATATTAGCACATACAGTAAGTCAGACTTATATTGTCAGGTAACAATACAAAAATGGTCCTCTGGTTGACTATAGCTTTCTAGGGCGGTAGACTTCATAAATTCGCTAAAGGTGGCCTAGCAAAAGGTTACTTCTAAAGCCCTGAATGTTAGCTAAGGCAAACTATGCCGATTGTGATTTCAAACATATCAGAATTGCACACAAAGGTAAAGCTATAACTGTGATTAATATTTAACTCGGACTTAGCTGGTTTATCTTAAAATCTTGTAGGTAAAACTACAAAAGGGAGTAAACAGCAAGCTAAAAAGATGCGGTCGTGAAACTTGATTAGAAAGCCTTCTAGAAAAACGGGCATTTTTGTGGCGCTCTAACTAGTTTACATTGGGGGGTTTTTTTGGTGCTTCAACAAGGATCAAATCAAGCTTCAGAGTAACTAAAAATACGAAGTAAAATAACCTGGATAGATTCAAAACTGAATAAAACAGTTTTGCAAAAAGGTAGCGTTTGCTTCCTCCCAAGGAGCACAGGTAGGAAATCCTCCACTTAGCAGCTGCTGGCCAGAGATGGTTCGCACAGCGCAAGCACTGTACAGCTAATCCTGCTGCGGGGACTTTGGGAACAATATACACGCCTCCTAGAGCCTCGTGCAAAGACCTGATACCCTCAACTGTAGCCTGTGTCTGTCAAGCAGACACTTTAAATGGTCTATGAGCCTGGAAAGGAGTCTACCACGGCTGGTTCCTTCAGAAGGGGGTGGAAAAAAATAATACTAATAAAAAGGAGGCATCGCTCATTAGAAACAGCTGCGTAACAAATGCAAAAACGCTTGCTGTCACTCCCCGATACAACTCTACTCTAGTTTTATATAAATTACAGTTTAAAGGAAACCTTAAGTCGCCTACATTATTGAACTGTGGAATTCAGTAGAAATGGTTGTGTAGTACTGGTGCACACCGAAGAATGTAACACAAAGCTGGTAAATACTGAAATACATTTAAGACTCCGCAACAGGTTGGACTGTCCAAAGGGGGGAGGGGGGTGGGAAAGGAGGGAGAGAGAATAAGAAATATGTTGTAAGTCCGCTAGGCTGGGCAGGAGGAGAGAGAGGATGCAGCATGTGTGCTCAGAGTACACTTAAAATGAACGGTTAAAAACTTTTAACTTCTAGTTGATTTAAAAATCTACCTACTTAAAAGAACGGTAGCAGGAAAACCGGGACATTCGCTTGTTCTGCCTGAACCAGGGCATCCCCGCTCAGCTGTGGGCCAGCTGCTGTCGGCTACGTACAAGCAAATCTCGTCTCCCTGCTACCAAGGAATTAACTGAGCAGAGACTCTTTTAAAGGACAGAATCAGCTGTGGAGCATCTAGCAAGCAAGCATCAGAGAGCAAAACTAGGTGTATGCTGCCAATTCCCGCACCGCGCCCAGTGCGTGAACACCGCAAATTTGGCATTCCT
>NW_005841879.1:998832-1013463 GCF_000455745.1 Alligator sinensis
CAAATTGGCCATTCCTGTGGCTCTAGTCAAGGAACTAGAGACGGAAGTTCAGCACTGGCATTTAACCCAGCGTTTGGCTCCTGAGGTTACAAGCAGGAACGACTGAGAAAAGCAAATCCGCAGCTGAAAACAGGAAAGGTTAAAAGATCGGCTGCGGCGTGAACCGGGGAATTCAGTAACATCTGCGAGAGTTGACCGGAACTAGAAACCTCGAAAGCTTTTTACGTGAAACTTGACAATACAGAACCAAGCAACCGTCAACTGGCAGACACGGGTACAACGACACTGCTAAGCTCCAACTGCGGCTTTTCCCAGCAGCCGATGCCAGGATTACAGTACCCAGGAAATTTAAAAATTGAAACTCAACTGTGTGAGGGGCAAAGTTCTCTTTCGAACAGAAATCCAGCAGGGCATGACCACAGCCTCACAGATCCTGACAGCTTGAGAAGGATCTTAACAAAAAAATCATTTCCACTGTTACCTCCTTACTCTATGGCAACTAGCTGGGACAGGAGACCTCTCCACTGCAAAGCAAGGCAGCAGCTGCCCGAGGTGGACACTACACATTGCACAGAGAGAAGCAGTAACAGCAAAGTCTCCGTAGAACTCGTTCTATTTATTTGCCGGGAGGGAGAGCACAGAACTCATGCTCCAAATTAAAAATGGGGCCAGGAAAAGCTTGGGGTCGGGGTATTCTTTTGTTTAAACAGACAGGAAGCTGCAAATGCCAGTGGCCACGTGGCTCTGCACAGGGGTAGTCAAGCAGTCTGCATTTGTGAAGCGTGTGTTGGAGGGAGGGAGGGCTCAGACAGACAGCGATACAAAACTGTTGTACTGCTGGATGTTGCGCTTGAGAATATCCGAGCACGGACCCAGGACGCGTTCGAATCGGGGGCGGTCGAGCTTCACGCACTTCAATGGGCCACGGGCAACGACTGTGGCAGCACGAGGGCGGTTCATCAAGAGAGCTATTTCACCTGGATTGACAGAAAAGGGAGCACGGGTGAGAGTCAGCTCCACGCGTCAAGGGAGTCAGGACCACGGCACGCAGTCACGGGGCAAGCGCGGGCTCCTAGCACCGGCCAGAAACAGGAACTCGGAACAGGGGTTTTTTTAGTAAAAGTGTGGAAAAGCTGCGTTGACGGGACTCGAGGGAAAAAAAGGAGAACTGCGGAAAGGAACCAGGCGTGTTATTCAGCCAAGACTTGCACTCAAGCCTATGCAGGGAGACTGCACTCAGCCCAGCGTGCTGCGTCAGTCGAGCAGTGGTTCTCAGCCTCTTTGAACTAGGCCCCTCCATCACTTCTGTCAATTGAGCAGCACCCATTTAAAAAATGAACGTATATATTACAGTGCTTACCCACCCCTCCACCGCCCAAACCCTTGGTAGAGAGATGAGGGACCGGCCAGGCAGGTGTCAGCTCTCTGGCTGAGAATCCCCGCAGCAGATGCATCAGCTTGCTGAAGTGGACCTGGCTGAATACACCGTTTTCCTAATGAACAAAAACCTAACCGATGCTTAAAACGGAGCAGGCGCACATTATGTACAGGCAGAGGAAAAGGCCATTTCAGCTACAGCAAAAGAGAAGGTCTGGAGGACTCAGTGTCACAGGCCAAGGAAAAGGAGCCCTCGGTTACAATCAAACCCCACAAACCATAGGTCCTCATATAAGACACAAAAGGTCCTTAATCAGGCATGGCTTGGGATTACAGGCAGGGCCTGCTTTCTTTAGAAGCTTATTGTTCAGCTACGCGAAAGGGCAGCCGCAAAACCAGAAGGTACGTTCAGAACCCGTCTTGATTGCCGAGCATGGAGAAAATGGATGTGGTCAACGGGGAAACTGAATTTCCTCCCAAGTGGTCTGCACCTGTGTTGTAGCCACAGCGACTAAGCAGCTCCTAAAGGGTGCATGCGTGCAGGGCTGGGGGGAAGACGGCATGGCTTTTTTCTCCATTTACTTTGACACACCAAGATGTCCACCATCTTTTTAAATCAAAAAGTGCTCCTCGAGTCACAGGCTGGGCAAGAGGACCCTGTTCTCAGCTCACTTGTGCTCTTCTGCCCTGCAGGAGGGTGATCGATTTGTCACAGTCCCGGCAGAGCTGAAAGACTAAAGCGCACTTACTGCTTGCACGAGGCAGGACGGGGCAGGGAAAGAAGGTCTGATCGCTGCGTCCTGCTCTGGGCTGGTGCCCGGGACACCTCTGTGCAGTCTCAGCAGACACTAACAACATGCACACACTGCACAGCATTTTTTTTTAATTAGAACAAGAAAGCAACTTGATTTAAAAAATTAAATCAGTGTCTCTTCAAAATGCAAACGAGTCTAGAGCAAAGAACACCTGATTACGTCACTGCTCACAGACACTTTTTTCATCAGAACCTTAAAAAAGCCGAAATAAATGGAGACACTTTCCACAAGGGTTGGAGACACAAACACGAGCCCAATCGGTCTCAAGTGAAGTCTGTTTGCTCACCTTTTCCATCCCACTATTTGTTATGTTGTATCCTGCTACACTTTCCTTTGCTACCAGTGGATAGATGAGAATTTCCAGAACAAATCAATTTAACTAAGCCAACGCTACATGCAGTCAAGAGGCCGATGTAATGGGACAGGTTTGAGACCTTAGAACTGAGACCCTACCATCCTCCCACCTTGCACACCCCACTGCCTCTTCAGAGCTGTACATGGCACTCAGAGCATCCCTGAGATAGCTGTTTTATTCATTTTGTACCTATTTGCAGACTGGCAACTCAGCAGCACTACCACTGCCATCCCGACAGGCATGGAAGAAGCAGTACCCCGCCAGCCACCAGCCAAGCAGGGGAAGAAACAAGGGTAGCAGGGCAGCCAAACAGATGCAGCAACATAACTCACCAAAGTAATCCGAAGGTGCCAGTCTGCCCACTTCCACAAACTCCTCGTTTTCCGACCTACGCTGCAACACAGCGGCTGTGCCCTTGAACAGAAATCAGTGATCAGTAACTGGTGGTTTCCAGCATCATCAAAACATCTGAAATTCTTCAGAGAATCAACTTCTGCGAGTGCACTGCACAAGAAGCATGTTACCATTAAAGGTCTCCATTCTATGCGAGATGTACTTCTCTAGACCTTCATACCGAGGCAGCCCCACTCCATTTCTTTCTTCTTTGAACCCCCCTGGGATGGCACTTACCTCTTTCACAGAACTCATGCTAGCTCCCAGTTTGCAATTCTACGCACGTCTCAACCTGAGTAGCAGGACATGCTTGACACTGAACGATACTGGTAGCAAGAAGCCATTACTAAACCCCTGCGCTACATTTCTACTCTTCTAGCTAGGCAGTGCTCGAGACTCCTGATCAGCAATGTTAGCAATGCTAAGAAAAGGGCTGATAAATCTTGCTATTTCTGACGTCATGAAGCTACAGGATAATTCCTGGAGATACCAGCCCGATGGGAGACAGAGCGCAGCACAGAACAGGACACAGCTAATCTGAAGGTGGTAAACACAAGCAGCCTTTCATTCCTATCAGATGAGGAGATGCACTCACAGGGGTCTGATCAGCTGGAGGGGCCTGAAACAGTGGCTTCACTCTTAGGAGCAGCAAAAGAAAAGCTGGCCCCAATCACGACCAGATTTCCGACGGTGACTGGTCACCTGGATCCCCTCCCTGCCCTTCCCGCCACCCTCCAGGAGAATCGCACACAAGTCCTGGAGCCAGGGGTCAGTTTGCATAAAAGTCTGCTGCGCCCCAGCACCAGTCACTTCACTCACCTCTAAGATAATAAAGAACTCGTCACCGGGTTCTCCCTGCACCACAATCTTCTGTCCATCCTCAAACTGCACCGGCTCCAGTGCATCAGCGACCGTGAGACGCTCCCACTTGTCCAGAGATTCTAAATGAAGGCAACAGCACTTTAACATCCTTCCTTTCCCCAGTCCCCACATGCAGAAACCGCTCTCTGGTGACAGACACCTGTCAGATCAAGCCCTTTATGACCAACCACCGTAGAAAGCAGCACACGCTCTGCAGGGTTCTGCACTGGGTCCTCAGACTGTCACCACGGAGGTTTCGTGGCTCCATCTCGTTCCATGAAAGAGGAGTCAAACCTCTGCACTCACCCAGTATGGAGACTTTGCTGAGGAACTCCTCGTACATCTTTCTCTTCCTTAATGTACTTCCCTGTAAAAAAAAAGAAAAGCAGGTGAGTGCCAGGCACAGCTGTATTTTGTGCTTCACATTTCTGGTGGTTCAAGGAAAGATTCAAAACAGGTGCCAGGAGCGCACAAGCTCTGCTGGCAGGGCCAAGGTGCGAAGGGTGCAAGGCCCTTCAAATCTCACTGGCCTCAACGAGACCGGTGTGCGCAACACCTTTCATCACGCAGTCCAGCCAAGTGTTACAAGCTCTGCCCCCGGGTTTTCCAGAAAGAACGAACGGTTACACGCACACGTGCCTCGATCCACCTGGGACCAAGGTTTTGCTCGTTGTTTATTTAGGTGCAGAACAAACGAGCAGGCTAAAACTGAAGGGCAGCGGGGTCAAAGCTTGGTAGGACAAGGGCTGTTACTGCAGAGCAGTTATCAGTGCATCTCTGCTCATTTACCGCTGCACGTGGAAGGCAGGAAACGTTGCATTTAGCAGGGCACTCAGAATGCCAGTCCTCCCCTGTGCCAGATCGGCCTAAGTGACGGCCAGATGACTGTCCAAGGCCCGCAGAGACTCAGGGGGTACAAAGCAGAGACCAAGAGACCTGAATGAACTTGCATGATCACTCAAGCAGTATCGAGCCCTGTGCTGGGCCCTGAACCAGCCGCCCAAGCCACACGTTCAAAACAAGAACAAACAACTTGCCATGAGGATTCTCCGGTAGCTGTCTCTGTCGATGCCCCACAACTTCACGTTTGTCTTTGCTTTGACGGTTGCTGCTCGGGGCGTCCCATAGATCAGGGCAAGTTCTCCAAAGCTGCCCCCTTCCCCAACACTGGTTGCCCACTCATTGTTCACGTAAACCTGTGAAGCAAGGCGCTGCAGTGAGCCAGGGTGAAGGCCTGGGCAGAGACCAGGTGAAGTTCCCATCCCTCCACCCCGTGGTCAGAACACATGCTGAAGGGGGCCCTCAGGGAAACACGCTCACTTAAAATGCTGGCCGGTGCTTCAGTGCCGTCCTTGGGATTTCAGCACCGCGGCAGGGCGGCACTGGCACCTGGGCACCAGCGTCAGAACTACCAGCTCTCACACAGCTATTTTTACTGCATGCGCCTTTGTCCACCCAAGGACTCTCAACCCCAGTTTTACAGCTGGGGGAACAAGGAAGGCTCCAGGGTGTCATGGCTGAGACAAGGCCGGTTTAGTTGCGGCTCAGCCTCTCCCTGCTTCCTTCCTGGGCTCAGAAGGCAGGAACGCTGCTGCCAGCACTAACCCAGCAGGACAGGAGCCCCTGCCAGGCTTTGCAAAAGGAGCCACGTGGATGAAGAGCAAAGAGCAGCTCTCGTGGCCCACCCCCACCCCTCCCAGGGCAAGCCTGCCAGAAAGGCTTGTGCAACAGGGGGCAAAAAATAAACAGTCCCGCTGGCTTCCCCAGGAAGGCTCCACAGTGCCGCACTAACACCTCTGCTATGTCCCAGGGAAGGCTGCTTACATCCATTTCCCCTTGATCCACAACGTAGAAGTTGTCTCCTTCGTCACCTGGAGGGGAGACAGCGCATACAAGGGTCAGTGTCTCCACCACCCCATGTAAGGAGCATGCAGGGCCTCACACTTTATTAAGTTGGCATGAGACCATCAAGCATTCATTTCTGCAATGCATCTATCAACCCTTTGCCCCAAGCCCATCAGGAGGGCCCTGGGTAGAGCTAAATGGCTTGCTCCCTGCTGGAGCTCCCACCCCCCCATATCCAGGCCCATTCTTTGTCCTTCCCATGCAAGATCACTCCTGCTGCTTGCCGGAAAAGAGCAGCATTTCTGAGGCTGACCCAGCCCCTCCACCCAGTACGTTCCTACGCTGCACCCAGAGCCACAGGCCAGGGTTTCATGCAGATGAAGCAGAGCAGAGGAGATGGCTCTCTACGGGTCCCCATTCCTCTGGTTCTAGCATAAACCACGCTTCAATATTAAAGAGCCAGCCAGGACTGCTGCACCTACACAACATCCCCACTGCCCTCCAGCAACCAACACTGCTTCCCCCAGCCCACCAACCGGCTAGCAGCACAACCCCAGCACTTGCCTTGCTGTATCACAGTCTCGCCTGCGATGTAGGTGACAGGAAACATGGCATCAAAGATGTCGCTGGAAGAGAGGTTTCCAAATTATGCATGCACCAGTCTGGTTCCCAGTTATATGCATAGAGCAGTATATCCATAGAGCAGTAGGGCTGGAAGGGACCTCCAGAGGTCATCTAGTCCAACCCCTGTCCAAGGCAAGAGCATCCCTGTCCAAACCATCCGATACACATCCATTGTCTAATAAACACTCCATAAAACTACTGTCAATTCTGACACAACACAAGACAGACATCACCCGAACCTGCCACAGGGGAAGCAGGAGGACCATGGCAGCCAACGTCCTGTTTCTATAAAAAAGGTTCCTAATACATGCTCACGAGATCCTGAGTAGAAGCTATGCCCCCTGCCCAGTCCATACCAGTCTGACTGTGGGATAAAATACCAGATTTGGGGTCAGGAAGGAGTCAGTCTGACCCTGAGCAGAAGGGCTAGACCCTGTAGCCAGGAATTTCTGGCTTTGGTCCCAACAGGAGCATTGGTACAGCCCAGTCACAATCCCCAGCCTGGGCTGCAGCCAACACCCAGTGTCTCTGGGGAAGGCCTAAAAAACACTCTGACACATGTAGCAGAAGGCGGGGAATGGAGGGGCCACAAACCAAAGCCTGGGAAATCCTCATAGGAGAGCAAAAGTGCAGCTATGCCCGTGTCATTCCTAACCAGTGGCTGCCCAACCTCTTCTTGATCCCCTCCAGGGCTCACAAGCGTGGCCAGTTTGGAGGTCTGTTCTCCATGATTCCTCTCTTCTTATCAAGAGAGACATGCAATGGCACTAAAAGCTGCACAGCTTTGTGTTGTGATTTGAATGTGTTCTCTAAATCCTAAAAAGCTTAAACTACAGTGTCAGCGCCCCACTGGTGCAGCAGGAGCAGGTTACCCGATTAGCTCTTACCTCCTTTCATTATCGTCCAGGTGGGCAAACAGCACATTTTTCTCAATGGCCTTTGCCAAAGCAGCCATAGTCTTGTAATCTTTGGGAATAACCTAGAAAGCAATAAAAAGTTGTAGTCCACGTTCTCACTCATTATGAATAACCTCTGCATGCGCTGCGCCAGTGACGCTCACCCACGCACGGCTACAAAACGTGAGTATTCGTTTTTCAGAAAAGCACACCGATGTAAGAATGAAAGCTGGGAAGCATCTTCCCTGGGAACTGGCAAAAAGAAAATGAGGTGGTAGTGCATGCAACTACTAAAACAGGATTCCAGGATGAAGTCTGCCCCTGCCTCCACACAGAGGTGGCAAGGGGCTGTTTGTGGAAAGGAGCATGTCAGGAGAGGACAGTGGGAAGCTGCTCTGCAAGACACAAACAGACAGGGCAGGGAGCCAGGGGAAGTCTCAGGTTTTGCCAAGGGAGACCAGGGTGGAAGGGGCACAACGTGTCCAGAGGCAGAAACGGCCCAGGTGGACACGAGATCCCTGGGCCAGATGCAGCCAGTTGCTCTAAGCTGAGAGAGAGAGTAACTGCCACACACGTGCACCGGCTGTGTCACACAGGCTAGCAAGGCCACGCCAGCTGGGCTTTACCCTGAAATCAGGCACAAAACACTGGTTGTGATGTGTCTTCGTGCAAAGCCCTGTGGGGAGGGGGAGGGAGGAAGGAAAACCAGGAGCATGGGAGTAGAGGGTCTTTATATCACCACAGCTCTGAGTCAGAAGTGGGGAGCAGTGACTAGAGCCCACCTTTCTGACATAAGACGCTGCATCCTCTTCTGTATAGACTTCTGCACTAATGGCCCCACGCCTTCGCCGACCCTTCACCACAGGGTTCATGGGAGGAGGAGGGGAGATTTCATCCTCCCGTGAGTCCGAGCGTGAACCCGATTTCTGTTGGTTCAACAGCTGCTTTGCTTCCTCCTGGACAGGAAGGAGAAGATATTTCAGTGTCACACAATCCACCCACCAGAGTCCAAGCACGGCCGCGTATCGGGTTCCAGTTCAGCGTGCCAGGGCCAGCGCGCTTCCTGCCTGCGGCTCATCTTGCATTAAGATAGATGGGAAAAGGGAGCTGTCCTGCCTGGGAAAAGAAGTGTTGCAAGGCAGCATAACAGATACGAGTGTCACATATGCAGGGCCCGTCACTGCCACTCGCACCCCTACCAGCATGAAATAGCAGGCTCATTCTCTGAGCAGAACTGCTCTACAGGGCAGAAACCCTGCTTTACTGCTGCTCACAAGGAAGCTGATTTTTTTTAGCCAGGCAAGGCCACACCTTTGAACTCGAGGAGAGGACAAGCTGCCCAGCAAACCACATTACCAGAGGAGTTGCTGGAAACAAGGTCAAGCCATTGACCGAGCAGGTCTTTAACCTCCTGGGGCTATTTTAAGAGAAAAGAACATGAATGGTGCTGGTAAGTGAGCTGCAGGAAGGATGCTAGAGTCCAAGCCACACATTTGGCAGCTATGTCAGGTTATGCGCATCCGGCCCGTGCGCTCCTGTTGTGTACTGTCATTAGCAACACCGCAGACTCTTCCGACTGGAATCAAATTCCCTTGCTAGTCTGACGCAGGCGGGCTCCCCTCCGTACTCGAGAGCTGACTTAATGGACTAAGCACAGGTCTGATGTAGCGAGACACCTGGAGCCCAAGTGTTCAAAGCCATAACAGCTTCAGCTAAGCTCCCCGACCGCCCTGCATGCAGGCTTAAACACCCAGGAACTGGCAGCTCTGCAAGGACCCCAGAGCTGGGGTGAGGACAGCATTTCTTTTCAAATCTCAGTGCCCATTCTGCCCAGAGTCCTTGATCAAACTGCTCCTGGGCAACAGCCTCTTTGGTGCCATCCTCTGCTCTGGAGATACAGGTGGAGCCGCTCCAGTGCTATGTATAACTGGAGAGCAGCGGGGAGAAAGCAGGCAGATAAAAATGTAAACTCCCTGTAATGTTTATCCTGCTCAGCTGGCCAATGAGCCTGCACTGGCCTCATCAGTCAAGTTTCACTTCCTGCCCCTCCTGCATTAATGGAAGTGTCACATTTCAGTGCTTGCTCTTTCCACGAGCAAGAACAGAATCAAGCCGCTACATCTAGGTTTGGTGAAAACCATCGCGACAATGAAAGCGCTAGACCGAAACCCCAGCACTGGCGACGAGGCTGCCCAGATACTCCCTCTGCCGTCACTGTCACACAGGCACTATCGCGAGAGGGGCGGTACGTAGGTAATAGCCATCATAAGGAATCCGAAGCGGATGAGGCCGACTCCCTTGGCTCAGTGCACGTAAATACGTATTAAGATCACTTGAAGCCTAATGAGTTTCAAGGGCAGCAGTGAGGTGCAGTCCCTTGCTCGCTGTCAGTTAACGTTCCCATTCTCTCTCTCAAAGAGACCCTCTCCTGTGCAAGCAGCTCGCTAAAGCAGCAGGGGAATCAACCTGCTCTACAGAGAAAGGAAGGCATCAGTCCACTCCAGATTTACTTCAGGACACAGAGGTATAAAGGACCTTCTGATTTGAGACCATGTTCCTGCCACAGCAGAAGAGGGTAATTTCAGTTGGGGCCCTTTGATCATCCCAGAGCTTAAATCCTTCCTACCGCAGTAACATCAAGGTCTCCCCAAGTCAGAGTCACTGCACGAGCCGGGTAAGGTACAGGCCTTCCCTAGAGGGTTTGCAATCCAATCATCTCATCCCAGATGCAAAGAATGCCGCTTTCCCCTCATGTGGAGCCCTGCCCGTCACGGGAGCACTCGTGTTTACCAATGGAGAGAGCGCGTGCGTCACACGTGACAAGGGGCGGTTTGTGGCGTGGACCCTGACCCTCCGACAGCTTTCAGGACCAGGGCACTGGCTCAGACTCTCACGAGTCCATACAAAAGGTTCTGGGGTCAGATAAGCAAGACAAAGCAACCCAGTCGTCATATCTTTTTTTTTTAGGGAATGAATTTGTTACTTGGCCAAACACCTGGAAAACATAAGGCGACTCTGTAGCGCTGCAAACTCCAGCAGGACTGCACACGTGTAAGGATTTGTGTGCTCTTATTTTAGGGATTCTTGTGTCCTTTGAACTGCACCAATCCTCCTCTGTCGCCTGCCGGAGGTTCTTATAGGATTTCAGAACCGGTTACATTTGAAGCTGCATAAATTGAGATACTGCAAAGCCTTCTATACATGAACCCCAGCACGTGGCTCTGGTGCAGCTCAGCCGCATCTAAGCTGTTTGTATTTAACTTGGGCCAGCCCAGGTCAACGTGGCTCTCTAGACACTGGGGGGGGAAAAACACAGAAGAAAACTAACACAAGTTCAAAGTTCTCCCTTAAGCCCAGGACAGCAAGGTAAGCCTTCCCGCGTACCCTTCCCTGCCTTTGCTTCGCAGGCAAATCACTCGCTGCGACGAGCACCTAGGTATGCAGCTCCAAGCATGGGAGAGTGCCCAGGTGTGTACATCTGGGGAGGGCGCTGAACCCTTCCTGCATCGGACAGACTCCCGGAGAGGGCGAGATTCGGGAGACTCCAGCAGGGCACAGGTCCACGCTGGTATTCCCCGAGCAGGCCTTGCCTCAGGAGAACTCAGTTAAAAATCCTGGTTTTCAGCATCTCCCCTCTGGCCTGTAAAGGGATCCACACGCCTGCCATCACGTGTTAGCTGACAGTGCTGCACAGCTACCAGCTTTTTATTATTCGCTAGGGCCAACACAGACATGCTGGCACCGCAGAAGGAACACAACAGGCCTCAGTCTGCTGCGCACAGACTAAGAGCACAAACATCTTTATTTTAAGAGCAGGCGTTTGACTCGTGGAGCTTTCCTCACCAACACGCGGGTGGGGGGCAGAGTGGGGTTGATTCTTACAGACGGCCATAATGGTTTTATGGTTTTTAATGTCTCAGTAGAAGCCCAAAAGCAGATTTAAACGAACTGAGGTCACCTTTATGCCACAACATAATCAGAGTAACATGCGCACTGGGTGGGAAAGGGCATTTAAATAGCAGTAGCGCAGAGGAAGCTTTGAACGGTGACATCTACTCAGCTATTCCACTGGGACTTTACATTCCCTATTTTATTTTTTCATCAGTTTTCCCACCGGAGCCTCTGCCCTGTCAGTCTAACAGGAGGAAGTGGCCCAGCAACAGCTTTGTTCAGGCCAGCCTGCACCTTGGCCCTGAGAAGCGGTGAGGGCAGCATTCCTGTTCAAATCTCAGAGCTGGGCTGGGCTAGAGCCAGTTAATAATAGTGCCGCACAGTTGTGCTTTCCAGCCCTAGATGTCAAAGGACATCCTGTGCTGCGCTGCCTGCCCGCTGCTCTGTTATTTGATAGCTGGGTAGGTGCTGGGACACCTGGTTAGACTTCAAGGCCAAGTTTAGCATGCGCAGGCTACAAGGGGAAGCTGGTCAGCTGCAGCGACCTCCTCCTCTGTAAAGATCAAGCAAGGCATTTCCTACACATCGTGCGGGCACCTTCCGTCGGAGCGCCAGTGCCAACGGCCCAGGGCCATCTCTTTGCCACACAAGGACTTTGCATGAAATACACACAAGCCATTTTGGGGGAAACTGTAAATATGAAACTTTCAGCCCTCCCATAGACTTGAGCTCAGTGTGAACGTGGCTTGTGTGATGCTAAACTAAGGTCTCCCCTGAGTTATTCAACACCGAATAGGTGGCATGAAGTTGAGAGTTCGGCAGAGCTTTTCTTAAAGCATCTTTGGAAAGACTAAACGTTGCTTTTGTTGCATATTGCCCATGGAGGCCAGTTTCTCTCCCTTTATTACACCAGGGGTGGGCAAAATACGGCCCATGGGCTGGATCCAGCCCACGGAGGGACCTTGTCAGGCCCAAGAGTTCCTCAGTCCTGCCTGACCCAGGCACCATCCAGCCCATGGCGCATCCCACCGTCCCCTGGGTACACAGCGGGGCTGGGGCGACTCTGTCCTTCTAGGAAGCCCAGCCGGCAGCAGCTCCTTCCAGTTGCCACCACCGCTGGTACTGGTGGGGACCCGTGTGCACAGCCCCGAGCCCAGCTCACCCTGCCCTGCTCCGGACTCAGCCTGGTGGAGCAGACCAGCTCCAGACCAGCCGAAACCCATGCTCAGAGCCCCGACCCTCTGCGCTGCCACCGCTGCCCCGCTAAGCAGCCCGGAGGCAGCAATGGAGAGGAACCGCTGGGGAGCCCAGGCACAGGCAGCAGGGGCTGCAACAAGGGCCCAGCAGCGGTGAGGGAAGGGGTCACTTTTCCTCTCACTCCCCCACGAGCAGCAGCTTCTGCCCAGGTACTGCTCTGCGGGGTGGGCAGTGCAAAGCAGGCGCAGGGCAGGACAGGGTCAGGGCTGCGGACAGGCTCCAGCTGTTCCCCTCTGGCCAGGCCGAGTCCAGAGCAAGGCAGGCCAGGCCAGGCCCGACAGCAGAAGCAGGGAGGAGCTGCAGGGTGCGTGGGCTCCCTGCTGTTGCAGGGCAGGGGGTGCCGACCGGCCCATGGCATCTCCTCAAAACAGCCTACGTCTCCCAAGGGCCCAAATAATTGCCAGCCCCTGCTTTACACCTCGTCCACCACACAAAGCCAGAACCCACGAGTCCAGCGAGGCGTGCATCCTGCAGCGTCCATGACAATTACAGCAAAAGCAGCGCACTGCAGAATTCGGCAACCTACCTGCAGTTAGAAACCACTCCAAACCCAAGCCCCCCAGCCAGCGCAATTTGTAAGAGCTGGAGATCCAGCCCGGTTTACTAGAAACCCTTTATGCAGATGCTCTTTAAGATGCAACTACACGTTCAGCTAAACAGAGAACTGGGATCCGTCTGGTTCTAGTCCCAGATCACAGAATAAGGGGAATGTTCTTGAGTTACGGGGTTTCACCAAAAACTCTCCCAAGAGCTACACAGGGGTTCCCCACCATTTCCTCTTACGCAGACTGCTGCAGCAGACAAAGGAAAAGCTCCCAGCTTGAATGCGCCAGATTAAGGGAATCTAGACCCAGCACTCTTTCTCTTCCCCGCCTATGCAGGGGGTCGGACTCGATGATCTATTGAGGTCCCTTCCGACCCTCGCATTTATGAATCTACGAAAGGCAGGAGGGAACAAAAGCAAAGTTATAGCTATGGTCTACGTGACGCAAGTAGTGACCACAGAAGCGGCTGCGTGAAAGCCATGATGGCCGCGTTATTTGCTAGCGCTTTTCATTTGGCGTGTGGCCTGTCCAAGAACAAACCTCCCTCCCCACTTCACACTTAAATCAGGTTCCTTAGGCAGCATGTTGCTGTGCGTTTGGGTGCGAGAAGCAGGTACGTTAAGTAGTAACCTAAGCGCTCCATTCAGCTGCTCTTAGCTTCCCAAGCGGACGCTGCCTCGCAAAACCCATTCAAGTAACGATTTCCATCCACAGGGACCCGGAGGACTTTACAGAGAGCGTGTGCAAGACTCACTTCGCTCGCAGACGCACCTCGGGGACAGGACGCTCCAGTGCAACGCAGCGACACCACGTGCCAGGCAGAAAGCAAAGGGCGAGTCTAGCCATTAACGTGCTCCAAGAGGGGCCAGGTGTTAGCTCTCCGCGCCCAGCTGGCTATTTCAAATCTGCGCTTCCTATTAGGTGCCTGGGGCAGCGTAGAAACCAGTCGGACTCGATACGAGAGAGCAGAGGGCCAACACCAACCTCCCTCAGAGGCAGGCAGAAACGGAGGCTGGAAACCGGACTGTCCACCCTACCCACTCCCCCCACGTTCGATCAGGTTCTTCTCTGTATCCAGCTCGATCCCATTCACGTCCCCCATCGCACGCGTACGTGTTTGGCTGCGGATGCTTTCACTAGCGACTGGCGTCGGAGAAATCATTTCTTTCCCAAACAACCGCTTGGCCTCGCTCCCAAACCTGAACAAACCGATCCCAACCCCGGCTCTTCTTCTGAGCGACTTTGAGAGGCCGCGTGAACTCAGGCGGCTGCTTTCTCCTCCCAACCCCCCCCACCTCCGTTACCTTCTCCAGCCTCTCGAAGTATTCCCTGAGGAAACCCATGGGCCTTTCGGGTCGCACGGTGCAGAGCTGGACAATGCAATCCTTCAGGAGCTGCTGGATGTTGTGTTTTTGCACGTAGAGCTCACACTCCCGGAGGCTGCGCTCCTCCTCGCTGCTGCTGCTGCTGGAGGCGGCCATTGCTGTTGGGGGAGCGAGGAGAAGGGGACGTGAAGCTACATGGAGACGCTGCCCCACGACACTTATTTCACGTTTGTTCACGGATAGATAGAGGTGAAATGCACGGACGCCGTCTAACGAGACACGCTCGATTCCCCGGCCTCCCGGGGAGGAGGAGGAGGAGGAGGAGGAATGTCCTTGGCGTCTGGGAGGAAGTGGGAGCTCGGCTGCGTTACAGCGATCCCCGCGGGCCGAGGGGGGCAGACACCCCGTGCCCCGCGCGTGGTGGGAAGGGCAGGGGCGTTGTGCGAG
>NW_005841879.1:1013494-1013794 GCF_000455745.1 Alligator sinensis
GGGGACGGGCCCAACGAAAGCGCTCCCCGCGGAGGCGGGAAGGGGGTTACCTGCGACGGGCGACGTCTGCGGCGAGAGCGAGCGCGGCGATCCCGCTACCGGCGTCTGAGGGGGAAAGACACAACAGAGACCACGTAAGCCACCGACCGCTGGTCACGCGTGTACACAGGGGCCACGTACATGCATGTGCGTGTGTGTGTGTGCGTGCACACGTGTGTGTCTATGTGCATGCACACATGTGTCTATGTGCATGTGTGTGTGTGCATGCACACATGTGTGTGTCCGTGTGCAGTCGCCCCC